>NC_141549.1:69022500-69322500 GCF_021556685.1 Rattus norvegicus
GACTGCTCTTCCTGAGGTCCTGAGTTCAAATCCCAGCAACCACATGGTGGTTCACAGCCATCTGTAATGAGATCTGATGCCCTCTCCTGGTGTCTGAAGACAGCTACAGTGCACTCATATACAATAAATAAAAAAATCTTAAAAAAAAAAATTTAAAAAAAAAAAGTAACACAAGTTAAGGGCCAGATTGTAAACTCATGGCTTTTAGAGTCTAGTTTAATTACAATAAAGTGCTTTAAATTTACTTAAATAGAAATGGCTAAGAGTAGCTAAGGTTTAGCAGTACAAATATACTTCACATAGTCTTCAAAAACATCTAAAATCCACAGAATATGGCATTTAATGTTATTAAGGATCATTTGACTAGAGACATGTCTGCTACTGACAGTACCCTCTTCACATTTCGAAGAAGATATTGAGCATCTTTACCCCCACGCAAGGTTGCTTATCATGGTGTGGTAGCTACTGGGCAGAAATTGCCTATTTCATCTGCAGATAAAATACTGTCCAAAGGACAAACAGATGTGGGACTGTCAACTATTAAGCTCTGCCAAGACAGGGTGAGCTAGTCTTTCATATTCCTACTTCATTGCAGGGTCTGCCAGATGGCTCTGAGCCAAAAGGCTGTAGACAGATGCTCCAACATCACAAGAAATTAGGGAACAGTTCAAGTCGTCAGCTGCCTCTGCAATTGTTTGAGTTTTAGAAGCTATTTTTGATGCTCCCTCACCAAAAACATACTCAGGTAATATTTAAATCATTCTCAGATTTCTGACAGGGTTGAAGACTAATTATAGTCCCATAAGCAAACTTAAGTTGTTTAACATTAAAAGACATGATATAGAATTAAAAACATGGTTTTCAGATTGTGTTACAGGCTAAAGTCAAAACATAAATTCAGGTATAGTATCATATACTCGTTAAGTTAGGAAAGATGGTAGAGTACTTTATCTAATTCACAAATATGATGACCTGGATGTTAATTGTATACAATACTCTATGATTTACATAATTGTTATGGCTGTACTCATCTTATGTCTGAGAGAAGAGGTGGTTGCTTTTTGTTTTTTTGTTTTGTTTTGTTTAATTTGGTCAGAAAAGGTGAAGTGTTAAGAGATTGTTTCTAATGCATTTTGATTCAATGAGAATCTGCGTGTCCAGGCCCTGAAGGTCCTTGTCCCCAATTGGTTTTTGACTGATCAACAAAGATGCCAACGGCCAATGGCTGGGCACAGAGTGGGACACTTAGAGTTGCTCAGGTAGGATGCAGAGAGGAACTGGAGAGAATCGCCATGACTCGGGGTAGAAGGACGAGATGCAGCAGGAAATAAAGCTAACCAGCCACGTGAGACATTTGGGTCTGGGCTAGCCAGAGAAGGTTTAGGAGCGCCCAGCCTTTGAAGTAACCAAGGCATTTTTAAAATAAGCTAGTGTGTGTGTGTGTGTCTTTCATTTGCAGTCCAACAATAGCTTTTGGTTGGGTACACGTGTGTGATCCACCAGGAGCACCAAGTAGTGCAGCAAAAACTCACAGCAACACAAAATAGTGGGGCTGAGAGATGGCTCAGTGGTCAAGAGCACTGACTGCCCATCCAGAGGTCCTGAGTTCAATTCCCAGCAACCACATGGTGGCTCACAACCATCTGCCATCTAATCCAATGCCCTCTTCTGGCATGTGGGTGCATGTGCAGACAGAGCATTCATCTACATAAAATAAATGAATCTTTTTTTAAAAAAAAAATAAGTCAACAAAAAGAGACATGGCAAGGTAATGGGGAAGAAAGATTAAAAATAAGGAAGATTAGAAATTTCAGTATCTTGTTCCTAATAGCTTCGAAAGTCGCGATCAACGGACACCATTAAGAAAGCACCACAACACACATTTTCAGAAATGAAAAACCTGTCTACACTAAAAGGTTTGCTAAGCACCCATCCTGAAGAAGGGAAAACCCCACATCCAGATGCATCAGCACGAGTTCTTGGAATCTTATATATAGAAGAAGGAGAATCAAAACATGTCCAGATACACAGAGAACTGATCTGATCTAGGAGTCAACCCAAGGCTAGACACCAACATGTTTTTTAGTCAGAATGCATCTTACTTTTCTTCCAAAGATACAACATGGGATAGTAACTCACGGGGAGATCAACTACCCAGTATGCCGTACTGAAACAGCCCTGTGTGATGCTCTAGTTACAAGGGTCACATAAGGAAGCAGAAGGATCGGAAGTACAGCCAGGTCTAAGAGACAGAGAAGCAAAGCCTTCAGTTCCGGCCTCAGCTCCTCATTTCCTTTCTATACTTCCTAGGAAATGGGCTGTGGCTACTCAAGGGGAGGACAAAACACAGTACACAAGCAGCTGGGAACTCCATCATAAATCAGCAAAAATGGGTATGCGGGGACACAGGCTACCTGAGTGTCCAGAGTGACGATATCCCACAATATTCAGCAGCATTAAAAAGCAGAACAAACGTCCCCTACAAGAGAGTCAAATTTGTAACAAACGTTCCCTTACAAGAAATGAATAAGTAACAGTAATAGGGGACCATTTACTCCCATTTTATGCATTTAAAACATTTACAGAGAATTATGTGTGTTTGATCTGTCTAGTGGAACACAAAATTAATGGTGAATAATCAATAAAAATTTCAGAAACTTTAAAGATGTAGTTCAAAATAAATAAAATATACAAAAGGAAAAAAGAAATGGAGTCATTGGCCCTAGGTTAAGCAAGGTTTCCATGGTGACGGTGATGTAAACAATGGTGGTGAATGACGCTCTGGGCTGCATTTACAGCAATATGAAGGAGAAGACGATTTGGGAGTAATCAAACCCAAACAGGAAACTGACGGCTGCCTCAGAGGGTGAGGGACGGGAGAGGTTTTTCACTCTATCCGCTCCGATTCTCAAGTGAAATGTGCCACGAGGAAAAGCTATATTACAACATTATATTATAATCGATTTCTGATGTGATTCAATGTAACTATATTAGATTTGAGGTAGAGAAATATATGTGTCTGGGGAAACATATTAAAAATGGAGCTAACAGGGCCTGTGAGGTGACTCTACTCGCTGCACAGCCTGACGACATGAGTTTGATCCCCGGGACTGACAGAAGATGGAAGGGGGAAACCAACTCTACAATGCTGTCCTCTGACCTCCTCCAAGGCACCATGCCACACATGCGCCCTTGTATGTACTCCACACACAATAATAATAAACATTACATAAAGCTAACAGTTCTCTATGGGAGAGGAGACTAGAGGGGTGACTCTGTGGTTTAGAGGGCTTGCTGCTTTCCCTGAGAACCCAAGTGGGTCAGAGGCTTTCTCCCTGCTGGGTAGCCCTCATCCTGACAGAAGGTAGGCAGGCCACTAAGGGAGAAAGCTCATGTATACATTCTTACTCAGCTGTGAAGCCTCCGTGCTGCCTCCAACCAGACGAGATATTCCCATTGGTCCAATCACAGCAAATAACTTATGGGGATAACCAAATGCTTTCGGATTCCCTCCTCAAGAGGAAATTCACACATCTGGTCCTATAAAACCTGGTCAAAAAGCCCATGCTGGGAAGACTAGCTGCATGCCCTGGTAGGAAATCTATCGCTGCTGTTTTCCTAAGTGATCACGATGTGCCTTCTAAAGATTAATACTTACATCCACATACTACTGCTATTGTCAGCTTCCTTCGAGAAAGTCTAATTCTGCAGAAAGTCTTGAGAACAAGTAATGGTTGAACGCTCAGCCCTAAAGGAGACGTCCTCTCCACATCTTGGGGAACACCAAGCAAGAGGAGGCAGGAAGAATGTAGGAGCTTGACTCTGGAGGGTTGTGGGTCTTACCGCCATCCCATGGTCACTCTACTCCTAAACTCACAGCAGCTGAGGTTACCAGACGACCTGCACAACGCTGACATCTGTCACGGCAAGCAAGATGTCTGGGTGGGTAAATGTAGTTAACTTTTTAAATGGCATCCTGTCGTGGACAGGGAAGAGAATAAAAAGGCCAGAGGCTTCCCTAAGTATCCTAAGGCACTAAACCTCCCCGAAAGGTACTGGAAGGTAAATGCTGCAGAGGGAAAAGAAGACATTTTCTCCTGTGGTGTAAGTTGGCCAGGCTACTATAAATAGCTTCTCACTTGTATAACCAACCCTAATGAAGCGCTTAGATCACACTCCCATCCAAAGAGGAGGGAGGAGGGGGATGGGTAGGAATGGTGCGTGGCGTCACACAACTGCAATCCCAGCATTCGGGAGACGGAAGAGAATCCCAAGTTCAAGACCATCCTCAGCCAAGTAGAGAATTTGAGGTAGCCTGGGTACCTGAGACCTTGTCTAAAAACCAAGGAGGGAAAGGTGAGAGAGAGAAGAAACACAAACATAAATTCCAGAGGACAGCCTTGGGATAAGTGACTATGGAGGGAAAGAACTACCATTATTATTTTTATTGTGCCAGCGACAGAGCCTTCCTTCCTACATAGCCTTGAACTGCTCTTGGACTACAATCCTGACGCTTCAGCCTCCTGCCTTCTGGAATTATGGGTAAGGACCGCCACACTAGGAACACTTTTTTTAATTTTTGTTTTATTTAAAAAAGATAAAAGTTTGACTTTGAACATTATGTTTGAATATTAACTAGAGAAAATTATCAAAATTCTTCATCCTAAAATACTTCTGCTAGTATATAATACTGACGTTCTCTTCCTCTGTGTAATAAAATGAAGGGTTAAAGATTGATACATGAACAATTTCGAACTTAACTGAAGAACAGAAATCATAGCTCGCTCCATAACCAGCTTCAACTGTACATACTGCCCTCTAGTGTCGCCTCGTGGGAAACCACCCTGAAATTTGAACGTGAAGTTTACTTATCCAAGCCATCTTCAATCCTCCATCGTCTTCATGTGCTTCGTCTCCTAATTCTAGGTTCCAGAATCTGGTTAGAACAATTTCTTTGACAGTATGTCTTCACTGTGGTCTTTTCCAAAAGGTTTCACTAAAGCATCATGAAAACTACTTACTGGTAAATTTAGAGAGAAATGTGTTCTAAGTCCCAAGCAAATACTCCTTCAGTTGGAGAACAGAGCCCTTTCACTCCTCTCGGCATCTCGTGAATCTCTGCAGGTGCTTTCTGAACCAAAAGCAGAGTGTGACAGAAACTTAACGTGACACGGGGCACGTGCACAGAGACCCATACATACACGGGACACACACACATGCCCGTGGCAGCAGCCACTTGGATGACTGTACTAACATCCGAGGGCTTCTGAAGAGCAGCTGTACCATCACCATTAGTCACTGCTCGGCCAAATTGACCTAATAAAAGCAAGGCGTCCCAGATACTACCCCTGCAGGTGGTGAAGGGAGGGTCACAGACGAACCGTTCCCGTGGGTGAAAATGGTTAGGGTCAAAGTAACAGGCCACACTGGTGCAAAGACGCACAAATACAATGGATGCTAATAACCACAGCTTTTACCACTCGCTTCTATGGAATCAGACGGCTGTGTCTTCTTCTTCCTCAGCATTACTAAGTACTTGATGGAGCCGCACGTCTCTCCCTGCCAAAACACTGGCTCGTGCTCAGTTCTCAGCTTCGAGGTAACACAGACAGTGCCATACACTGCCCTGACTCTGCTGGCTTTCTGTCTCTTGAGATGATGCTCTCTCACCCCAGGCCACAGACCTAGACACACCGGCTCTGTGGACCATGAAGTCAGGGACCTGGGCTGGGGTGCTCAGGCATAGCAAGCCAAAGCCTAGAGTGCAGGCAGTGGGCCAGTGGGGCAGTGAGGACAGCGGAGCAGTGGGCACCGTGGGTGCAGTGTGAGCAGTGGGTGTAGTGAGCACAGAGCATGCAGTGGAGACCATGAAGACAGTGAAGGCAATGGAGGTAGTGGGTGGGGGGAGGGGTGTAAGAGCGAGCTCTCCTGAGGGGACTCTTCAGAGAAACTCAAAGAAGTCCAGACTAATTCTAAAGCTGGTTCCTGAGCTGCGAGCTGACTATAACTCCCTTCTCTACGCTGGCATCTGCTCTGACAAAAAAAAAAAAAAAAAAAAAAAACACAAAATGTTTGTTTGCTTCCACATAAAATCAGAACAGTCCCGACAGATTTCCTTTTACAGACCCGCCATAGAGAACAGGGGGAGGGGGGCGGGGGGCGGGGGGGGGGCGGGGGGGGCCGACCTAAGACATAGTATCACTTCCCAGAAACCAGCGCAGGCGTCATTAAGGTAACAGTTCCCAGTGTGGCTTTTCTGTGTGATGCTGGCAGTAGAATCTAGAGCCTTCAAACACACCAAGCTGAACTCTCCACCTGTCATAAAAATGTGGTCCTCGTGTGACACAGGAGTGAAAACAGAACGCACTTCTCCTTACATCAGGAGAAGTTCAAAAGCTGTGGTGGAAATCTTCATGTCTTCTGAGTATATCAGAAAGACACAGATTTGTAAACCAGGAGACTAAGGTTAAAATTCCAATTAGCCCCATGGATGCTTGACACGGAGTAGAACGCATGAGTTAAAGCTTTGGTGATCTTACCAGACTAAGTTGTGTCTATAACACAGAGTACTTTGAAAATGTCACTTCCTACCCTTTTCCTTCTTCTTCGTGTCTCAAGGTCCAGCCTGTGAGTCCCAAATCCCGTGGAGGGACAGAACTGCCACCCTCAATGTGCTATGAGCTCCCAAAAGGAAGAAACTGCTGGCCAGAACAAAGTGGCCTCCATCCTCATAGACTAGCCTGTCTGCAGCATGGCTTCCCTGTGTACTGACTGCGGCAGGATCCTGTGAATGAGGGTGCCCAGCCAGAGGCTAAAACGTGCTCAAAAACCTCACCAGCCTCCTCTCCCTAACTCCTGCGAGAAGCTTCTCACTCTCACCCCATTTTTCTTCTGAACAAATTGTCCTCTGGCTTCTCGGTTTCCAATTTGACATTTCTTCCCTCCCCTAGTCTGTTCCTAATTAAACAACCTGACCAGCCTGGTTTGCTAACCTCTCTGAGGCTTCTACTCTGACAGCTCTCTGCTGCCCCCTCTCGTCACCATGTGGAACAGCTGACTCTTGCCACAGAACCCACTGCCGTTTTGGCCAGGGTAGCTCTCGCGTGCCGCTCACTACGCTCAGTCCTAGAGATGCAACGGGAAGCAAAATGGGAAATGCCCTCATTTTTGTGCCGATCACAACACAGAAGGAAAGGCACACAGTGATGGGTCGCATGGTAAATGTTACAGCAGAGCTCAGAGGACTTGTGAGATGTTTGAACAGCAGGCTAGACCTTGTCAGTAGGTTAGAGGAGGTCTAGGGTAGGGATGCAGGCTGAGATTGAAGGATGAGTTGAACAAGGAGAATTAAGGGAGTAGAAGGAACATTCCAGGGAAGGCAGGTAACATGGTCATTAGATGAGAAGAAAGAAAAATAGCAGCTAGAGGCTGTGAAGCAGCACAAGAGGCAGGCAGCTGCAGGTAGGACCCCTAGAGCATGCTGGGAGTGGGAAGAAGTTATGGTACTAAGGAGAGTCTGTGGAAAAATGGGCAAAGGCCAGTATGCAGAGCTGAGAAATAGCAGAGGCTGTGCTGAGAAGACAGAGACATAGCTCTGACATGCTTCTGGGGAACTTTGAATATAAGAGAGCAACTGCTCACAGCCATGGGAAATGGAACTAGAAGTTGTGCTTTCTTTTTCTTGTTTTTGTTTTTGTTGTTGTTGTTATTGTTTTTCAAGACAGCGTTCCTCTGTGTAGACCTGGCCCTGGCTGTCCGGTAACTCACTCTAGAGACCAGGCTGGCCTTGAACTCAGAGATCCGTCTGTCTCTGCTTCCCAACTGCTGGGATTAAAGGTGCACCACCACGCCCTGGATGGCAGTCATGTTTCCAAGAGAAAGACTACATTTACTGTTCAGCAGCGTGGGCTTCGCCCTTTCAATGGGAACTAATTGTCCGCACTCCCACTATGGGCAAGTGAAGACGAGGACAGGCTCTCGGGTGCACCTGGAAATGGAGTCCAGATAATAAGATTTGGCCTGGTCCCCAGTGAGTATGTCGTACTTCCGAGTGCTAACACGACTGACCTTACTGCAGTCCATGAAGTAAGTTCAAATCTATGATCTCTAAGTTAACCCTTCATATTCTGGCATATCAAGAGCAAATCAGCTGAGAAACAAGCGGCTGCACTCAGCTTGTTATCGAAATAGACAGACAGACAGACAGCAGAAAGCTGGGAAGCAAAAAAGCAAGCAAGAAAGAAAAGATTGTTTTAAGAACACCACATGAAAATTCATTACATCAGGTGAATATGACTAAAAATACTACATTGCGTAAATTTACTAAGAATTAAGAAAAATATTTTAAATGTGACTAGTTTTATTTTGAATTTTCCAGGAGCTCGGGATTGTATAAATCAATGGGGAAGTGGTCACTGCACCTAAGTTCATGCAACTCCATGTCAATATAGCGCTCTTCTGTCTAAACTTGGGACTCTGTAAAGGATCCCTGGTCACCATCGATGACTTCACACAGCCACACAAGTATCCATTATGCCTTCCACATGCCCCAAAAGACTTAACATACTAGAAAAGGATTATTACTGTGGACAGTACTGAGTGAGGAGGGAAACAGAGAGGAGTGCACAGTGGGGAACATCTCATTCCACTCGCTGCTGGGTGTTTTTGGACGCAGCTCTGCCCATGAGCAGTGAGGCTTAGCAATGGTCTTTCAAGTCAGCTTGAGGCACCTTTAGAAATACAGCAAAGCGAGGGCTTAGAGAAGCCGCAGGAAAGGGCACCTGTGTGGTGGCAGTACTGTCAGATAGCTCACACGGTACTCAACATTCGGAGGAAAGGAAGTGTACTTTCTGGAGACCAGTCAGTTTCTCTCAAGAGTCCCCATCCACGAGGCACAAAAGAACACACCAGATCAAACCAATCTTACAGAAAAACCTTAAAACCGTTCTCCTACATAATGTTCTTTCTCTCTAAGTAAGGAGGACTATCTTCAGGATTTCTCTTTTTTTTTTTTTTTTCTCGGAGCTGGGGACCGAACCCAGGGCCTTGCGCTTGCTAGGCAAGCGCTCTACCACTGAGCTAAATCCCCAGCCCCTCTTCAGGATTTCTTAAATTAAACACGAACAGCCCTGCAGAAGCACGTTACTTAGTGACAAATGTTTCGTTGATGTTTTTACCTGCCAGGAAGGAGGTGAGTAACTGAATTTACATTCTTATATATCATAAGATATATAATATATCTTCATATATCATAAGATATCATAAGATATATAAGATATATGGTAAGATAAGGATGGGTAGTAACTAGCAAGCCAAGGAGTCAGATGAATATGCAGTTAACTTTTCTCTTTCGACATAGAAACTCATCAAGACGTAAATTCTGTCTCCAACGCACATCTCCAAACTTCCCACTATTTCCTCCCCACTGACGCCCACCCTCGCCTAGTGATCTATCGCTGACACTTTCTTTGAGCCACATTTCAGTTTGTTTTCCCCAACACTCAGGAGACGGAGCCATGAAGATCGTGAGTTTCAGGCTAGCCTGGGCTAATCCCAAAAACTTAAGAAATAAATGAGTAAATAAATCATGATCGTGTCATCCCTGCTTAAGACCCTTCCGTCTTCCCACAGCATCTGTAATGTATGGACGGCCAAGATATAGCTGTGTAGGACTAGCCTGCGCAGACAGCCCTGGGCTCCCTTCCCACCTGGTGGCAGCCCACTGACATGGTTCCTACGTTTCACCTTATGTGCCTACAACCTGACACAAATATCCCTGTATGTTATTATTTTAAATTAGAATTCCGCGGACTACTATACCTGTATGAGACCACCACAGAACTCAGTTCTGTGATCTACTCTTTATTCCATTAAAGTGGCTGTTGTCTGACTAATAACTACTCTTGCTTTTTCCTTTATGTGTACGGATATTTTGGCTGCATGTATGTCTGAGTAGCACGTTTATGCCTCCTGCCCACAGAGGCCAAAAGAGGGCATCAAATCCCCTAGTACTGGAGTTACGCAGTTGTGATCCCTCATGTGGCTGCTGGTGATTGAACCTGGGACCTCTGGAAGAGCAGCCAATGATCTTAACTTCTGAGCCATGTCTCCATGCCCACACTATGGCTTCTTAAGACATCCAGCCTCTGTCTTCACTTCCGGGATCAGTGCTCATAGTTGGCTTGCATGGGAGGGGAGGTGTTATTTACTGGTAATCAAAAATTTTCATCATTTCAAGGGAGTTCCAGCCCGTGCCACCGTGTATGGCACAAGGCCACTGTGACAAAGGCTGGCAGACATTGCCTGCAAGGCAGCAACTCCACTTCCGGGAACTTCCGGGTCGCAAAAGTTCCTGGGAATCTCTGCTGTAGAACAATCAAGGGGGGGCAAATCAAACTGCAAGCGCAAACCATGAGTGCAGGGTCCTGCTGTTCTCACTATACAGTCTGTGTTTTTTTTTTCTGTTTATTTTGCTTTATGTATATGAACATTTCACTCATATGTATGTACATTTACATGGGGAGGCCAAAAATAGGCAGATTCCCCTAGAACTAGAGTTCCTAGCAGAAAGCGCTCTTAACAGCTGAGCCATCTCTCCAGACCCCTAATTTGATTTTTCAAAAAAGAAAAAAAGAACCAGACTAAAGCTGCATTTATAAACTGTGTCACGGCTGTCTGCAGTGATGACAGAGACCCCTTCTTGTCTCAAGGGGTTTCTGGGTGTCAGAGAATCTGCCTAGAACTGAAGAGGGAGCCAGACTTTCCGCCTCCCCAAATCACTGAACTTCGGACTTCAGCCTCCCCACTGCCTGCCTCCCGAGCTGCCACTAGAAGAGGCTCAAGCGGATGCTTATCTCTGCTTTCTGTCAGAATTTTAAAGTTAACCTGAGAAACATGGTCACGCCACACCAGAGCGCTTAGTCAGAGGGGAGGCTGGAGAACTCCTGCTACCAACCCTTATAGCAATGCTATGGGACGCACTGTTGTGATTTTTTTTAAAGTGCACAGATTAAAATCCAACGTTAACAGAGAGTCTTTATTTATGGGCAGAAAGAAGTTTCTTAGCGGCAAGGAAATGGCAAATCCTTTACATGTCACGCTTTCTCGAAAAGCTATCTCTACAAAGCAAGAAAAGTCAGAGAGCTGTTGATTTTGCTCATAAAAATGTCACTGCTTTTGTGCTGAGCTCATTCTGAAATCAAAGTGGCTTTGTGGAGTACGTTTCCATTTCAGCCAAATGATTAACTGTACGGGCCTTTAAGGGGGAAAGCCTGGTTTAATCAGGCAGGGCGCAGACATCCGTGTCCTCCCATTCCCATCCTCCTTGCAACATGCCAGAGATCACTGGCCCCTCCAGACTTGACAATTCCCACTTTCTCATCAGACAGATCCTGCAGATAAGCAAAGGTTCCTTCCCATCATTCTCAGAGGTTTTTATTAGGAAAACAATGGGATATTTGGGCTGCAGATATGGAACTTTAATTGAGATTAGGCTATCATACTGAATAAATAATTAAGTGGTCGTTTAAAAGCCAGACACTGACAGCTTAGCTGTCTTTTCTAACTCAAAGCCCACAAGGCTGTCATCCTCATGTTACCCTTTGAGAATTTCACTTTGATTTCTATTGCAGTGATTTTTAAAAAGCAGTAACAAAAACCACTCTGATCAAAGGGAACATAGGGGAGAAAAGGGTTTGTTTCAGCTTACGAGTTACAGACACACTGTTGAGGGAAGTCAGGACCAGAACTCAAGCAGGAACATGAAGCAGAAACCATGGATACACTCTGCTGGCTGGCTCACTGGTTCGTTTTTTGTATAATCTGGGACTACCTGCCCAGGGAATGGAGCTGCCCACGGTGGGCTAGGCACTCCTACCTCAATTAACCATCAAGATAATGCCTCTCAGGCACCCACAGGCCAAGCTGATCTGGGCAATTCCTCACCTGAGAACAGTCTAGAACGATGAGGGAAAGCCTCTCTGAGAACTGTTATCTGGGCAGACATCTGTTTACTGTGGAAGAGGAGGCTGGGAAGCACTAGCCAAGTAAAGGAAGGGCATGGGAAAGGTCCTATAGGTGGAAAGCCCAGGAGAGGCCTGTGTGAGGAGCTGGGCTCCTACACCCATCTCCCTCTCTTTTTAATTGCATGTGAACACAGCAGGACACTGAACATAAACCCCTAAGTGTCCCCTGGAACAAAGACAACATCTACTGGCTTCGCTACCATGTGTCCTTTGGCGACTTTTATTACGACTCTCGGGGAAACAAAGGATCCACAGATTGTATCCATTCAACACTTTCCACCATTCAGGACAAGTTAGGAACCCACTGTGTCCCTTGCTCATCTCCACAACTGCTCATGGTATTTCAGGACTCAGTGAGCTCTCCCTCGTTACATCTATAATCTCTCTCCTCATTGCTTCCTCGAAGTTTATGACAATGGAGAGATCTTCCTACACTGGTCCTTAGCAAGCTGGGGCTGGGCACACCTATGATCCCAGAACTCAAGTGGCAGAACAGGAAGACACCCAGTTCAAGGCCAACCTGGATTACATAGGTGTCCCAGGCCCACTTGGGCCACGTGTGTCCCTTTTTTCACAAACAAAAACAAAAAGACAACAACAACAACAAAAAGTCTTCCAAACCAGGCTGCTTGGGACCAGTTGAGATCAACTGTTGAGGAAGTTCCTAGACAATTAGACAAGACACAGTGAGCATGCAGGTGGTACCCGCGAGGTACACTGTGACTCCCCCAGTCACGGGACGGCAGCTCTCCTTGTAGGCAGACCTTCTCCACAGCTTATGCTTAATGCCAGACTTCAGCGAGGCATGCTAATAGCCAGATTTCCCAATAACAGTCAGGTGTCCCATACTGCAAGTTATGATGCCCCTACCTTACCTATGACAGAGACACCTATCCGGAAAGGTACTGCAGGCAGCTGCATAGTCCAACCACCTCACTCCCGGGAAAGTATCCCAACCGCCCTTCCTGAGGGACACTTTCTCAGAGATCCATTATAAAGTTCAGTTTTGTTCTAAAATATCACCACAGGGGCCACTTCTAAGACTACCTTTCAGTAACTATGGATTTGGGATTAAAAACTATTCACTTGTGACTGCTTTAATTTTTCTTTCAGACAACTGTCGATGAAGCTAATTCTTTGCATTTCTCAAGCGGCTTGAGCCAGACAGAAGTACTCATTATATTTCTTTAGCTAAAGTCTTTATTACCTCCCGAATATGCTTATATTAAGTAATCATCTCTAGGAAATAGAGGGGGGGAAAGTGGGTTAAAGGTAACAAACAAAGGTAACCAAACCCAACCTGGTGTATAAAAGGTTAGAGGTGACATAATCTGCCTAACTTGCTATTCCCTTTCGGGGTCAGCTGTTGATAACCTGGATCAATTTGTCTGCCTTTTCTTTTTCAACCCCTGCTGCAATTAAGTCCCACTACAGCATAAGTGACCCACTTAATAATTAGACTTCGGAAAGAGTCTCAGACAGAAAAATATGTTGAAGCTAGGTATTTGCAAAATAGAATCGCATCACTGGGCAGGTGAGGTTGGAGGATCTCGAGTTTGAGGCCAGCCTGAGATACACGGCAAGACTGAAAGAGAGAGAGAGAGAGGGAGGAGGAGAGGAGGAGGAGGAGGAGGAGGAAGAGGAGGGAGGAAGGGAGGGAGAAATGAGAACGGGGTGTGTGTACCCCCCCCAAAACATACATGCATACACACCCAACCATGCTCTGCAATTACAACAGACCCTTGGAGCATCACTGTAATACAGAAAGGACAATACCCTTGGTTAAACATTGCTAGACTGACCCTAGTCCTCTGTGGTGGTGGTGGTGGTTTGAATTTGCTTGGCCCAGGAAGTGGCACTATTTGGAGGTGTGGCCTTGTTAAAGTAGGTGTGGCCTTGTTGAAAGAAGAAGAAGTGTGTCACCGTTGGGGTAAACAGTGAGATCTTCTTCCTAGTTTCCTGGAAGGCAGTCTTCTCCTGGCTGCCTTTAGAACAAGAGGTAGACCTCTCCTCCAGTGCCATGTCTGCCTGGATGCTGCCATGTTCCGGCCTTGATGAGAACAGACTGAACCTCTGAACCTGTAAGCCAGCCCTGATTAAATGTTGTCCTTTATAAGAGTTGCCACGCAACCAACAGATTGGGAAAAGATCTTTACCAATCCTACAATAGATAGAGGCCTTATATCCAAAATATACAAAGAACTCAAGAAGTTAGACCGCAGGGAGACAAATAACCCTATTAAAAAATGGGGTTCAGAGCTAAACAAAGAATTCACAGTTGAGGAATGCCGAATGGCTGAGAAACACCTAAAGAAATGTTCAACATCTTTAGTCATAAGGGAAATGCAAATCAAAACAACCCTGAGATTTCACCTCACACCAGGGAGAATGGCTAAGATCAAAAACTCAGGTGACAGCAGATGCTGGCAAGGATACGGAGAAAGAGGAACACTCCTCCATTGTTGGTGGGATTGCAGACTGGTACAACCATTCTGGAAATCAGTCTGGAGGTTCCTCAGAAAATTGGACATTGAACTGCCTGAGGATCCAGCTATACCTCTCTTGGGCATATACCCAAAAGATGCCCCAACATATAAAAAAGACACGTGCTCCACTATGTTCATCGCAGCCTTATTTATAATAGCCAGAAGCTGGAAAGAACCCAGATGCCCTTCAACAGAGGAATGGATACAGAAAATGTGGTACATCTACACAATGGAATATTACTCAGCTATCAAAAACAATGACTTTATGAAATTCGTAGGCAAATGGTCGGAACTGGAAAATATCATCCTGAGTGAGGTAACCCAATCACAGAAAAACACACATGGTATGCACTCATTGATAAGTGGCTATTAGCCCAAATGCTTGAATTACCCTAGATGCCTAGAACAAATGAAACTCAAGACGGATGATCAAAATGTGAATGCTTCACTCCTTCTTTAAAAGGGGAACAAGAATACCCTTGGAAGGGAACAGAGAGGCAAAGATTAAAACAGACACAGAAGGAACACCCTTTCAGAGCCTGCCCCACATGTGGCCCATGCATATACAGCCACCCAATTAGACAAGATGGATGAAGCAAAGAAGTGCAGGCCGACAGGAGCCGGATGTAGATCTCTCCCGAGAGACACAGCCAGAATACAGCAAACACAGAGGCGTATGCCAGCAGCAAACCACTGAACTGAGAATAGGACCCCCGTTGAAGGAATCAGAGAAAGAACTGGAAGAGCTTGAAGGGGCTCGAGACCCCATATGAACAACAATGCCAAGCAACCAGAGCTTCCAGGGACTAAGCCACTACCTAAAGACTATACATGGACTGACCCTGGACTCTGACCTCATAGGTAGCAATGAATATCCTAGTAAGAGCACCAGTGGAAGGGGAAGCCCTGGGTCCTGCTAAGACTGAACCCCCAGTGAACTAGATTGTTGGGAGGAGGGCGGCAATGGGGGGAGGATGGGGAGGGGAACACCCATAAAGAAGGGGGGGAGGGGGATGTTTGCCCGGAAACCGGGAAAGGGAATAACACTCGAAATGTATATAAGAAATACTCAAGTTAATAAAAAAAAAAAAAAAAAAGAGTTGCCACGGTAACGGTATCTCTTCACAGCAGTAAAACCTAACTAAGACATCCTGCATAGCTCCAAGTCTGAGGTGTTCATTTGTTTGTTTGTTTGTTTTTAACACCAGCCATACTGAAAGGACTATGCTAGGTGTAGAGATTGGAGAGGTAGAATGATGAGTCAGCATGGCCCTACGATCAAGTGTGACGTCATACTCTACTAGGGAAGAAATGATGCACAATACAAAACCAAGACCATGGTTACCTTACTATCAACCTCTCTACTACAAACAATTAGCATTGTGCTCAGCAGATAGTAGATGGGCATTCAAGGAGAAACGTACTCTGATGGGAAAGAGCCAGGGTGACTTATAAGTGTTACACTTGAATTGGCTTTTGAACAGCTAAGAATTGACACTACAGTCTCGTCTATACAGGGCAAGCGTTCTGCCACTGAGCTACATCCAGAGACCTTAGTTGAGGATTTTCTATCTCTTCCTCTTCACTGACTTTTACAAAAGATCTTCAGCTTTCAGACTTCCCCAACCCTATCCTCCTACTGAACATAGAATCTTAAGGCAGCATCCTCGCTCAGTCCCAGTGTAACCTTCAATCCTCATTTCTTCCTTACCTGTTACGTTTCTCAGACACTAGATTTTCCTCCCCCACCCGCCATGGTATCAAATCCTAACACACAACCCAACTACATTTTCCCTGGAGGATAACTTGACATTTCTCTTACTTTATTTGGGTTTGTTGTTTCTCTTGCTGAGTACTGAATACAGATAGCCTCACATGGACAAAATGCCTGCTCTACCACTAACCTGGCCCCTGCCCATCTCCTACTTCCTGAAGGTGATACCAGAAACTGTTGTTCATCTACAGTGCCAACCCATGTAGATGCACTAGATTATTCTGGCAAGAGACAAACAGACAAACACTTTAGGATACAGAGACTGAATTCAACATGATGTCAATCCAGGAACATTTGCAATGTATATCCAAGATGGCCGCTGTTCCATTCTCACCCCTATAACACAAGGTTAATTAATGGGTTAAGCGTGGAAGGCTGAAATAGACCTGTGGAGCCTTGAATGGCACATTAGCAAAAATGACAAACACTTAGCACTTGGTTGTCAATGAGAGTGGTGGCAAATCAGAGGACCTACAGTATGACAGGTCACAGCTGAGGCATACTCTTAACATGCCAGGAAGCTGGATGATGGCAAGGCCACCTCTGAGAAAAACATGACCCTAGCACGACTACAGAATTAAGTGTGGTGCAGATGGATATGCAGTCCGGAAGAATTACCAAGCAGTCCTGCTTTACCAACTTCCACCAGCCCAGCTTTTTGAGTTCCGGCCATGACAGAAGGACAGAGTCACCCAGCAAAGCAATCATTACAGAATTTTAACTCATAAGAACAAGAAAATTCAATACATTGGCTAAGACAGAAGAATGAGGCAAAAGCACACTATGCACAATGGCTCTGTGTGTGTGTGTGTGTGTGTGTACATGTGTACATGTGTTTATGTTGGAGGACACAGGTATTCAGCTTGTCTCACTGGGGCACGAAGCCACTGGTGTGCTTTTTAAAATGTCTACTACCAATTCCTAAGAGCATCCACAATGTTCAGTATTATTTTGTATGTCTCAGAAATAGTAGGCTGGGACAAAGCTCCGTGATGAAGCACTTACTGAGCACATACAAGGCTCTGGGTTCAATACTCAGTAGAAAAAAATAAATACTTGATTTGGGAGCTGAAGAGATGGCTCAATCAATAAAGTGCTACCTCATAAGCAAGAGGACCTGAATTCAATCCCCAGCACCCACATTAAAAAAGATAGATATAGTGGCAAATACTTGCAATCCCAGCACGAGACAGAGACAAACAGATTCAGGCTCACTGCCCTGACAGCTGAGCCTAATTGGTGAGCCCTGGGTCCCAGTGGAAGACCTTGACAAAACTCAGGGTAGATTACTTCTGAGAAATGACCTCCAAGGTTGACCTCTGCCCTCTACATGCACACATACACACATGCATGCACATACATACATGTACCTATATCTACATGAGTATGCATATACACATGCCCACATAAACACACACACACACACACACACACACACACACACACACACAACACACACATATTCAATATACATGAATAACTTCCTATCTGTACCTTGGTTGAGGTTTTAGTTGTACGCCTACAATTCTAGTTTACACATCTTTACCATTGTATAGTATCCCACTGTGTCAATACAGCATTTTTCATTTAAAAAAAATGTATTTTTAAAATAACTGAGTTATTTTTAAAGCTTTGATGGAGACAAAACTATCACAAACAACACATATACCTATCTGAGAACTCATGAAGATTTGCACCTACTAAAGGGTTATTTGATATGAACTTATTATGTTTATTAGCCATTGCCAAACCAACATCCAAAGAAGTTTTCATCAGTCATTGTATTATAATTATTTTAAAGCTTTAATGGTACAAAAGCACATCAACCCTGCATCCCTGAGTAACAGCATGTGTACAACACACACACACACACACACACACACACACACACACTTACTTTTCTGCAGTTAGTTCTGGTTATGATCTTTTGTTTCTCAGCCTTGGAAACCTACTACGGCGTTGTTATAATTGAGGGCAATTAAACCAAGTGCTTTGAAGTATGGCTGAAATCCCAACAGGGCAAGAAGCTGAAGCAGGGAGGGGTGGATTTAGCTCCAGCCTGGGCCACATCACGGAACCCTGACTCAAAAAGCCAAAAAAGGAAAGAAATTAAACTCACATGCACACACATGCACAAGCACCTACATTCAAACACACACTCACACATGGATCCCATGCCGTGCCTGCCTGTCTCCACCATGGTGGTCATGGATTCCTCTCGAACTGTGAACTCGCCTTTATAAGTGCCTCTTAACAATGACAGAGATGTCACTAAGACACCATGTTTACATAGCAGTCACCTTAGTGACTCAGCTCTCTCCCCAGCCATTTCTTTTAATCTTGATTAATCTAACATCAAAAGGATGAACATCATACTTGTTTATGTCCAATTACACATCTGTCATAATGATCAGAAGTTCCTGCCTTCATCGCCAGTGATATCTGAACTCATGTCAACAATACCAAAGTCTACGTATCAGGTTCAGTAAACACTACAGTTACCTATGAAAACACTGAGCAGCCCAACTAACCAGGCCTAGTTGGTTTTCCCAGTTGGTGTTGGTGTCCTAATTGCTGTTCTTCTGCTGTGAAGATACACCATGACCAAGGCAGCTTATAAAAGGCAGCATGTAATTAGGAGACTGCTCACGGTTTCAGAGGGTTAGTGTGTGATCATCATGGCAAGGAGCATGGGGACACACAGACAGACATGATGCCACATGCTAATTGCTAAGAGCTTACGCCCTGTTCTACAGGCAGTAGAAGAGAGTGGGCCTGACACAGGTTTTTAAAATCTCAAAGCCTATCTCCAATGGCATACCCTCTCTAACAAGGCCTAATACCTCCTAATCCTTGGAAGACAGTCCACCAACTGGGGACCAGTCATTCAAACATATGAGCCCAAAGGGGCCATTCCCTGTCAAACCAGCACAAATAGTATTGTTTGCTATCTGCTAAATACCTCAGGCCTTCTACAGAGCTAATGAAGAAATCGGGTGTACCAACACGTGATCAAGGAGAGCTCTGCCCTCTCAGGAGATGAGCAGTAACTAGGCTTTGAACAGACATTAACACATGAAAGGAGAAAGGGAAAGCCCAACTCACCATAGAAGAGGAAGGCCTTGGTCATAGGATGATGCTGGAAGGTTCTATTGATAGTAAAGAAGCAAGCATCTGCCCCACACTGGCCGAGCCTGCCAGTCTCTCCAGTCAGTGGAGACCACCACAGCACAATGGGGTAGCTACCAGCATCCACCTTGTTCCTCCCAGACAAGGCCAGTGCGTCCTTTTTAGGAAGTGGGTTCAAGTGTTTGGGATCTCCCTCCACATCTTTCTGTCCATCTTGCAAATCGGAGTTTTTAAACTTCTTCCTTTCAAATTTCCCAAGCTCAACCACTACCTGAAAGTGAAGACAGTCAGTATCAGAAGCTGGTTCCTCCATTTCGTTCATTGTACCTCTCATCTGTCTTGGTGATTTTGCTTCCTGTCAGTCTTCCGTAACAATATACCAAAACTCTGTTCTTTTTAACAAAATCTCAAACATTCTATTTTACCAATAAAGATTCAGGAACCAAATGCTGTGGTGAAAGCCTGCTAGCTCAGAGAGACAGAGAAAGCAACCAGCCGACCTTCCTCCTCAGCCAATATCCCAAAAGGAAAAGAAGGCCTCTTTCTCCACATTGGCTCAAAAACCTTTCAAACTAAATGTCCCTCCCTTATACTTCCTCTATATCCATCCTTCTGATTCCCTCTTACTCTCTATGGTTTGTTTTTTGTTTTTTTTTTTTTTCTATCCTCACTCCCTGTCAACTGGTTGCTTGCTCTGCCTCTTGACCTACGGTTGACTTGATTAATCCTGTTTATGATAAACAGAAAGTTCTTGGATTAAAGGTGTGTGCTAAGGCTAAGCCACATCACAACTAGAAACAGGTTTTCCAGTAAATAACACTGTCTTGGGGTTCACAGTGTGATCAAACATCCTACAACAAAACCCCTTTAAAATACAGACATATTACATATTGCATACTATATTATAGTAATATTACATATTACTATACAATTCTAGAGGTCAAGAGCTAGGCATGGGCTTATAGTCTAACATCAAAGGGCTAGCAAATGTGTTTTCTTCTCCACAGACCCAGAGGGACAGACAGCCTCTTGGCTTTTTCTATCTTTTAGGAATAGCTCACAATGCTTATTTGGCTCACGACCCCATTTTCAATATTTAGATCTATTGATACCACTCCCCTCCCTACCGACAGCAGCTCTCTCTGTGACCGCATCCAGGAAAGGTTCTCTGCTTTCAATGACTTGTGATTACCTTCAGTCTCTGTGGATAATTCAGGACTACCCCCTTTCTTGGTCCAAGGGTGCAATAACAGCATACCTGAGGCTGGTAATCTCTAAAGAGTAAAGATTCATAGTTCTGGAGACTACATGATCCGACATTGAGGAACCAGTGAGAAGGAAAGGGTCTGGAAGGATTAGGGTGTAGCTTAGTGTTAGAATGCTTGCCCTTTATAGTCAAACCAGTGGGCTTTTATGCTGGCCCATGCCCTCCCCTAAAGAGATTATTTTAGAGCCAGAAATGGTGGTACATACACATGATCCTAGCACATAAGAAGCTGAGGGAAAGAGGGGGAGAGAGGGAGAGAGAGAGAGAGAGAGAGAGAGAGAGAGAGAGAGAGAGAGAGAGAGAATATAAATCAGAGTCATCATTTTATCAGCAACCAGCCCCTGAGATATCACAGTCCCAGGATAATGGCATTGAGCCCACAGCACCTCACCTTTTAACATCCCACGCCTCTCACCACTCTCCCTGTGTGGATTAAATTTCCAACATATAAACTATAAGGGTCATATTCACACCAAACCTTTTCCCCATCTCATGATACATTCGCAGTAATCGTATCTGCAAAGTCCCTCTTGCCACGTTGAAGTGACATGTTCACAGTTTCCAGAGGCACAGACCTAGCTCCCAAATTATCTGCCAACCAGGGTTGGTGATTCTAAAGGACAGTCAGACACAGAGGGCCCTGAAACCTATCCCAGGATCCCCAAGGATGATCTACTAACTCCTCCACAGTGACCCCCAGAGGGTTTGCACGCGGTATGGGGGAAGATACACATGCAGCAGCAGGGGCAGCTCCTGTTTAACAGGCATGCTCTTCCTGGTATGAGAAAGGGGCCACTGGCCACCAAGCATCACATGGAGTCTGTAATTCTCTGCAACAAGGGTAAAACTTAAAGTACCCATGCCAACTAAAATGTTAAGACCTTTTCTATGAAAGCCAAGTGCTATTTTCCAACAGAGTAAAGCAATTGCATTAGCTCTGAGCAACCGAGCCCAAGTCAGCCCTTGCCAAGAGCTTTCTCTGCATTTTTATAATGTAATAATATGGCTCTTCCCCAAAAGCTTAAGGGAAGCAAGTTAATTTACAGCCCCAGACCCTCTCTTCATTTAACCTTCCTCGATAATGTACAACCAGTAACTTAAAGAGAAAAAAAAAGAAAAGGCTGTCAAAACTCCAGGAGATGGAACTTAAAAGACAAAATTTGCTCCGTGTGCCTCACCCATGTGTCCTGTGTGAGGTGTGAAGTTCATCACAAATGACAGGCGATTTAAGGAGAGATAGATACGCTTTTCACGTGTACCTATCCCCAGGTGCCATTGTTGTTTCAGGAAATATGGGAGACTGAAGGACAGTAAAAAAAAAATTCTAAGGATAAGATCAGTCAAACCTACAATCCAAGGAGAAATAAACCAGTTTCTTCCACAAATCCAATACAGAAAACAAAAGAAATCTCCCAAAGAAACAAACAAAAAAATGCAAATGCAAAACTTGAGATTTGCCACTCAAATGGAGATGTATTTATTTACTGCAGATTCAGAATGCCATTACAAAAGACCTTTTCAGGAGACATCCAGAATGTCTACTGCAGAGGGTACTGAGAAACTATTGTTCCCTGTGATAGGTGAGACAGCAGGTGTGTGGTTATGGTTTTTGAAGTCTGTGGACTAGAGAGATGGCTCAGTGACTAACTGTACTTGCTATCCTCCTAGAAGACCTGACTTTGTTCCTAGGACTCCACACTAGGCAGCTCAAAACTCCTATGACTCCAGCTATGTAGGATCTGACTCTCTCTTTTAGTCTTTTCAGGCACCAACACAATTATAGCACAGTTGCACACATACATATACACACATGTGCCTACACACATGGGCACACATGCTTGCAATCCCCCCAACACACACAAACAAAAACAAAAGTCTTTTAGAGTCTAACTATATGATGCAGGGAACACATTCAGATTCCAGCATTCAAGTCATGGGGCTCTAGAACAGGAAGATATTGAGTTTGAAGTTAGCCTGGGCAGAAACAACAGAGACAGGCACAGACACAGACACAGAGAGACCAAGATAGATCAACCCAGTCTCAGAAAGAAAAATAGTCCATATGTGTTAGAAAAACAGACTAATGCAGAGCCAAGTGAAGTGTTACAAGAATTTGTTTTAAAATACCCCACATGTATTCATTTTTACAAGTAAATAATTAAAATTCAAAAATAAAGCTTTAGACACATGCAGTGAATTTTCTGACAAAATATAATGAGGTGTGGATTCAGAATGATGTCTAAAGTCCATGACTCCCTCCAAGAGCATTTGGGCTTAATTGGGCGATTGTCATTTACATCATCATGAGTAGACTACCATGTGTACTAGTCATTTTTCTCATCGCTATGACCAAATACCCAATGAGCAGCAAGTTAGAGGAGTGCTCACCTTTGGCTCACTGATTGGGGAGCACAGCACATTGTGGCAGGGAGGTCACGTGGGCAGGGGCTCCGCGTGGTGGGAACCTGTGACCAGGGCTCTTCACCTCCCAACCTAGCAGAGCAGGAGGCAGAGAAGGGATGCTCATTTCACGTTCTCTTTCTTTCCCTTGTTCCTTTTTTCCCTTTTATTTAATCTGGCCCTCAGCCCATAGGGTTGTGCTACACATAGTCCAGGTTAGTTTCCCCTTCTTTACTAAACATCCCTGGAAAAGCCCTCACTGGGAGACCCAGAGGTCTCCTAGGTGATTCTAAACCCAGTCAAGTGAACAATGAAGAGTAACCATCATGTCATTGATTTTAAAAGTATAGGTTATAAAAATGTGATGTGAGCTGAATTATGTACTCAGGCACATATGTCTATACTTGGTGGTATAGCCTTGAAGGAGATAATTACATCCAAATAAGGTCATTAGGGCCGGTATAACTGAGATCACTAAAAAAGGGTATACAGAAGCATGGCTAGGCACAAAGAAGCACAGAGGAAAGGCCATATAAACACAGAGAAAGAAGACAAGGAGATGAGTCTCAGAAGATACAACCCAGTCCACACCTCAGTCCTGAGACAACCCAAGCAAGTTCTATTTGCAACACAATAAATTTATCTTGTTTAAGCTTCTAAGCATAAAGTACTTTTTAATGACAACTCCAGCTGAGTGACGGAGGATCCACAACAGGCTGTTTCTTCTATTTACCTTTACCCTACCTATTCATCTAGCCTATGGACCAGTAACAATGGAACAATTCGGAACACAGGTGTTATATTTGTCATCAGTGGTGTTTTACAACTGTCTAACACTCTGAGGCATGAAACACCACCACACCTGGTATGACAGTGAGGAGCAGGAGATGGTCTCTGAACACTGACACAACCATCCGGTGTTCAACTAGAAGCTCCATCGCTACTAGCTAGCATCCATGGTGCTGGAAGGCGCTCTGCCCACTACCAGAGAAGAAAGGTAACGATCAACATCAGTCAGCCACAAACCCTGCAACCTACAGCAGCAACATGCCAACATCATATAATGGTATAACCAATCACTTTTCTTAACTGCATTTTTTAAGGGGGCCTTAGCCCACTCCATGAGGAAGAACTCGGGCCTAAGGTTGCTAGGGTTTCCAAGAACATCAGACTGGATAGGACACGGGCCTATGGGGGAAAGGAACATAACAATAAAAGGACCCCTGATGGCATTCTGCTATTCCTATAGACCGGTGTCTCACTCTGCTCTCATTATATGGGATGCGACACAGAGACCCACAACTGGACGATGTGCAAAGAGTGAGAGATGTTGGATCACTCAGTTTGAAAGTAGACATGAGTGGGTTCCCATCCCTAACCAAGAACTATCTACAATTGATGCCAGCTCGCTGGGTCTATCAACTACATTCCGTGGCAGACTCCATGCCAACACACACACACACCCCATTTTTTGTAGGTGTTTTGTTTCATTTTGGCATTTTTTTCTTATTGTTATTTTTTTCATTGTTTGATATTTGTTTTGTGCTTTTATGCTTTTTTTAAGAGCGAGAACATAACAGTTGGGTGGGTAGGGAGGTGAGAGGATCACAGAGACATTGGAAGAAGAAGAAAAACTTGATCAAAGTATACTAAGAAAAACTTCAATAAAATTATAAAAAATAACTGAACACAGTGGCATATGCCCATAATCACAACAATTGGGAGATTAGAGGCAGGATGATCAATGCTGAAGGTTATCCTTGAATACACATCAGATCTGAGGCCCATGAGACAATGTTAAAAGGAAAAAGAGAAAGTGTTCTCCCAACTGGGCATGGTGGCTCCTTCCTTTAATCCCAATACTAAGGAGCCAGAAGCAGAAGCATTTTGAGTTCCAGGCCACCATGCACTACAGAAAAGAAACATACACACACACACACACACACACACACACACAGAGAGAGACAGAGACAGAGACAGAGACAGAGACACAGAGAGAGACAGAGAGAGTGACAGAGAGAGAGAGAAGGAAGAAAAATAATAAAAGGAAAGAATAGAACAGAGGTGCTCTCCTTGCATCGTGTAATGTGGGTTCACAATGCTGAAAAGTTGAGCAAACACCAATTACTCAGAGTCCTGGGGGAAGAGAACAGGAGGAGAAAGGAGATGGACAAGGCCTAGCAGTGAATCTGCTCTGCACAACCCAGATTCCCAGTACCTGGACTGTCACCATCAGAAAGACAGTGGCTGTCATACAAAGGCAAGATGGCAGAAGCTTCCTCCTCGGAATCCGCACCATGCTGCCCCGACACGAATGACTGACAAAGGGCTGGCCTGGCCTCCAGGTGTCCTCTAGTCAGCCCACAGCCAGAGACAACGTCACATGGAGGAACCATCTGGGTGCCAATTTCCTGCTGGGAGCTGGTCTCCATGAAGGACTGAGAGCCACGGTTCCGAATGGGCCTGGCTTGGCGCTGAGAGGGAACAGCGTGCGATCTTCTTAGGCTATCATCAGAACAGCTGGAGTCCTCAGACACGGTGCCAGCCAAAAACACTGCAACAAATGAATCGCTTATTAACCATTATGAAGGACTGATAGGCAAAGCCTTACTGGGTAAAAGCACAGACGTCTGAAGCTACAAGAAACCTTATAGATCATATATGTAAAACCTAATCATATTCATATACTTAATACCTCACTCAGAAATAAGGTTAACTGAGACCAAAATGGTCTAATTTGCTCAGGACCACAGAGCTTCGTCAACTCCCAAGTCTTAAATCTCTCTGTAGTTCTTCCGCCATCAGACCAGTGAATTCCAGGGTTACTTACAGGAAGTTACTTCCTATCCAGGAATAAAGAAACAAATCAGGGTTGGGGATTTAGCTCAGTGGTAGAGCACTTGCCTAGCAAGCGCAAGGCCCTGGGTTTGGTCCCCAGCTCCGAAAAAAAAGAAAAAAGAAAAAGAAACAAATCACACACACACACACACACACACACACACACACACACACACACACTTACTTCTGATAAACCTAGGGGGGGGAATAATAAAGGTTGAGGCTGAAGAAACCAAGCAGCCCATCAGGGAATTCTGTTTTCTGCATTATTTGCCGAGGAGGCTTTTGTAGAAAGCACAGCAAAGCCGGGGCTGTGCGGGGAATATGAGATTCTGAAAGCCTCGCGGAAGAGTTTCATCTACCTGAACTGGGTGAATGTTTTTGGCGTTTTAGAGACAGGTTCCCCATGAAGCCAGGCTGGCCTCAAACTCACTATTGTAGCCAAAGAGAGCCCTAAACCTCTGATCCCACCCCCGATTCTCCCTCCTAAATGCTGGGATGAGAGGCACCCACCAACATGCCCAGATTTATGGGGTATTAGGCATGAAACCCAGGGCCCTGTGTATTCCAGACAGGCAACAAATCAAGTAAGATACATTCTCAGCCTCTTCAGAAAATGGATGGATGGATGGATGGATGGATGGATGGATGGATGGATGGATGGATGGATAGAGTCACTCCCACAGACTCCCCTTAGGCTCCCCCATCCCAGTTCTCCAGCTGGGGAAATGCCTCCAACCCATTTCTGTTCTCAGTCCCCGAGACTCCTACCAGAAGGGGACACAGAGACTGAAGTGGCCACCTCCTCCTGTAGGCAGAAAGGATTTCCAGTGGAAGGAGGGTGACATCAACCAACCCACAAAACCTTCAATCCAAAATCGGTCCTGACAGCAAGATGCACAGGGACAAAGATGGAGCAGAGACTGAGGGAAAAGGCTTGCCCAGCTGGCCCAACTTGAGACATCCCACGGGAGAGCCAACCCCTCACACTATTCATGATGCTTGCAGACAGGAACCTGGCATATAAGTCTCCCGAAAGGAAACAGGTGCAGAGACCCAGAGGCAAACTTTAGATGGAGCTTGGGGAGTCTTGTGGAAGAGTAAGGGATAGAACTGAGCAAAATCGGGGTTGGGGATTTAGCTCAGTGGTAGAGCGCTTGCCTAGCGAGCGCAAGGCCCTGGGTTCGGTCCCCAGCTCCGGAAAAAAAAAAAAAAAAAAAAGAACTGAGCAAATCAATGTGTGTGTGTGTGTGTGTGTGTGTGTGTGTGTGTGTGTGTGTGTGTGTTTGTGTGCAATATACAAAGCAGGCCATGAATTTGAGAGAAAGCATGGGAGGAGTTGGAGGAATAAAAGGGAAGGAGAGAAATACTATAAATATAATCTAAAAAGTTATTTTACAAAATCATAACTTTGATAAATGCTACAAACAGAAACCAGTTTAGCTCTGAAATTCGCATATTCTTTCATAGGTTTTAACATTAATACTATAACATTCCTACTAAAGGATACTAACACAGAGAGCAGCCAACCCTTCCTAGAACAGCTGAGAGCTGATGGGTCAGAGGAAGGGAACAAAAGGCTCTAAGAACCCTGCAGGATTCTACTCTGCGCATATTAATAGCTATCAGCTATAAGCTACAGAGCTAGCGTTTTGAATTCCAGTTTCAGGTTCTCTCCTTCAAACCTAATATCAATTTGGAGACGTTACTGAGAGTTTCGAGTCCTTAGCGTATTCACTGTTAAGTTATAATAAAGTTCATCCTTTCCCTTGCATGGCAGAAAGATTATTAAGTTTTCATCTTATGTGCAAAAGCAATTTACTATAGCTATAATTGGTATGACCCAGATTAGAGAGTAAAATATTCCCATTGTATACGGGAATAAAAAAAATACATCACTTTCAGCCCAGTTAAATGGGTCAGTGGGTAAGATCATTTACCACGCAAACCCCCGACCTATGTTCGACCATCAGAACTCATGGAGAAAGACTAGAAACAACGTCCAGAAAGTTGTCCTTTGACCCTGTCATGTATCACTGGCACACACAGCCACATTCACCCCACACCAAACACACGTACAGTCATATAAATCACTCAAAGTAAAATGAAGATGACATGGGCTGCCAAAGAGTTTCAATCTGTCACTTCCCTCAATCTCACTTACAATCACTCTGAAAAATAAGACAAGGCGGAGATGACTCCTGTTATTCCAAAAGGAAAAGTAAGCCTTACCAAATTTAAGCAACTGGCCTGGGATCATATTTTTAGAAATAGGTCTAGAAATCAGGTCATATGATTTCAAGATCAATAGGAAGAGACACCATCAACATGGCAGCTATTAGGACGGAAAGAGTCAAGAATGAAGGAAAACACACGCTGAAGCGACTCAGAAGTGAGTTTGGGATATTTTTGCAGCTACTCCAGTTCAGCATATGCAGGGCTTTGGTTTTTGTTTTTGCTTCTGCCTTGCGATTTCTAGACAGTCGTATCAACTACCAAAGAATGAATCAAGAGTACAAATTCCCTTCACGTACATCACTTCCAGTTAGGTTCCTACTCAAGCTAGGGCTGTAGTAAGGTGTCAGGAACCTGGCTGTGATTTAAATATTCGCCACTAAAGAGCGAATTCCAGCATCTGAATTACACTCCCTAGCAACCTGCCAGGCCTCGGGGTGCATTTACAAAAGTAGCAGGCAATCTAACCCATGCCAGTAATTAGCCAGGAGCATGGCATCAAGTCAGAAGCCCTCCAGCTGGGGAGGGCAGATGGACCCACGGAGAGCGCCATGCAGGCCCTCAAGCTCCAGTGAAATGGCACTCCAAAAGGAAGGCTCCACTCTGTTTCTGTTTCATCATCACCTACAGGACGAACCTCAGAGTTCTTCAGAGAGAACTCTGAAGAGAGAACATCAGGACATAATATTAATAATAATATTTTCCAGGAGAGAAGAAGTATCTCTTCATAGGCCATGGTATGTAACATCTGAGACGGACTCTGACTAACCACGTCCTAACTGAGAGCTGAGCTTCCCTAATGCATCCCATGGCTGCTTTGGCGCACTATCTACGGTTGCCCATTTGCCCTGAGGAAAGGGTCCAGATGAGTAGAGAACATCTAGAAGTTCTTTTACACAAAGAAATGAGCAGGAAAATAATTCCTGCTTTTTTTTTTCTACAGAAGATAAGGCTAAGTATTCCAAAGAAAATCCGCAGACTCTGGGTGCCAAGCTTCAGATTTTGGCAGTGGGGGGCCAGCGATAGAACCAAGGGATGATTTCTGCCCTATCCCTGACAAAGTTGATAAAGCAGGTCCACTGACATGCCTGACGCACTGAGTCGTCTCACTCTGGAACTGCTACGTTCCTTGTTGCTGTAAGAAAGTATTGTGAAAGCAACTTAAGGGACTTAGGGGAGCTAGGGTGGGCTAGGTTTGGCTCACCACACAGTGGGGAGGACACAGGAGCAGCTGTGTGAGGGGGCAGCTCACACTGTGTCCAGTCAGGAAACGGGGATACTAGTGCTCAATCTACTTCCTCCCTTTCATCCGGCACACAGGATGCTCGTGCCCTCATTCAGAGCAAGCCTTTCCTTCTCCACTGAACCTTTCTGGAAACACTCTCTGAGAAGTTTCCAGAGTCATGCTTCCCTGACGCTGACAATCAAGATTAACTATCCCAAATCCTGACACCCAGTGGGCTCCTCTCCTCCTCCCTCTCCCCATAGGCAGGACAGAAGTGAGGCAGAAGACACGCAGCTCTAAAATGACTTCCCTGAATTGGTTCTCCATTAGCAACTGGGAGGCAACAGCAATCGTCTTTACTAGGCTATAAAAATAACACCAGAGGGTTGGTGATTTAGCTCAGTGGTAGCAAGAGCAAGGCCCTGGGTTCAGTCCCCAGCTCCGATAAAAAAAGAAAAGAAAAAATAAATAAATAAATAAATAACACGAGAGATGGGTCTTGGAAGAATCTGATTATCCAACCTGAACAATTCACAGTAATGCTTAATGTCTCAAACAGACTCGGCTCTCCAAGAGATATTGTCACTTCATATTGCATAGATCTCCAGTGCACCGCTTAAAGTGTGGATGTCCTTAGGAAGAAATGACATGGGACACTGGCAGGAATGCGTCACGTTTTCAAGCACTTTTATCTGTCTCCTTTCAACTGTGCCGAGTCAAGGCTCCTCATTCACCCCTCAGGCCCCAAAACTAGTGTTCTTCCCATTCCCATGCCTCCTGGATTCTCCACTCAGCTAGTGATAAATTGATGTCCCAAGAAGGAAAGTTGAATATCTTGCTCTGACTGAAGTCCGCCCATGCCTTCACAAAAGTTCCAAATATCAGCTTAAAAAGAGGTCCAATATGGGACTGCAGCTCCGTGATAGGTCCCTTGCCGACCATACACAAGGCCCTGGGCTCCAACCCCAAGACTGAAAAAGAAACACAGATGTGAACCCCACTCTAATTCTCGAGCTTCCTTTCATAGTCTCTTCGGGGACCTACTTCCATCACCTAGAGCCCACCTCCTCAAGGCTCTACAACTTCCCCACACAGTGCCACCAGCTAGGGACCAAGTGTGTACAAACATGAGCTTGTGGGAGAGGGCGTCTGGTGTAGAATGACGAGAGTACGATGTTATGTTTCTTGGGACAATCCTGCATACATGGAAAAGCATTTAAATATAGTCTGGGAAGGTTTTTTGTGCTATGCCAGATTTATGTGTGCATGAGTAACATTGGCCAAATTACCATCTCTTCCTTTATTTCCTAGGTATAACCCTAAGGAAGGGCTTTTGAACATTGTTTATAAGGGGAAAAAAAAACCTTGAAAACCCCTTTATTTTTGTCCTTGAAGAATACAGGATGAGCAGTAACGCAGTAACAATGGAGGCTGATTCACTGTCAGACACTGCCATCTAGCAGGAAGCCTGCAGATGAGTTACTACAACTACAGACTTTTAACACACCTTTTTGGTCACTTGACGAAATGCCTTTGGCTTAGAAGCAAAAGACAGGTTTTCTTTTTCTTTTCTTCTTTTCTTTTTTCTTTTTCTTTTTTGGTTTGTTTGGTTTTTTGTTTTGTTTTGTTTTTTGTTTTTTTTTCTTCTCTTTTCTAAGGCAGGGTCTGGCTCTGATCCTGAACTGGCCTCTAAATCACCTTCTCTTGTCTTGGTTTCCAGAATGAGTGCTAGAGATACAGGGGGATGGGGGATGGGAGAAGAGGGGGAAGGGAGGCAGGGAGGCAGGGAGGCAGGGAGGCAGGCAGGCAGGGAGGCAGGGAGGCAGGGAGGCAGGGAGGCAGGCAGGCAGGCAGGCGTGAGATGACCTCTCCCAAGTATGGTGAAGGAGGTTTATTGGAGAGATGATGGTAAGCCTAGTAGACATGAAGGAAAGTCCAGAGCAGCTGAGGGAAGGACTGCTCACTGGAGAAGTTTAGGGTAGGGGGGCTGGGTATGTCAGGAGGACCTGGCAACAGATAGGAACTGCGAGATGCTGGGAGAACACGGCTGCCAACCTCAACTCTGGTATGTTAATAAGCACCACCTCAGTGAGCCATGTTGTTGGTTTTTTTTTGTTTTGTTTTTGAACCCTATCAGCAGAGGAGCACTGCACACATCTTGGAGAGCATTTGAGAGGCAGTTCTAACCCTGAAATAGAGTACTCTGCGTGTTGTTAGCTGGAACAGTCCATGTTCAGACACTCGGGCTGATTCTTCAACGCAGACATCAATTCCGGCCCTACCTGTAAGAACCCCACCTGAGAGTCTGGTGGAGCAAAAGGAAAGCAAGATTCTACACTGTAGTATGACATCTCCAGCAAGTGCAAGGCTGGCCCTGTGCTTGTGAGGACTGACACACTTGCATTTGAAAGCATTACGGTCCTGAGGCTCGGCTAGCCTTCTTCAAAGTTGGGCCTATCTGGCTTGCATGCATTGCACAGCACAAACCAGTCTTTCATCAACTGTTCTAAGCGCTGTTTCAGGGCAGCGTGTTAGTGCTTAGGAGGTAATCTATTGGAGCTGTTATGTTAAGGGAAAAAAGGCATTTTGTGTAAGATTTGTTATCCGTTAAGGAATCATGGGAAAAAAAATCCAATCGAATATCATTAAAAATCACAAGTTCTGTATCTTGTAATACAAAATGAGTCACATTTTAAGTGCCCTAGCTGGATACAAAAACCCAAAGAAACTACTTGTATACACATAAGCAAAACCTGCTTTATGGAGGCGCTCCCAAAGTAGCTACTAAATGCACAATGTAACCACCTCAGGAAAGTCAAAACTGCTACTCTCTGGACACAAGTCCTATCAACAAGTGTTTCTAAGGGAGCTCGCAGGTACAAACTGCAGTTCTCGACACAGCAGGGCCGGGAGACTTTGCCTGGGGCCTTGGGAAGAAAGCTGAGAGCAGCCCCAGCTCGTGCTAAATCAGACCCTCGGGATTCGGTGCTCCTCCCTGTTCCCTGATCCCAAGGCTCTGGGTCACCTACTCTCAGCGGCCAGATCGGCTTGCGCCCCAGTTTCTGGCTCCAGAAAGCAGTGCTTAGGGTTTCTAAGATCCTCCCCGCAACCCCTCCTCCCAGCGGACTCGGATGCTTCGCCAGGGCCCAGCAAACTGTCTTTCTTGCACTCTGCTTCGGCACAGCGCTCTGGTCTCCACCGGCAGCAGGAGACTCACCTTAGGCGGCAGGGTATCAAAACAAGTCCCCAGCACAGTAGTTCAACCATCCTCAGGGAATACAGGACGCTCTACCCACTCCCCAGAGCCCTCACTTTCTATTTACGCGCCTGAGCTCTCACGGAGACCCGGAGAAGACTCGATGGAATGGCAGGCGCAGCTCCGGGATCGCAGTCAGCCTGCCAGATCCTGGATCCACGTTTTCGTGGATGCGGTGTTTAAAAGCTAGCGGTCCGGGCTTCAAAACACTTTGGACCGCCTCCTTACTGGTACCTCTCAGTGCTATTGGCTCACGAACGCATCAGGTCCTGCAAATTCTGGAAAGTTCTCTATAAAAGCCCCTCTTGAAAGGAAGGGTACTGATGTCCTTTTCAGTCAGAGGAGACTGTTCTCATCAGCTAGGAGGACCGATGCACGAAGTCATTCCCAATTTCGTTCAACTAAGGTCCCCAGCAGCGGGTCGCTTTGGTCTCAGTGTCTTAGATTGGCAAGTCTGCTGCAAGTTCCTGGTGGCCATGGTGCTGGCATTACTTGGTGACAAAGTCAGTCCTCACTAATGCGATTCGACCCCTTATGAAAAGGTAGGGGCCCCCAGTTCCAAATACTACCAGTGTACATATTCAAATCCAGAATAGGTATGTTAGCCACGGCTAGGTGAAGAAAACCAGCACCTGAAGTTGTTTTCAACTTTTTATTTACCGGGTTAGTTGGTTTAGGGTTTTTGAGACAGGGTTTCAAGACAGTGTAGCCCTGGCTGTCTTGGACCTCGCTCTGTAGCTGGCCTCCAACTCAGAATGTTCTTGTTTCTATTTTATTATAGTATCTCACTACATAGCCCAGGCTGGCCTTGAACTCGTTATCCTCCTATCTCAGTCTCCTAAGTGCTACCTGTCTAAGGTAGAAATGCACTACCTAGCTTAAAGTAAGCTGTTTTGGTTTCTTGGGGCCCGGGGGATGTGGGGGGTTAGGGTTGTGTTTGTTTGCTTGCTTATTTTTTAACAGGACCACTGTGGCATTGTGGCACTGATCTTGGGACAATGTGGTGCTCAATGGCTGGAGGAAAAATGAACACTAATAATACTGCATTTAATTGCCCAAATTCGTTACTGTATGCTATCTCAATACAGACACAAATAAAAAGCATCATGTGCTTTCTGATTGATCCTTCCTGGGGCTGAATGATGGTCTTAGTTGGGGTTTTCCTGCTGTGAACAGACACCATGACCAAGGCAACTCTTCTAAGGACACATTTAATTGGGGCTGGCTTACAGGTTCAGAGGTTCAGTCCATTATCATCAAGGTGGGAGCATGGCAGCATCCAGGAAGGCATGGTACAGGAAATGGTGAGAGTTCTTCAGTTCATCTGCAGGCTGCTAGTGGAATACTTGATTCCAGGCAGCTAGGGTGAGGGTCTTAAATCCCACCCCCACAGTGACACACCTATTCCAATAGGGCCACACCATCTAATAGTGCTACTCCCTGGGCAAACTGTAATAATGGTAGACAGTCAGGAGATGTGTGGCTGATCCTTAGGAAAACAGAATTTGTGCAGCTGAGAAATAACCTTATAATTGCTGTCTGTGGTGCCGGGTATTGAATCCACAGCCATTGTGCTAAGTAGTTCATGTAGCCGGACCTAAAGAACATGCTCCACTCCAACAGGAATCTAAAATTTGAAGGTTTGACGGGGTTTTTTTAATTATTAAAGTAATAAGAAATTGGACCTGTTGTTGTGGGGCATTTCTATAATCCCAGCACTCAGGGGACTGAGATAGAAGGCTATGAGTTCAAGCCTACCCTGGGCTACATAGTGAGACACTCTAACTGGTGGGTTTTTGTTGATGTTGTTGTTGTTGTTGTTGTTGGTTGTTTGTTTGTTTTGTCAACTTAGCACAAACTAGAGAAGATGTCTCTGTCATATTGATCTATAAGCAAGTATCTGGCCCAGTGACATTTTCTAGACTAAAGATTGATGTGGAAGGGCCCAGTGCACTGTGGGATATGTCAGGTCTGAGCAGAGAGTCCTGGAAGGTACAAGAAAGGTAGGCAGAAGAGGAAGCCAGGAAGCAGTGCTCTTGCATGGCCCTTGCTTTAGTTCCTGTCTCAAATTCCTGCCCTAACTTCCCTTCCCAATGGACTGTCATCTGTAAGATGATAAAACCCTACCTCCGCAAGCTGGTTTTGCTCTCGGTGTTTTATCCTAACAACAGAAAGCAAACTAGGACAAAAAGAGAGAAAATTGTTGCAACAAGCTGTTACATGTTCTTGATGCTTTGTGCAGTTGTGAAGTCTGTGGTAAAACTATCCCATTGTAACTTCCACCACACTGAACTCTTAGACCTTTAGATCTCAGGCAGAATGTAACTGTGCCTAATGGTATCTTTTAGCTTTACTGCGGGGAGGGGGGCAGATAGAAAACTAGGGGAAAAATGTATCAGGTTGTAAAATAAGCCTAAGCAGTTCTCCAGGATCTCCTGCCAGTCGAGGGTGAGGTTAGATCATTTGATTTTTGTTTTGTTTTGTTTTTTGATTTTTCATTTATTATAAGTACACTGTATATTCAAGACACACCAGAAGAGGGCATAAGATCTCATTACAGGTGGCTGCGAGTCATCATGTAGTGGCTGGGATTTGAACTCAGGACCTCTGGAAGAGCAGTCAGTGCTCTTAAACTCTGAGCCCTCTCTCCAGCCCAGATCACTTGTTATATGGCAGATCTTTCCAGTTAAACAAAAATCCAGTAAGATGATAAACATGCCTTCCCTCCTCCACAGCAGCTTGGCACCCAAGGCAATGCATCACAAATCTAGATAGAGAATTTTGTTTGGAGTTTGGGGGTAGGGAGTGTGCACCCAGCTTTTGTCCAGTGGGGTAGATTTAAATGAAGAGGCGGCAGAGACAGGATGTTCACAGTGTTGTTGTTGTGTTTGTTTGTTTGTGTTTTACATTTCACATAGTGAAAAATGCACCCGGCTTAGGTTTATAGGGACTGAAATGATTCATACTGAAGAAAAAGAAGAGTGCTGGAGGGTGGAGGAAGAGGAGGAGACATGGAAAGAGAGAACAGGAGGTCTCTGTTGGTCATGAGGGAGCAGCAGCACTGGCCGAAGTGAAATTCCTCCCCAGGACTCCAGGCTGCTGGAGCAGAAGTTACCCAGGAAGATTCAAACAGCAAGTATTTGGGGAACATAGTCGGGGAAGTAGCCAGACTAGCATTAGAGATTTAGATGAGGGGTGATCCCCCAGTAACTGCGCAGAGCCTAATAAATAAATCATAGTTTGGGTCTCATTCATTTGAAGCTAGGCAGGGATAAGCACACTTCATATTATTTTACTGGGTTATTTACGAACCCAGAAGGTAACTACTCACAGAGGAATTTTTTTTTCTCCACCAGAGTCTCACTGGGTCCATGAACCACACTTAAGGCAGGTCCACGCGCAGTAGATGGCCAAAGCAAACCGAACTCAATGTCTGTCTGTTGTTGTTGTTGTAGTTGTTGTTGTTCTGGAGGTTTTGATTTCACAACGCTTTGTCTGAGCTTTTGTTTTGTTTTGTTTTTCCTTACAAAGCTTTTGCTTATAGATTATAGTTTCTGATCTCATTTTTATGGGTTTTCTGTGTGTACAAATATGTGCATCTCAGAGTATGTATATATCTCTTATGCTTTTTCTTTTGGCTCTTTTTTATACGCTCTGTATAGATGCATATGGGTGTGTTTCCTACGGATTTCCACCATTTAATTGCACTTGACTCTGTGACTCTGAATACTTTTAGAAACGTGCCATCCATAAACAGGGAGCAAAAAGAAAAAGACTCCCTTCCCATGTTTGCATGCCTTGAGGCTTTCTGCTGTCCTCCTCAATGTTCTGCCGGGAAGATTCTAGCACCTGAACACCTGGACTCAATTTACGGCCGATCATTATTTTGCCAACATCTAAAGAAACCATCTTGGTAATAGACTGTTCCAGGAATCCTGCCAGGACACAGATTTAAATAAAAAAACAGTGCTCCGGTGTCTACACGTTGTGTTGTCTGTATTTTCTATTTCTATTCTTTCCCGACAGCCTCAGAACCTATTGTCCTAAGCGAGTCCAGGGGCCTGCCTGTGCACATTGAAGCAACTCCTCCCATTCTCAGCAAATCATTTCCTACTAGGGAAGAGCCATGCTTCTCCATGTGCTAAGCCAAGCTGTGTGTATGGCTGTGTTCCTACAGCCAGTAAGTAGACATGGATGAGGATTTGGAGAACAAGCGAGCATCACTCTGCCAGGCAAGACCCAGGAGAAGTAGACAGGGTTTCCTAGCAGGCTGAGCCTGATGCTGTGAAACAGGTAAAACATGCCAGTGACTCCATGTTTTTGATCCCTGTCCCAGCTCTTTTGACCTTACATTTTTCCTAGCAGGACCCTAACTTTGGAAAAGGATACCTGCTTTGGCTTTTCTTCCCGTCTCCTTCATAACTATTACAGTCTGGCCTGGTTTTCAAGACAGTATCCCTTGCATCTGCAGGAGATGTTCCTTTCAGCATAGCCATGGAAACCTTCTCAAGTCCCACCGTGTTTGGGTCGTGAGTTAGCACACCTGACAGGTCCTTTGCTTTTCTTCAGGACTCCCAGAGCAATTCATAAAACCAACGAATCCTCCATCTTATTCAAATACCACAGCTACCATGGGCCCTGGAGCTTCTCCTTCTGCCTTCACTTCATCCCTGTCCTCCACAGAGCCATCCTTATCAGAGAGGCTTCCTCTTGTCAGAGACGAGAATGAATAGAAAGACTCACAGTGGGATGCTACTCAGAGAGTGAGAGGCCTCAGAGCAGTCCCTCAACCCTAAATGGGATGCCTCGCTCAAGCCTCTCTTCTCGGATCTCACGAATCTGTGTGGAAGAGGAGGCAGAAAGTCTCTAAGAGCCAGAGGTGATGGACGTTGCCAAGGAAACCGTCGGCTACACTCAACTGAGCTGATACATGTGTGAACTCACAGAGACTGTGTGGCACACATGGGGCCTGCAGAGGTTCAAGCCAGAAAGGGATCTCAGTGCTGAGAGACAGAGGAAGAGGAGGGCTCCCACCTAACCAAGAAGCTGTCTACACTTGACACCTGAGAACATATTGTTCTTTCTCACTAGGGATGGGATCTCGCTAGGTATATTACTCAAGCTTCAGGCTAAGCCCCATGTATGCCTTGCTCCAGTTGCCCAACCAACGACAAACTCGATGGTAGTTTTGTAGACTTTAGGCTTCATTTTGCTTCCTTTGGCCATTTTTTTTTTGTCTTGTTGATCTTTTGCCTGTGTGTTTTGTGTTTGGAGTGGTGATTTCTGTATGCTTCGTTGTTTGTTTTATAATGAGAGAGAAAGAGAAAGGGGACCATGGATTTGTGTGGTAGAAGGTGGGAGGGATCTGGAGGAGTTGGGGGAGGGGAAAGGTATGATCAGATGTATTTTTTTCAACTTAAAATTTTTTAAAAGTCAAAAAAAAGTACCCATAAAGAGTGCAGTAATGAAGTTTAAGGCCATAAATTATCTGGATCGGGCTATTTCTCTGACTGAGATTCTTTGCCTACCTCTTCATGTAGGCTGTCTCTACCCATATCTGTGTAGGCTCTTTGCTGTTAAATGCTAGAGAGGGTCTTTTCCCGAGCTGCTTGCACAGGTCACTCTCCACTTCTTGCCACACCAATATTAAAGTTACCTCCTGACAGAGGCTTTGCTTGAAGTCTTATTGAAACCACCCCTCCCCCACGCCTCAGTTCTTCTCCTGTTTCCCTTTTCTCATTCAGCATGGCGTTATGGCTTGTTCATTTTGTCTGTTTGCCCCACCAGAATCTTAAGTTTTCTGAGGGTAAAATGAAAAGCGTTCATACTTTCAAAATTCAGACACATTTAAGAAATGCAGCCTATTTTCTCTGAATCAAACATCGCAGAACACGGGTAATATAATGCATATATAATGGGCAATATAATGTCATAATAAGATAAATCATGCATTATGAAAATATGCTCAGTGGTAGAATGTAATGGTTTATATATGCTTGGCCCAGGGACTGACACTATTTGGAGGTGTGGCTTGTTGGAATAGGTGTGTCACTATAGGCATGGGTTTTAAGACCCTCATCTCAGCTGCCTGGAAGCCAGTCTTCTAGCTGCCTTCACAACAAGAGGTGAAACTCTCAGCTCCTCCAGCCCCTGGATGCTACCATGCTCCTGACTTGATGATATTGGACTGAACTTCTGAACCCGTAAGCCAGCCCCAATTAAATGTTATCCTTCATAAGAGTTGCCTTGGTCATGGTGTCTCTTCACAGCAAGAAAACCCTAAGTAAAACACAGAGGCCGGTGAATTTCTGTAAGTTTGCAGCCATCCAGGCATACACAAAGAAACCCTGTCTTAAAAACAAACAAACAAACAAACAAAAACCAACCACATTCAAAATTAATTTGGCAGTTTCTCAGAAAGCTGGGAATAGTTCTACCTCAAGAACCAGCTATACCACTCCTGGGCATATGCCCAAAAGGCGCTCCATCATCCCACAAAGACACATGCTCAACTATATCCATAGCAGCTTTATTTGTGATAGCCAGAAACTAGAAACAACCTAGAAGCCCATCAACTGAAGAATCGATAAAGAAAATGTGGAACATCTACAAAATGGAATACTATTCAGCTATTAAAACAAAGACATAATGAATTTTACAGGCAAATGGATGGAACTTGAGAATATCATCCTGAGTGAGGTAGCCCAGTCCCAAAAGGACATGCATGGTATATATTCACTTATAAGTGGATATTAGTCATAAAATACAGGATAATCACGCCACACTCTGCAGACCCAAAAAAGCTAAAAAAAAGAAGGAGGGCACAAGTAAGGATGCTGAATCTCACTTAGAAGGGGGAATAAAATAGTCATGAGAGGCAGATGGGTGGAGGGAACTAGATGGGAGTGGGGATGGGGAAGGGAATGCAGTGTTTCCAGATCAGGTGTGGTGAGGGACAGAAAAGATGGCCAGATGGCCATGAGAATGAATGGAAATCTGCAACTTATAGGGGTGGGGAGGTAGGGGCATCTCCAGGAAGTGACAGACAGCTGGCCCAAGAATCAACAGGGATGACCTTAGCTGTGACTCACAGCACTGGGGATATGGAACCTGAAGAGGCCACCTCCTGTAGCCAGGGAGGAACCCCAGTGGAGCGATAGGGACACCAGCCCAACCACGAAATTTTCAACTGAAGATTTTTCCTGCCTAAAAGAAATGCAGAGACAGAGGGTGGAGCAGAGACTGAGGGGATGGCCAGCCCAACTTGAGACCCATGCCATGGACAAGCACCAATCCCGGACAACATTAACGATATTTTGTTATGCTTGCAGACAGGAGTCTAGCCTAGCTGTCCTCCAAGAGGCTCCACCAGAACTGACTCAGACAGATGCGGAGACCCACAGCCAAACAATGAATGGAGCTTGGGGAGTCTTCTGGAAGAATAGGGGAGGAAGAATTGTGGGCTTTGAAAAGGAAAGGAACACCACAAGAAGGGTCACTAACCTGAACTCTTGGGGCTCTCAGAGACTGAACTACCAACAGAGAGCATACATGGGCTGGACTTAGGCCTCCCGGCACATATGGAATAAATGTGCTGCTCAGAATTTATGTGGGTCCTGAACAACAGGAGTGGGAGCTATCCCAAAAGCTGTTGCCTGTCTGTGAGATAGGTTCTTCTAGGTGAGCTGCCTTGTCTGGCCTCAGTGGGAAAGGATGGACCTAACCCTGCAGAGACTTGATGTGTCAGGGTGGTGGCTACCCAGGGGGGCCTCAACCTGTTTAGAATGAAAGGGGAGAGGGGATGGGGGAAGGATTGTGGGAGACAGTGACCAGGAGTGGGGCAATGAGAGAGATGAAAAGTGAAGAAGGAAGAAGAGGAGGAAGAGGAGAAGGAGGATGAGGGAAAGAAGAAGAAGAAGGAGGAGGAGGAGGAGGAGGAAGAGGAGGAAGAGGAAGAGGAAGAGGAGGAAGAGGAGGAAGAGGAAGAAGAGGAAGAAGAAGAAAAAGAGGAAGAAGAAGAAGAGAGAAGAAAGGAGAAAGGAGAAAGGAGAAGGAGATGAAGGAGAGGGAGAGGGAGGAGAAGAGGAGGAGGAGGAGGAGGAAGAAGAGGAGGAGGAGGAGGAGGATAGAAGAAATATCAAAACAACAACAAAAAAACAACAACAACAAAAGACTTCCTTGGAATTTTAGAGTTTTTATCCTCGCAGAATGGAATTACAAACACTTACCTTTCTTTCTTTCCGTACCCTTAAGCTCATAAGCTCTTGAAGAATGCCTTGAAAAGACTGTTGGATTCAAAGCAAGAGAGCAAGGATGGATGATCAAACTGCCGACTGAAGAGGACTCTTAGCCCCATTATTTCAAAGCCACTCCACAGCTGGGTGAAGGCTGAGAGCCAGGCTTTGAAAGTCCTCTAAGGGAATTTAAGGCCTCTCATCTAAGATCTCTCTGTGCTAAACCTAGAAAAGCATCAGTGAGAAATCCTCAGGGTCACTTGACTGAGAAGTGAAGCTCTTGGTAAAGCATCTTCCCACTCCACCAAGCCGCTCTTCCTTACTTACCTTCAAGTAGTATATCTCAGTTCCAAAGCAAATGTTCCTCCAGTGTTGTCACCTGGACCCTCCCACTTCTCCAGTCCAGAAGGACAGTCTAAGGTCCTTCTTAAAGACAAGGAAAAAAATAATGTATTGTTCTTTTCATTTCAAATAATAATGTTCTAACAAGTCTTATTGAAACATTCATCCAGCGTTAATCAGAGTCACTAATACAAAAGTCAAAAACCAAACAAAATATGTATGCCACAAAACCCTTGTGCCAGAATATTTGCTATTTCTCCTTGGAAAGAACGTGCCCACTGGTTCTGACTGACCAACAGATGTGGCCTCCACTGCTCAGAGGAGGTGGCCCATTGGGACTGAGGCAGTTTTAGGTCTCATGCACAGTGTCCAACCCTTCAGAAAACATATCCAACATCAGTCAGCAGGATCTAGAACCCTGAATTAAAAGGCCAAGTGCCATGCACTCAGGTACAGAAACCACACTAGGATTTGTGAATTAAATTAAACCAAACTGGATTGGGGGGAGGGGTTGTGTTTGTTGGTTGGCTGGTTTTTAGTTACGGAAAACAAGGCTTAAAGAGGACAAGTTAATTATTCCAAAATACTTTAACACCCAGCCTTGGTTTAGTGGTAAAGATCTATAATCCCAGCTACTCAGGAAGCTGAGGCAAGAGGAATGAATGTTCAGGCCGATCGGGGCTACACAGCAAGTTACAAGTCAGCACTTGGGGTGACTTGGTAAGACCGTTTCTCGAGTGCTTGTGTGTGTTTGTGTAGGCTGGGAACATAGCTTTGTCTTAGAGAACTGGCCTAGCACATGAGGCCTCCCTTCACTTAAGCCTCGGGAAACAGGTCTTCTCCAAACTACTTAAACACAAAACATTTTGATGTACGTGGGCACTGTTGAGGTGTTTTGGACAGCAAGAAAAGTGACATGGTAGTCCTTTTCCGTGTGACCAGGATTCCCATTTGGCTCTCCATTCTAAGTAATAATAGTATCAATAATATTGATAATAGTATCGATCACAGGCACGTCCTAACATTGTAGTGCTTGATGTTGCCACCTTCCAGTTTGAGTGAAATTTAGAAGCCTTACCTCACTTCACCTGCTCTGTTGAGTACTTTTGCTTTTTGTCAATTACTGTGACCTAACACCATGACCGAGACAACCTATAAAAGAAAACATTTAATTAGACTTGTAGTTTCTTGAGGATTATGTAGACTTCATAACCATGATGGTGGAGAGAAATGGCAGCAAGTAGGCAGCCATGACACTGGAACAGTAGCTGAGAGCTTACATCTGATCCTCAAGTATGAGACAGAGAGCAAGTTAACTGGGAATGGTGTGGGCTTTGGAAACCTCAAAACCCAACGCCAGTGATAAACCTCTCACAACAAGGCCACACCTCCTAGTCCTTCTCAAACAATTCCACAAACTGGAGATCAAGCATTCAAATATGTGAGCCTATGGGGGCCATTCTTGTTCAAACCACTCCACCTGCTTCAGCCCTTTACAAGTTATAATTGCTTTAGTCTTCTGTGTGATCTAATGTACCCAGGGGTTGGGAGAACACACCTATGGTAAAGATTCTACAAGGCTGCAGGATTAGAACTTCACAAAAGGCCAAGAAGGTCATAAGACAGCACCCAAAGTCTATAACAAAGCTTCCCTTGCTTTGCTGGAACCCACTACTTAATTTTTCTACCAACGAATCTGAAAAACGCCTTGCCTTACAACTTTGTTTTGTTCTATAGCTGCAAAAACTTTGTGAGATCATTTTCACGTTGGAACACATCACTTAGGACAACCAGAAACATGTCCCCTGTCCCTGATCAGCCAACAGAAATGAAACAACTCAGAGAGAGGTGAGAGTTCTGTTCTGTGTCATTTAGAGTCACAATAAGTAACAACATCATACATGTTGCGTTTATTACCAAGCATCAGGTTCAGAGGAAACTCCACTCCCCCAAATCCTGGAGTCTGTTCCCCTCTACCAAAGGATCCATTTCTTCCTCACTGTCAGAAGGGACTAAAGGCTATATGTGGTGTCTGTTGGCAGATCAAAACACACGCCGGTCTCCAGGTTCATTCACTATCTGTGTCTCTTCCTCCCCCACCCCCTACTCTAAACTTCTCCAGCTTATGGGCTTCCCTTCCCCCCAGCTTCTCATTCCCATGGAACCCTGGTATTTTGGCTATGTCTCTTGGCCCCCTCTCTTTTTGTCCCTTTCTCTTCCTCTATTGCTTTCCTGCTCCTCTTGTGGCCTACTGCAGTCTGCTGGCCATGTTTAATCTACTCCTTTCTCTCAGTGTTCTGGACTCTTCCAGACACCTCTGACTGTATTATCCCTCATATCTACACAACAAAAAGGTTCCCCTCAGTCATCCCTTGGAATTGTCATGTCTTCAGTTTATACACCAGGCATAAGCTAAAGCTTCAGAGGTGACGAACTTCTCAAGTGCTATGCATAGCTTTCTGACCACACAGTCTTGCCTTCCTCCACAGATTCCAAAACTTCTGTTATCATTTAGACAACTTTTAAAACCCATTCTGTAGGCTTCCTGGTACCAGTGTCTCTTGGTTTTACTTTACCAGAACCTGTCATGTGATTTCTCCTTTATTCCTAAGGAACATTTTACCAGGGTCTACGTTTCTAAGTGACCCCCCCCAAGCACTTAGAAGAATACTATACCATTTCCTTTGACTATATGATGTCTGATAGGAATCTGCTCCTGTTTGAGTTCATTTTCTCTGTAGCCAAAGTTTTTCTTTCTCTGATACTTTTTTTTATTTTTTTTAACTCAGATTTTCATTTTTTTCAGTTAGGATGGCCTTAGTGTGGCTTTCTGTGAGTTTTGTCATATAAGTGACCTATTGTCCCATCAACAGTGTAGTGATACTCTACCTGATGCAGATTCTGATGTGTCTGCTCTCCTCATGTGGGTGGAAATGTTCCTGGCTCTCTATTCAGTCCCATTTTTTTTTCTCAACGTAACCTGGTGCTGTTACACAGGGCTGTGTGAAGTTTGTAATCTTGTCAGGGAATTGTATCCCTTTATCCAGCCTCTTAGGACCTTGCAATTTTGTAATTAGGGGCTTTGTAGAAGGATACTTTTCTCCTTGAAAGCAGTGGATGCCACCACCTTTTAAAATTAGTCACAGTTCAATATTGGGGCTCACATTTGTAATCCCAATGGAGAAGGTAGGGAGGCAGAGGGATTGCTCACAGGTTTGAGAGCAGAGCAGCTTGGGCTGCTATAGAGTGAGTTGCAGGCCAGCCTGTGTTATGGTGATAATCTGTCTCAAAAAAATAATTAGATCACCAGATATAGCTCAAGACAGGGCTACAGGTGTCGCTCAACACTAGAACCTCGCCTAGCATGATTAAGACATTGGGTTCCCTACAACCACACACAAAGCTGACCGCAGTATTGGCTGCAGTTACACTCAGTTTGAGAGCCCTGAGGGAAGCAATACCATTCTGCCATATTGTTACTGTTTGATCTAGCCACTGGGGTTGTTTAAAAGACCCCCAGACCTTTACTGCAAAAGTCAAGTACAAGGCTGCACGTACTTTGGGCCTGGGTTCCTCCTGATTTAATTTCCTACTGATCCTTCCTCTTGCTCTCCGTTCTCCAGTCCACACTTTCCCCTTGTTCATCCTTAACGTCAGGGTTCTACATTTGCTTTTTATCCTTCCTTAAAAGGCACACACACCCTGATGCCATGACTTACTGCAGCCCCTCACTGAGATTCTCTATCTAGTTATCACTTTTATGGCGTTCTCCCAATAAACCTTCTAAAAGAGCCTGAGTGCATGAACTTGCTTTGCTTCATACATCACCTTTACCACCAGCATTGGGGTGTGGCCTCCCTATAATACTCGTTGGTCTCAAGCTCTGGAACAAACCTTCTGACTACCTGAGAGGTTATATATGGTTCACAACTGCTTAGTTTCTCTTACAACACTTAGCAGGACTTAAACATTGCGTTATACAGTATATGGTACAATTCTCTGAACCCCATTACCAAGTAAGTGGGTAGAACATTTTCCCACTTCATTGCTCTATCTCTGGGACTGTATTTGGCGCATGGCAATTGCTTCAAAAATCACTTGAACTACTTAATGGCTTTCAGAAGGGAGAACGGGGAAGCAAACCCCATTTTATTGTTTCTCCTGATGACCTTTCAGAAAGCACTTTTCTCAGGCGTGGATAACAGCTCAGGAAGTTGTGTGAGCCTGGTAACCTGAGTTTGATCCCTAGCACTCCTAGAGAAGAAGCAGGACAGGGACAGAAGAATCTTTTAGGGTCGCATGCATATAAGATTTCTAGTTTGTTATTTGTTGTTGATTCACTTTAATGACACTACCGTGTGTATTTCAAAATGAGGATGGAGATGGCTGCTATAAGTTACCGCGGGTTGTAAGAGCTGACAGCTTCTGGCCTTAACAGGCTCACAGTCACAGCACAGAAATGGGACGGCAATTAGCATTAAATCCCCGCGCGTGCACAGTGGGGCCTCAGGGACGCGCCTTCGGGTCGAGAGGACGAAGAAGCCCCACTTTGTAGAAGTCTGGAGCGCGTCCATATAAGTAGCCAGAGGGAGACGCTGCAAGCTGAGCAAGGCGCTATCTGCGCCCCTAGGGCAAAAGGTGCCCGAGGCGAGCACGCCGCAAACTGGAGCGCTAGCGCGGAAGCGCGCACATTCAACTCGCCCGGAGACGTCACGGGCTTCATTGAGACTTTCTCGCGATAGGTTAGTGGCTTTCCGGAAGTGATTCCCCGGAAGAAGCGTGGCTGCTTTCCTGCTCCTAACGCGGCGAGCTGATCCGCCGGCACCATGCAGTCGGACGATGTGAGTTCCCTCCTCTTGCTCTGGCGCCCCGGGGGGGCGTGGGGGGGGTTTGTGCGGCTTTTCGCTCATTTAGGACTCAGACCTGCATATTCTGCTGGACCGTTTGTCTCCTGTTTTCTCGGATTGCGAGACTTCCAGAGCCCCGATTCTCGAAAGTGGGTTCCCACGCGAGTTTAAAAGGCCCGGGCACCCCAGGCTCAGTCCACCGGATCGGCTTCCGTGGTCTCTGGTGCTTAGCAGTAAAACCCCTTGTGCCAGTTGCCATCTGAACGGCAGTTGTCTCGGGACTTGCAGGGCGGGAGAGATGCGATGTTTAAATTTCATGTTTAAGGAACGCCTCCATGAGCGTTATTACTTTTCCTGTGTTAGGCTTTTCTTTATATTTTGCTCTACTGTGTACCCAAATCGTAATTTCGGAAGTAAAACCACGTTTGTCTGTTTACAGGAGTTGTTAAGTACATAGCAGATATCTGACTGGTGTAGGCACTGTGGTACTTGGTTGTTAACAGTTGGACAGAAGACGGGGGAGGGTGTGTGTGGGGGGGTGATCCCTCTGCTCCCAAGAGCCCTTTGGGGATGGAGGATCTATAGACAAGCATTTGCGTGGTAAACGGTACTATGAAAGAGTGATGGAGAAAGAGAGCGGTAAGGAGAGACGGTTACAGATAGACCAGTCGCATTGGACTAAAGACCCAAAAATTGGGAATGGGAGATAGGAACGGAGGAATACAGAAGGCACTAATGGGACTTGTTACTGTAATCAAACGGATGAGAGGGATTTGGTATGCTTGCCCGGGCAAAGTCACTTGGAATCTTGAAGGAAATGATTCCAGGTCTTTTTAAATGGGAACTGGGGAGAATGTGGTTTTTTTTTTAGAAGAGAGTGGAACTGAGAGTTGCATTTGGGTGTGTTTAACCCTAGGATCCTTTTAGAGATGCTAAGTGGGATGCACAGACGAATCAGGTGCCCAGGGAAGAGGTCTGACCAAATGATGTGTGAAAGCCACGAACCAGAACGATAGCCCCACTTCACTAATTGTTTCCTACCCCCACGATACCCCTCTTAAATCCCCAACATGTGTTTTATTCTTTGGCCCTTCGGTTTTTTTTCTCCTTAACTGCCCTAGAGTCTTTCTCAGCTCTTTGGTGCATCTCGAGACCTTTATGCTCTCACACACACCCATCACAGTGCGCTGCTTAAATGTGCTGCCCGCCTCACTAGGTACCGTGTTTTAAGGACTACACTCATCCAGCAAACACCTGAGTGTTTGCGATGTCAGGGCTTGGAGATGACAGTGCCATTACTTTAGAATACAGAACACCTTAGTGAGAAGTAGTAAAAGGTAATAAAGTTGTGGAGATTGTGCTATGTATCTAAGTATCTAGTACTGTGCAGATTGGGGACAATGAATAATGAACACCTGTGGAAAAAGTTACAATGTAACTTTGTGATAGGGCTCATTTTGTTAGCACTATACATAAGGGCCTACTAAAAATGCTTTTATGCATGTATGTATTAAGAATTCTGGGAAAATAATCAACTATTTGTTTTGTTTTTTCTTTTTTTTTTTTTTTTTTTTTCGGAGCTGGGGACCGAACCCAGGGCCTTGCGCTTCCTAGGCAAGCGCTCTACCACTGAGCTAAATCCCCAACCCAATAATCAACTATTAATGAACTTCTATTGCTGAGTAACAGGGTATGGTTATTATATCTGCATGTAGTTGGGTTTTTTTGTTTTGTTTTGCTTACAAGAATATATGAATACATGTTATGGTGTAAAGGGAAGGAGTGAGGCCTATTAAAAGATAGCTACTTCTTTTCATTCCCTAAAGACCCTTTCCTCATCCAGGCATGGCGGCAGTGTGCTCTGTCCTGTCCTCCTCATCTTTTGTGTTTATTTTGGTGGTGGTGGTGCTGGAGACTAAAGTGAGGGCTTTGCACCTGCTGGGCAAGGAGTCAGCATGGAGCTGCAGCCCAGAGAGTACAGCCCCTTTCATAGTTAACAGCATCTTTTGGGGCCAGAGCAAAAGGGCTTTCATTTTTGTCTTGCAGGTTATCTGGAATACACTAGGAAACAAACAATTTTGTTCTTACAAAATAAGGTGAGTATATCGAAGTCTAGGCTAAACTGTACTTAGTTGCCCCCTCGGTTGTAAACGTTTTCTTTCCTTGCCTCCTAGAACCAAGACTCAGGGCTTTTGCAGAAATGAATATAGTCTGACAGGTCTGTGCAACCGGTCGTCCTGTCCCCTGGCAAATAGTCAGTATGCTACCATTAAAGAAGAGAAAGGTACGGACCCACACGACAGTTTCTAAAAGGATGTTCCCAGTCTCTGTAAATGATGACAACGCTGTTTAACTCCCCTCAGGGCAGTGCTACCTGTACATGAAGGTCATAGAGCGCGCAGCCTTCCCTCGGCGTCTCTGGGAGCGGGTAAGACTCGGGGACAACTGTAGTGACCATTGGTCAAAAGCAAAAGTGAATGCCACATAGGCCACCTCTATACTTCAAAGCCACCCTCATTGGTCCTGGGACGGACAGGGAGGACCTTGCTTGATTTGCCCTTCCGCTCATGTTTCCCTTTCTGTTCCACAGGTCCGGCTTAATAAAAACTATGAGAAAGCACTGGAACAAATAGATGAAAATTTGATTTACTGGCCCCGCTTTATCCGACACAAATGTAAGCAGAGGTTTACCAAGATAACCCAGTACCTGATTCGGATTAGAAAACTTACACTGAAGCGAAGGTAAGGCTACCTTGTTCTTTTGTTCACAGTCTGTCTGTCACTTTTTCTGGGCCATGTCACAAACCATGCTTCCTCCTAAGTTCAGCTGTGACTAATCTTTGATGGTTTACCAAGAAAAACTTTGGATTAAAGGCGTGTCCAGTGGTCCCGCAGGATTTTAAAACAGAATGTGTGATAATCCTGCCTACCTGGAAATTCCGTGTGGTTCCCTGAGAAAAGCTGAAATTAAAGATTTAAAATGTGATTACCAAGAGTATGAACTACACTCAGTAATTGAAAATAACCTTAATGATGTGAAACCCACAGGCCCAATAGACCGCCTTCTTAAGGAGTATAACGATGAAGGCTTTTATTGAGACTAGAGGGAGTATTAAAGATCACGTGAATCTTTTTCAGAGAATTCATTTTTCTTCATTGAAGCATTGATCTTACTATAGTGAATCGAAAGAAAACAAAAATGATCTTAAAATAACGTGTCAAGGGGGCTAGAGAGATGGCTCGGTGGTTAAGATCACCAGCTGCTCTTCCACAGGTTCTGAGTTCAGTTCCCAACAACTGACACAGATGATGCCTCACAAGCATTTGTAACTGGAATCTGATGCCCTATAAAATAAATAAGTCTTTAAAAAAATGTCAAAGTATCTGACTTTTGGCACAGGGTAAAGACAACATTTCACCCTGCAGTCAGGCTGGCCTGGAACTTAGTATGTAGCTTTCAACTCAGTGATCCCCCTGCCTCACCCTCCATGCTGAATTACTGATGTAAGCTGCTTCCTGGGCTGTATAAGAGAGTGTGTGCCGTCACGCACATGCACACGTACGATCAAACCTAGAGTCTTGCATGTTCCGGGCAAGCGTTGAGTCACTGAGCTGTACTTGGCAGCCTGAGTCCCTAGGAACTTACATGCTATATGGGTACTATATGGAGCTGAGCTGCAAACAATCAATTCTAACGCCTTTATCGTTAAAATGAACTTGAAATTTCTAATAATATATTTGATTTCTGCTAGGAAGAAACTTGTTCCTTTGAGTAAGAAGGTTGAAAGAAGGGAAAAACGAAGAGAGGTAACATGCTGTTCTGATAGTTATGTGGCTTCTATATTTTTGTGTCAGACGGTTGTTTCTTACATGAGATTCATACTAACGAGTCAGTAATGGGACAGTCGGTCTCTTTGTATCTTCAGTTTTTAAGATTTTCACTGAAGGCTGAAAATAGGTACTCTAGGGTATGTGGGTATGATAAAAAGAATATCTTAGACAACATCTAAAAGTCTTCAAGTCAAAACATTTCATAATTTAGGTTTTCGACATTGTCTGTCTCGTTTACATTACCTTCAGCAGAGTTTAGACAATATTTTTAGCATTAGGGCTATTTTGGTTATATTATTTATAATATTGAAGAGCTTGACTGTCAGACTATTTTTGTTTTTTAAAACAAAAAGCCAGATACACTTTGATCTCTGATTAAGCTGCTCTGAAGTGAACTGTGTGGTTTGGGTCCTAACGGTATGGTGCCTGGTTACTCAAGGCAGTATGCATGAGGAAGATGGCCTGCTCTAGGATTTCCAGTTTTGCCCACAGTCTGTCAGTTCTTCTCACTAATACTTGACAGTTGGGCTGAACTGAGCTCCTTAGTCATCAGCACCTACACTTGGGAGTCAGCTATTCCAGCAAATCCACGTCCATTCATTCTCGGCATTCAATCTTTCTCCCTTTCACCAAACATCTTTGCCCCCTTGTCTGTCCTCTTAAGGACACCTTCAGTAACCACTGGCACTTCTACTCTCACTAATCACGTGGATCTTTGTATCCCAAATTTACTATTTCATTGATGTCCAAGACAGCATTTTGCTATGAGACCTAACCTGGCCTGGGATTACAGGTGTGTCACCACACACAGTTTATGTGACAGGGGACTCCGGTCATTGTGAATTTTTTAGTCTTCACTAATTATGCACCTTTTTAAAATTAGATATTTATTTACATAATCCACCTATTCTTATTCAAGTCCAGCTAGTAAGTTCCCATATTTCCTAACTTTCAAACGTTCTTGCAGACATTTCAGAGTAAATACATTTTTTCCATGTGAATTCAGAGGCGGCCTCCTCTGTCTCTTTGAAATTCTTTTTTAGCCACCTAATGTATTATATAGTGTGTATGCAGTACACACGTGCATAGCGTAGCATGCATGTGGAAATCAGAGGACAGCCTTGGGTGACAGTCCTCAGGTTCCTTCTACTTTTTGTTAGAAAGGAGATCTTTTATTGGCTTGAACTCTGTAGGTCAGGATCTTTTCCACAAGCTTCCAGGAATCTACCTACCACTGCCTCTCCTCTGGCTGCTGGCACGATTATAGGTGTATGCCATCCCGCCTGGTTTTCTACATGTATTCTGGGAGTTCAGACTCACGACCTCATTTTTGCAAGTTAAGCTCCCTCAGCCCCATCTGACATCCTTAAATGTATGTAAGATGTTATGTGTAGTATGTCTATCAAGGGTTTATTAGAAATTCAGAGGGCTGTTGCTAAAGTTGTAAGAATTACTTTGATGTTATGGTACATGTATGCAAATTAGAGAAAGGAACTTCTAATTGAAAAGCTCCCAAGAGGCTTTGAGAAAGAAGTGTATCTGGCTAGAAAGGCAAAAGCCTCGCTAGTAGCGTAACTACATCATACCATTATTAAAAATAGATGACTATATGTATATAGGCTGGAAAATGAGCCCTGGTGGAGTGACGGCTTGGTCTTTTCTTACAGGAAAAGGCATTAATAGCCGCCCAGCTGGACAATGCCATTGAGAAGGAATTGCTGGAGAGACTGAAACAAGACACGGTGAGAAGCTAGTGGTGGTGGGACAAGTGTTTTCTTAGGTAATAGTATCTACTAGGAAATAGGGAAAGTGCATTATTTTTAAACATCACAAATAGCCTTCCCACCCCTTTGTCCATGGAATAAAGCAAGTCTGTGTAGGCCAATCTTCCTGATGCGACTTTCCCCCTTGGCCATTATCTGTAGCTGATGTTTCCAAGCCTAATGGTTCTGTATAAAACCATCATAACAGTCATAGGTTTTGGTTTGTTTTCCCCTGTCCTTGCATGGCCTCCAGGGACAGACCTGACTTGGAGCAACAAGGGGATTGAAAAGACAGGTAGAGAGCCGCGGTTAGATGAACTTGGAAGAGAATGAGTCTCTTGGAAGCTCGGCATTTTATCACACAGAGCTGACAACTCAGGGAGGCACGTTAGTGCATACAGCTGAAAAGGGAGTGGCTTATAGGTAAATAAGGAGGCAGGGCTTATGGATATGCTCATCAAAGCAGACAGGTTTAGCTAATCTCAGTAGCAGTATCTCTAGTGGGGATACTTCAGACCCTAAATACTGGGGGAGGCTGAACTATGACACATTTCTGCACAACTTGTCAACATTTGCACTCAAACCAGAGGGTGGCTCTGCCGTTCGGAGGCAGAGGCTTTGCTGTTCAGAGTCTGAGGCTCTGGGTCCTTGGTATAAACAGGCACTCAGCACCTCACACGTTTTGGAACCTCTCCCACTCCCTACAGTTTATACTTTATTTTGAGACCATATCTAAGGATAGCGCAGACTGGCCTCAGATTCACTATGTAGCAAAAGATGAGTTTGAGTTCTTGATCCTCCTGCCTCCAGCTGTGCTGGGTTATCAGTGTCACACGTCAGGGTATATGATACTGGGGTTGGACCTGAGAATTCATATGTGCTGATTTCCACCCCAGTCTCAATGCCTAGAACTTTTGCTTCTGTGTATTTCTCTAATCTTTTAAGAATCTTTAAAATATTTTTTTAAAATGTCACTATTGCTTCTCAGCTTAGATTGTTAATGTCAAAAACGTTCTGTAACTAGTCTGGAAAACTGTCTAGAAATATAGTTCATCACTGTTTCCTACGTGGCCCCTGGTGATAAATAACATGGTGGTAGAGCAGAGGAAGCAGGAAAGTGTGATGCCCAAGCACAGCTGAAGGTGGTCTCTGTGTTCTTCAGTATGGCGACATCTACAACTTCCCCATCCACGCCTTCGACAAGGCCCTGGAGAAACAGGAAGCAGAAAGTGACTCTGAAGATGAAGAAGATGAGGAGGAAGATGAAGAAGAGGTGGGTCTGATTTGCCTTGTTTTGAAACATAGTGGCCTGCAGGACAGCACGTTGTCATTCAGAGGCAACATTATTTCCACTGCCTTTCGTATCTTGTGATGACTAATTTGCTTTAGTAGGACTTAGCCAACAAATTCTGTGTTGACTTCTCATACATCCTTCTTTTTAACTTGTAAGTGTTAACCTTGAGAGTAATAGGTTTTGGTGACTGTGTGTGGACTGATTCACTTCTTTACGGAAAGAGGTAAAACTAGATGTTGACACCAGATCTTCATTGTCTTTTTTTCTAACCCAGTAACTTTCCTTCTAGGATGTGGGGAAAAGAGAGTTTGTAGAAGATGATGAGGTAGAGGAAAGTGACCTGAGTGACTTTGAGGTGAGCTCTGTGGGACAAAGAATGGCTTGTGGCCAGAGCAAGGGGGAGGGATCTGAACACAGGGGCAGATCAAGATGCATGGCTTGTTCTGAACCGGCAGCACCGTGAAGGGCATTAGAGAAGCCTTGCACTTTCCCGGCCTGACCTTCTGTTTCTACATGTAGGATATGGATAAGCTGAACACTGACAGTGAAGAAGATGATGAATCCTCCCGTGAAGAAGAGGCTCATAAGGCCAAACACAAAGGCAAAGCACCCTTGAAAGGACCTTTGCGGAAAAAACGGGCCTATGTGGAAATAGAGTATGAACAGGAGACAGAGCCCATGGCCAAAGCCAAAGCCACATGAGTTCGAGTCCCACCTTTATCCTGCAGTAGTCAACACTTGCGCTGTGCTCTTTTGTGCTCTATTTCCTAAAGTATTTATATTGTTAATATTTACGCCGCTTCAGTGGAGCAGAAACCTGGAGTGAGTATGGAAGAGCCACGAGTTGTGAGGAGTATTTTTATAACATGTGCTATGACAGCTTGAGCCCAAGGAGCCGCACTGGCACTGGCTGTAAATATTTCTAAACTACAAGTGCTGAATCCTCTCCTCCCAATTTTTACTTAGAAACATCAGTATTTCAATTTTTTTCTTACGTGGACAAATTGGAGAAGATAAAATTTCAACTTATATTTTAATACAAGAATAGATTTTTTTTAAATGCCCATGAGTCCGTCCATATGAACGGGGTAAGAAGAGCAGTCTTTCCTGCTGGTTAGTCATCTCCAGGGTCCTCGCCGGGAGCCTCTGCAGAGCCCTGCACCTTCCTGATGCAGCTCACCACTGTGCTGTCGTCACAGGACAGGGCGATGTTAGCCAGAAGACCCTGAAACACAAGAGCAACCAGGCGCTGGTTTCCCCACAGCCTTTACTCTTTTATCACATACTGAAAAGGTGAGAGTGCATGGCCTAGGGGAGAGTGCCATCAGACAGCAGTTTCTCAGAACCGGCCCTCGCTTGTAGACGGCTGGCTCGGAAGAACCCCCTCCACTCTAGCCAAGGTGTCAGTTGGACCCTCAGCTGGAAAACTGCCCAAACCAGGGCTGCAGGGCAGTGGCCAAATAAACCGAAAACAGCTGGCCATGCTCTGGCTCTGCATGGATTTCTTCTCGTGCTCCTTTAATTGGAGATTTTCGGATTGTGGTAAAAATGAGAAATTATTCTTTGAATTACATTAAATACACAAACTATGGTCTTGAGAATTTTGTGGAATATGAAATCAAGAATTTTACTAGTGAAGTATATAGAAAATGGGAGATAGCTCAGTGGGATGAGCATGAGGACCCGAGTTCAATCCCATGTTTAAAACTTAAGTCATCAGTGAAAAGCCTACCACCAGTAATCTCAATACAGGGGAGGAATAAACAAGCAGACCTGTAGGGTTTGCTTGGCCAGCCAAGCCTATGAAGAGTTACATGCCTGTGAAAGATGCTGCTAAGAGGAAAAGTGCAGACTGCCTGAGGAGCGACCCCTACATTATTAGCCTTACCTGTGTAAGCACTCACAAGAATATGAACAAGCTTCTAGGAGTGCCCCTCCCTCCCACCATGGGGACATCTCAATTTACAGCATTCCTCCTTGGTAGTGTATAGCTTCATTATTTCTTAGGGCTGTGTTAGTAGTGGTTTAATTCAGAGTCTAGAACAGAATTTGCTAACGTAGTGGGTGTCATGTCATCTTCAGAACTTAATTTTATAAAGTCTTTGTGGCTTTTGATTGTTTTTATTCTGAATACGAGTGGCATCTGATCCTCTTTTTACTCTGAATGGTTAAATAGCATTGAAAGAGCTCAGCCTTAGCACCAGACCTAGAGAGCACTAAGGCAAGGACCTAAACCCCCCCACCCCCACCCAAGTCATGTCCAGCGTAGTTGGGCACACAAGTAATAAATTACCTAGGACAATAAGGCCAACCGAAAGGGAGTTGCGGATGCCTGCCTTACCTTCACCTGCCCCTGAGAACAGTGGTCCAGGAGAATCAGGCAGTCTGTGGCTTCCTGGAGCACCGCACTCTTAGCAGCCTCAGTTGTGGGGATCGTGTCCCTGGCTATATCACATATCAGTTTCAGGAGAGCCTTCAGTAAGACCACAACTCTGCAGGGAATTCTGGAATTGGGAAGAAAAAATTCATATTCCAAACTGAACGATAGATAAACTTGGACAAAACTTGGTTCAGGCATGGGCAAGCTGAAGTCAAATGATATTTGTATCACCTTGCTGAAAACAAGACCTTCCTGTTAATTCTACCCCACTCTTCCTGCATACACACACTGGGATGTTGAAGAATACTGGAACGATCTGGAAGCAGGAACAGGTCGACCTCTGGCCAGATTTAGAGCAGCCAGGGCTACAGTAAGGCCCTACCAATAACCAACAAAACCAGAAAACCTGTTTTCTGCCGAGGCTTCATTCCCAGCATGAGCTGAGGGTGGGGGAGGGCAAATCTGCTTACCATACCCCCTTGTTTTTAATCAGAGATGAGGAGATACCCTGCAGTCACGGGACTTTAGGCCTGGGCTTAAAGTGATTTGCCTGCAGGTAGTGAGTGGCATGTGCTTATAATCCCAGCAGTTAGGACATGGAAGCAGGAGGATCTACAACTTGAGCTTTACTACAGAGCAAAACTTAAGTGTCAATATTAACTCAGTCTTGGGCTCCTTGCTTGCTTTTAAGTCTAGCTTATTCTCTAAGTGCTAATTCTTCTGATGAACATGGACACAGTACATTATCTGACAACTTCATGCCATTAGGTCACAGCTTTAACTTGGTAAATTTTATATAAACTAAACTTTATTGAAAGATGGAAAATAACTGGCTAGAACTGACTAGCAAAAACATTTCCATCCTTCATCTCAGAATTGTCCAGGGTTTCCCTATGGCTTGTGTTTCTCTAACCTTTCATTACAGTCTGCTACATTTACTTCTATGCTCTGCCTTAACCTCCCCACACGTCCTTCTTAGAATCTTTACCCCATGAAGGCCCAATATAAAATTAGCTCCATTCAGTTTTACTTGTACATCTGTTCATTCTCCGAGTACTTATGTAAGAGGTACTGAGTGCTTCAGGGGTACATAGCAGATGTGGTTGTCTATCTTGTAGTTTAGTGGGGGACAAAAACAAGTGAAATGCAACAAGTGACTCCGATTGGCTCTTGGTGCCTGGTCTATTTCTAAGAATATAAGAATACACTCCAAAATGGACTCCAGTTCTCTGTATACTCCAAAATGCTAACCTTTCCATCTCATGCCAGAGAGCTGTTAGGTAACTAGACAGTTGATATCTTACTCCTGACACCTTCAAGCTACATATAGAATGTCTTCTAAAACAGCATATCCTATGTTAGCAAGCTAATCACTGCTCTGACAAATGTTGAATGTCTTGAGGCAACCATTCCTAGTTAGACTGAAGACATAGAAGATAAACACAGTTAAACATGCTTACTGAAGCACTTCTAAGTTGCCTTTTTAGGGAATAGCAGTGATAAGGATCAACCTATACCACTGTAAATACTAGGCGAGTGCTCTCCCATATAACTGTACTATCAGCCCTAATGTGCCGTAAGTGTTTTGGTAGAAATTATAATTGTGCTCTGGAAAGACAGACCACCTGTGTAGCATGTTGAGCATGTAGACCCCAGAGGCTCACATTTGAGTCCCTGGTCCTCAGATGGTGGAACTGTTTGGAGAAGTTTAGGAGGTGTGACACCAGGGGTGAGCACTGAAGTTCTAACTGCCATCCCAGTTCTCTGTTCTCAAGATGTGAGCTCTCAGCTACTGCTCCACAGCCATACCTGCCTGTCTGCTGCCATGAAGGTCAGGGATCGAACCCTCTGAATCCGTAAGCCCAAAACAAACTTTCTTCTGTAAACTGCCTTCATATAATACCTTAACCACTGCAGTAGAAAATGCAGTTTCCCAACTTACACAACCATAAGTTTGTTGTTTTGTGATTTCTTCCTTCCCCACCATGTGTCTGTTTCTCTGTGTGTCTGTCTTTGTCTTTCTTTTCTTGAAACAGGGTCTAGGTACCCCTGGGTGGCCTGAAATTGAACTACTAGCAATGAAAGGGGTTCAAATATAAACATCTGAAGTAGTTGAATATCCTAGAAATGAAAGGGAAAAGGATTCAGATACACTGAATGTCCTGAATACTTTATCTCCACAAGTTCTGAAGAGAACGTTAGCTGATGCACATCCGTCAGCCTGGATGCTATACCTGGGCCAAGTGTACTGCATGACAAGTTTCAGGGTTTCCAGTATCTTCAGCCTGCTTTCATCTTCCGGTTCATCATAAACCTCCAGGTAACCAAGGATAACTTGCTCCAGCCTCTTCAAGTGCCGGGCGGTTAGGATCCCCAACCTACAATAGAGAAGACGCCATGCTGAGCTGTTGAATGTGGGTATAGAGCAGAGCAGAAGCCCGGTCACTCACTTCTTCACAAAGGCCGGCAGGTTCCTGGCGTAAGTCCTACGGAGGAGAAGGCGGTGCTCTGACTCCATGTGCGTGAGGACCAGTTGTAGCACCTCGTGACAGTGTGTAGAGGCTCGAGCGGCTTCTCCCTGCCAGTGCAGCGCTTTCTCTAGGACAGGGAATAAATCTAAGAGACACAGGAGCACAGCCTATGAGAAAAGAATGAAAAGAAACCACAGTTCACTTACATTCACAAAACCCCTGGTTTTGCTTCGATCTCCCCAGGGCACGCCACAGAATCCTGGAAGATAACCATAGCTAACGTACAAGGTACAGAGTACTGCAAAATTTCTCTACACAAACATTTAATAAAAACGTGTACCCCAAGTGGCATGTAGCTTGCTGCACATAGGTAACACCAGGCTGCTCTGTGGCTGCTCAGGGAGGTGGATGTCTGCTTGACATTGAGATCCTTTCAGTCAGGCAGCAGCTTTCAGATGCCCTAACTTCCCAAGGGAAAACAGCTCTAACCTCTTCCTGCTTACATCGTACCACCTTGTGTTCCCACTGAGCCCAGTCAGCAGTAAGTCTCCCTTACCTGAATGAGGCGGTGCTCTGGCATGTACAGGTGATTGAAAAGAGCATGGTACAGGACCTGGGCTCTGTTGTACTGCAGCAGGTCAGCGGCTGGCTGCAAACACACAATTGGGCAGTTAAAAGTTTCCCCAAAGTGGCAAAATGCCCATCATTTTTAAACCACTCTCTATTTCTGCAAAGACTTTAAAAGTTACAAATTTGATAAGAGTCTCCAGTAACATTTTGTACATTTTGCTCTAAAATCTTTTGATTTTTTTTTTTTTTTTACTTGAAGGTCACTAATTCCAGAGGTGTTTTTGCTTTTTTACTTTTCACATTTTAAAATAAAGCATGATCTTGTTTCTTCTATAATTACCCCCCTTTTTTTTATTATATTACCAGCACAATACTATTTCTACCAGGTTCGGAGAGAAAAAAATACATTTGGAGAAAAACTAGAAATAAGTGAATTACGTGACCTAAGATGAGGAGAAAACTACTTATGAAAACAAAAGTCTGCAGCAGAAACATGAGAAATGAGGAGCCGCCATGGGTGAGTCGGCTGCCCACCAGTGCAGGCTGGAGCTGAGGCACTTACCACATTAATCACAATGTGATGGAGGCACTGGACACCCAGGACCTTATTGTCCGTCTGATAATCATCTGAGATGAGCAAAGATGGGGGAAGTATCTTGTCTAGATGCTGGCTCAGCCAGGGCTGAGTGACTTGTTGGAGAGTCCATGAGAAAACATGTTTGACAGCAGGATTCTTCTTCCAGGTTTCCCTGAAAGGACACACGAAAAGCAAGTGACAGGGAATTAGCAGAAAGAAACAGGTGAAGCTTAACACGTTCTTCTTCCTCCTCTTCTTGTCTTTAACAGATTTTACATACATACATACATACATACATACATACATACTACATACATACATATATATCCTATACAACTCTTGGTTTTTCCAAATACACTTTATGATTTGAATTAAAGTAACTTACATATCTTATACAATATACACTTAGCAGTTGCCCAAACATGGGGTAATACATGCTTATCCCATGAATAGCAGCTACATAAAAGACTTGTGGGGTCAGTGGTCATGTTGGTGGATGACGTGAAATGTGCTGAGAAGGAAGAGAGAATAGTAAAGGTATCATTCCTACAGTGTCACGTAGAGTTTATAAAAGGAGTTTGCACATCTGACTCAACCTCCTTAAAACAGTACCTGTATAATAGGCATATCACCTTTAATTACAAAGAATAAAACAAGATTCATGCTATCTGACCTGGTCCCACTCACAACAATACAAAGAGAACTAAACTGGGCATAGTGTTGCACCCCTGTAATCTGAGGTATATGTATTTGAGGGAGCTGAAGCAGGAGCATCTCTCACAGTTGAGACCAACATAGATTACATAGGAAATACAAAGCCAGCCTATAAAGAAGTATGTCTTAATAAGAAAAAGAAAGGCACTAGTGTAAAAGCCTTTTAACTCCAAGTTTATCTCACCTCATTGTTCTGTAGCCAGAGGATCAGGGACCTAGCTCAGTTGGTAAGGTGTGTGACTAACATGCAAAGCCCTGGGCTCAGTCCACGCCAGTGCATACACCAGGCAGGCATGGTGAGGCTCTTGCCCGGAAGCCCAGCACTTGGAAGCAGGATCAGAAATTCAGGGCCAACATCCTTGGCCACATGAAACCCTGCCTGAAGAGGCCAGAAGTAAGCACAGCGGTCAAGAGCACTTGCTGTTTCTCCAAAGGATCCATATTTGGGTCCTAGCAACCATGTCAGGCTGTTCTCCTATGAAGTCCAGCTCCAGGGGATCAGACGCCTCTGGCCTCCTCAGGCACTCTCCATGCTGACACACACATACACATAATTACGATTAATAAAAATCCTTTTTAAAAGAGACTGCCTGGGGCAGGTGTGGTGGCACTCGTAGAAATCAGAGGTAGAACCTGTTAGTTCCAGGCCAGCCTGGTCTACATAAAAGTTCCAGGCCAGCCAAGGGTACTCAGTGAGACCCTACCTCAAAAACAAGTAAATAAAATATAGAGAAAATTAAGACCTGGCTCGAAAAAACAAACAAACAAACAAACAAAAAAAAAAAACCCCAAAGCACTGAAAGCAGCACATACACTAGCTGATAGCAATCTAATTCAATCACTTATTAGAAACTGTTTTCACTATTTTATCCCAAGTATTACTTCCAAATAGAGTAATTTCCTTATCTAATAATTATGAACAAGTTAGAAATCCCTGTATCTAAATTAATGCTGAAAGACTGGGTCCTCCCCAAATACCCATGGGTACTTAGCATAAGATACTTGATTACATATAAATAGGACAGAATTTTCAATTTCCGTAACTATTACTGGCAGGATTTCCAATTTCTCAAGGCAGTTGTTCGGTGGAGAAAATGGAATTTGAAGACTTCAGTTCTAATCTTGAATTTGCTCCTATCTGATTACTTCGTCTCTAGGAAGCCACAACTGCTCTGGTCCTTAAGAAATCCACTATGTCAACACCTCTATCTGCCTGACAATAGTGAAAATGAGGTACTCACTTATTCAAGTGGGGCTTAAGAAGCCCCAAGACCACAGTGAATCTCCCCCGATCATCTTCGTTTTCTCCGCATAGGAATTCTGCCACAGAACTGCACTCAGTAACACGAAACAGTAAAGACAGCACCTCACCAGCAACATGCTGAGATTTCGGACTGGTCCATGGCTGCTTCAATCTGTGTGTGATGGCAAAAATATACGTGGGTCCTGACAAGTGGCGGAGGCCTGTCTTCCATGCAGGGCAGACGGGAGAACTCTTAGCAGTTTCAACCTTCCCCAACAGCTTAAGAAATAGTAACCCAACCTCAGTTGCCTTCTCGGGCACTTCGGGATGCTCTTCGCTTCCATCTGCCTTCTCCTTGGGTGCTGCGAACTTCTCCAGGGCTTTCGCCACCTGTCCCAGGATCTCGGGCATCTCCCGGGGGGATCCACCACCCCCAGTCCCCTCAAATAATTTGTCACATTCGGTGGCTTCTATTAAAGCACCGAGGTCTTTTAGAGCGGCATTTCCTGCGTTGCCTTGTCCTGATGACTCTTGGCGGCTGAGACCGTGCAGAATCTTGGAGAAGGCTTGTTGGAGGGCCGGGGGAGACACCTCTGTAGGCAGGGAGCGGCCGCCCCCCGACTTCTCTTCGGTGCTGTCAAGCTTCATTCCTAGTCGCACCCGATGGGCTGGGCTCTCCGCGGGGTCAGAGACCAAATAGGGGAGGTGTCCGGGGCCGGGAGTACCCCAACGAACAAATCTAAAATCATGCACAGTGAAAAGGCTTACTGTTACGACACAAGGATCGAGTGTCAATCCACTCGGTTAACTGGGTGTAAGAAGGGGCCTCCTAACATGTGGCGAAATTTGTCTTTCTGGAGACTCAAAAACAAGTTAATTTTAAAGATAACCTACTGAACTGTGACACCAAAAAGACTCCCGACACCTACAGCTTTTCCCGTACAGCATCCGTACCCAGCAACTTCCGGCCCTGGATAACATTGTTGCCGTAAAGCAAAACTAACTTCCGCCATTGGAGCCGCAACGCTTCTTTTTACGACTCACGGCCAAAAAGCAACAGTTCGTCCGAAAGGGACCGAGTAAAAGGTGGAGCTATGACGAATATATTTGCATAGTTAAGCATCCGCTCACTAATTTTGATTCTGATTTCATTTGCTAGGGTAGAAACAAGAGAATTTTCGCGAAATCTCAGTAATGTTTAGAGTGTAGTAGATTTCGTGTGCAGAGCCTAGATAGACCTGTATCATGTTAGTGACCCTCTTCTTAAACTGGTAGGGCTTACTTGATATTTCTCAAGGCAGACACAGTTACTGATCCTTTCGGTTCATAAAGCGTGATGATTGGGTGTTCATGCCGCGTGCGTGACATGTGCCGCCCATTAAACCTTGTTACGACATGGGCACATTACCCGTCTGACGTGAACTTAGAAGGATCCACAAGTTATGTTTCATATTTAGATTAGCTCTCCGTTCCGCTTTTAACTTCCGTGTCTGGTTACTGGTGATAGGGTCGCTTAGGTGAGACCAAGGCTTCTACCTCCCTGTAACCATGCTTAAGAATGACAGGGTTTTAGTTCTTACAGATGGCTTTGGCGCATGCATTTCTAAGGAAGGTGATTTTAAGTTATTACTCCATTGTGTATGAATGCTTTGTCCACGTGCACATCCGTGTACCCAGTGCTCTCCTGGTCCCCGCGGAAGCAGCAAAAGGGTCTCTAATTCTCTGAACTTGAATTTCTGAAGTTTCTTAGCTATGGTATGCTCTTAACTGAGCCATCCTTCAGCTCTGTGGCATGTACTCAGTGTTACACTATTTCCAACTACTCTACCAGTGATGCCTGTAAGACTTCTTCTTTTCCCTGTGTGACCTCTTGCAAATGGCAATAGCTCAGATCTCAATGTCTTACTGTACTGGGGGAAAAAATGTAGATAATAATAGTCCCCATCTCTTAGGACCATTTTTAATGTACATAAACGCTGAGAACAGTATCTGATCAGCATACAGTTCATAGTGTTAGCTTCCATTGTTATGCAAAAATACTCGAGTTAATTTACATTTCCTCATTCCAAGGAAATTTGGTGATTAGAATTCTAACTCAGGACCTCTTTCTTTTGGCTTTCCCCACTCTGACCAATGGGTGGCACTCTGATCAATCACTGTTAAGCACTTCCACGGGGAAACCTTCCCTTACAAAAGCAGCTTGAGTCCAGTCAATAAGAGGTTATTGTGTCCGTACTGTGTGGGACGTTTCTTCTCTGGAACATGTGCCTTTTGTGTCCAGTGGCTCCAGACGCCCTCTAGACTTGAGGAATGCTCTGTATTGTTGAGATCTCTTGCTGAGTTTCCCAAAGCCAGAGCCAGCCATGCCTTCACTTCTAGTGCCTGGCACAATTTAGTCAAGGCAACAAATGCGTCCTGAATGCCCATGTCCACACACAGAGGACAGGCTGAATTGACCATGGCCCATCCACACAATGCAGCTCCGTAGAGCTGCGTCTGCACAATGAAACTGCAGTGAGGAGAAAAAGAGCAATCTCTGTGTAACACCGTGGAACTCTGAGATACATACATAGGTGGAAAGAGCGGAGGGGAGGTGGGGTAGAAAGATGCTCTCTTTCTTGTAAGAAAGAAGGGAGAATAGACAGCAAGATAGATGCATGTCTTTGTGTGTTAACAAAGTAGAAATGGAGGGTAGATAACAAATGAATAAAAATATTACATGTCAGGGAATAACAGGATGAAGGGATGGAAGCAAGACCTCCCTACATGTACTTTTATAGTTTTGACTTTGCGATCCCGTGAAACCCTTACATAATTATTTTTGAGAGAAAGTAAATCAGGTGTGATGGCACATGAATGTAATACCAACTTGAGGGAGGCTAAGGCAGGAAGATCCATGCCAGCCTGGGATAAATAGTAATACGTCTCAGGTGGGAGTGTGTTTGCCTAGCATGCAGAAGGCGATGAACCCCCGGCAGCACATGAGATTGGGGGCGGGGTGTAGGCCTGAACTCCTAGCAGTGGTGAGGTCGAGGCAGCAGGATCAGAAGTGCAAGGCTCGTCTGGGTCACATGAGACTCAAAATAAATAAAGACTGAATAAGTGGATGAATTAGGAAGTCGAATTCACTAGACTGGCCAGAAAGAAAAAGCGCTGAAAATTTTTGGCAAGGATTTGGGGAAACAATACGAAATGCCCATATGGTGTTGCAGGAGGCGTTGTGGCTGCTGGTGCAGGACAGTTTGACAGTTTCTCTGAGAATTAAACAGGGTCAACACAGAGCTGAACAGGATTCAACCATTCTCTTTGTAGATGGACAGCCAAGAGAGTTAAATTCTTGTGCTGATATAAAAACTTCAACATGAGTGGGCACAGCCACAATCTTCTTAGGCAGTGGGATCAGTTCAACAAAAATAGATAAACACTGTAGCTTGCAAGTCAAACATTACACTGAGGACCACATCAAAGGTTTGGTCCTGGAGTGGTCCTCCCGGGAGATAGTCAAAACTGTGAGCTACGCTGGTTTTGCCTAGCGGTCATGTATTGCCGAGACAAATACTTGAGACTATCCTTAAAAAGAGGGAAAGGTTATTTTGGCTCATAGTCTCAGGTGTTCCTTGCCTTTGGGCGAGTGGTGACACAGTAGATCACGATGGGGGGGGGGGGGGAGGCAGAAAATGCTGCATCTGGGAAGAACAAGAGTCAGAGACAGACAGAATCACACACACACACTCACACACACATGGCGGGAGGCAGAGGGATATGACTTAGGACCTGATTTATAATGTCTCCTTTGAAGGCAGCCCTCTGTTGATGTAAAGTTTCTCTTTTTCTTTACCTACTTTAGGCCTTGTTCTAAAGCTTCTTGTTGTGGTGTCACAAGTAGAGTCGCACGTGGGCCTTTGGGGTTAGAGTTCACATCCCAACAAGCCTATGACGTGAGTGACTGCTCCGAGGTAGAATCCCTGGGGGATGGGCCACAGGCCCAATGCTCTAGAACCTACGAGGCTGTGAAACAAACCTCTTGTCTTCACGTTAACTACCCCAGATAACTTGGTATGCTGACAACAGCTAGCACAGTGAGGGAAATGAGATAGAAATAAACACACGGTGGGGATTTACTTAGCCATCATCAGTGAAAGATCTTGGCTCCTTCTGTGCTGTTTGGTGAGAGTGCTTGGTGCTGGGAATCAAACCCGTGCTGACCTTACCCATGCCGAGCACATACCGAGCTATACCCTCAGCCACAAGTGAGCTTCTGAGGCGTACGACAAAATGGATGAACTTTCAAGACAAAGTAAATAAGCCCATGACACAGGCTCAGGCTATGGGCTTCCACTGATACGAAACACCAATCAAGTCACAACGTGGACCAGTGGTTGCTAGGAGATGGGAGGGGGAAATGGAGGGCGGCGGCTAACAGTTGAGGAGTTTATCTTTTAGGATGCTGAAAATGTCCTGGATGCGGCTAGAATAGTCATTGCCCTATCTTGCAAAAAAAAAAAAAAAAAAAAAAAATTTAGTGAGCTGTACACCCTAAAATGGAATACGATGGTTCGTATATTAAATTTTAGTTTAAAAAGTGGTAAGGGGGGGCTGGAGAGATGGCTCAGCGGTTAAGAGCACTGACTGCTCTTCCAGAGGTCCTGAGTTCGAATCCCAGCAACCACATGGTGGCTCACAACCATCTGTAATGGGATCTGGTGCCCTCTCCTGGCACACAGCCACATATGCAGGCAGAATACTGTATACATAATAAATAAATCTTAAAAAAAAAAAAGTGGTAAGGGCAGTTGAGACATCTTCGTAGGTGTGGAACATGCTGGGACCCATGCAATGGGGGAAAGAGAATCAAGTAGTTATGGTAACAGTATGAGCACAGAGGTAAATAAGTAGCTTGCAGTTCATACAGCAATAACCCAAGAACAAGCTCTTCGGGGGAACATTCTCCCGCCATTTTTTATTCCGGGAATATGTCGCTAAATCGAGTAACCTTGCTAAATGGTGCTTGGACGACGCACAAGGTAATATGGGGCCTCATGTGTAAGACAGTGGTTAAACAATTGGGCAGATTCATGCAAAGGGCAAAGGGCAAAGGTCCAGCCCAGACTGTGAGCACAGGTGGACCTGGAGGGGCAGAGTGGGTAGTGTTGATGTAAGGGAAGGAGGCCTGGGAAGAAGATGGAGACAAACGAGGCGGCCTCACATCTCACAAGTCATGTGTATGGTGAACTTAGGTATTTATCTGAAATACGTAGGAGTGCCGTCTTGTATAGAGGGATTAAATGTTAGGTATTTCCTTTGACAGGCACCAAGGCTACAGTCACTCGCAAGAAAGTGCCACCTAAGCATTCAGCAAGGCTTCACCTCCTTCCAAGAACAAACACAACAAGGCTGGGCAGTGGTGGAACCCATTTGTCATCTCAACCACTGAGAGGCTGGCGAACCACGGTCTGAAGTTCAAGGCCAAGCTCACTCCAGACTGCGTTCTTTCGTCAAACGCGTCTCCAAAATAAATAAATAAATAAATAAATAAATAAATAAATAAATAAATAAATATCTAAAACAAATGCTGAACTCATAAAAGATCAGAGAAAATCTTCATAACGAAAAGCAAAGGTGAAAGAAAGTCGAAAAGAACAATCTAGTTTCTTTGTTTCACTGAGAACAACCGCAGGGACCGAAGAATGAAATCGTTCCTGCTTTTAAGGCCTCCCCGGTCCAAACTTGGTTTGTAACAGATTTCAGAACACCGTACTGACCGCAGAATGAATCCTGCAGCTTCACTTGCTCTGAGTTACCCATCCCTATCCCCAAGTTTAGGCCCCCGGTCTTGTACTGTTTGTGAAAAGGATAATCCATTAGCTTTGCTGTGCACATCGCCTGACATGGGGGTTAGGATGGGGGCAATGGCTTTTGTTAGGAAATCAGAGGAAATTCACATAGGCTGACAACAGGGACCCTTGACTTGTGTAGACCCTTCAACCTGAGAGAGTTCATCCCACCCAGTTCCCAGCATGCATCCTGTGAAGAGAATACAGTGTAAGCATCTGTAAGCCGTTACCTTCACTCCTTCCTTCGCCTTGTAATGTGTTTCTCAGGCAGGCAAGCAGGATGCTTAAGCTTGCTGTCAGGCTGAAGCTTTTTTTTTTTTTTTTTTTAATTAATCAGAACTGGCACTAGACCCATAGTGAAAACTGCAAGTTTGGGCCAATTCAGGACAAAAGGACCCCACTTCTATGTCAACTGTACATATTAGATCCCACTCTCGTTCCTCTGTTCCCTTAATCTTTGGACTACAAACCCTCTTTGTGAGAGAATTTTTATTTATGTATGTGTGAGTGTTCTGTGTGCATCTGTGATGCATGCCAGAAGAGGGCGTCAGATCCCATTACAGAAGGCACCATGTCGTTGCTGGGAATTGAACTCAGGACCTCTGGAAAAGCAGAGGACCCTTTCTGGAAGAAATTCTCAACCACAGCCTGTTCCCACTCTTCAGATCATCCCATCTCTCTTGTAAGTACCCCTAAATCTTATCACCAGGGAGGGGTGCTTGAGTTTTGAGGCTCCACGGGCCAGCTTAGTTTCGGGACTGCTATGTGGTGTCGCTGGTGAAAAAAACCTGGTCTGGTAAGAGGACAAAACAACCCAGGTATCATTTTGCATACGGGACGGTAAACCCTTTAATGTTCTCAATTAGGGTTTCTATTGCTCTGAAGAGACACCGTGACCACAGCAACTGTTAAAAAAGAAAATGTTTATGACTGGCTTACGGTCCAGAGGTTTAGTCCATCGTCATCCTGTCGGGAAGCATGGTAGGTAGTACAGAGGCAGGCATGGTGCTGGAGAGATTGCTGACAGTTCTTAGAAGGGCAGCAGGGAGACAGAGAGAGTGACATCGGAATCAGCTTGAGTATTTGAAACCTCAAAGCCCACCCACAGTGACACACTTCCTCCAACAAGGCACGCCTCCCAATAACGGCACCCCCTGAGACTATGGGGGCCAGTTTCATTCAAACCATCACAGACATTAATTGTGAAGATGGCTTTGGGCTCAATCATTTTGAAGAACGTGCTAGTGGGCAGGGGGATATGTTCTGTATATAGTGTATGTGGGGGTACATAGCAAAAACAGCAAATTGGACCCATACTTGTATTCGTGTGGCCCTCTATCTGTCTCTACAGTGCATTGAAATAGGTGAGATATTGCAGGACAAAGGTCTGAGTTCAAAAGGAAAGCTAAGGGTTAAAGTGGCAGGGTCTGGAGCCCCAAGGAGGATGTAGGTAAGAGGGCTTATAGCCCAAAATGATATGATAAGCAGGTAAGATGGACAGAGCTCTGGGCTACTGATGGTTGGCCCACAGGACCATTTGACGCTATTGAGGAAGGTGTACAAGGTACATTATCATAGTTTGCTTTTGAGACAGGTTTTCTCTGTGTAACAGCATTGGCTGCACTGGAACTCGGCTTTAATGACCAGGCAGGCGTCGAACTCACAGAGATTCATCAACTTCTGCCTCCCAGTGCTGGGATTAAAGACACTCGACCCACCATACCCAGATCATCTCCTGCCTGCTAATGCAGTTGATTGTAACAAAGTAAGTAAAGACAGCTTTCAAAATCTCCCTCCCCGTGTTTCCAGAAACACACCGCAGAGCATCCTGTAAATAGAGGGTTAACTAAGAATAACCATCATCACTTTCTGGTCACTATAAGGAACGAAGAGAACTTAAAATAATAAGCAGCATGGGGCAATAATACCCGCCAAGCGATAGTAAAGAGCCAAGGTCAATAACAAGATCGGAGTCAACGATGGACAGAAGGAGACTTCCCCCACCCCTACCTTAGTGGACAGTGCATGAACACTGTATGATTATCTCCCTAGATGGGCCAGGATGTCATGCGGAGACTGTATGAGCCTACCATTGTCTCCACCCAGGATAGCCAGAGCTAATCAATCCTTATAGCAATTACCTCAGTGTCTGCTGTGACTCTATAAAGGTTCTAGGCAAGGTATGTCTTCTTCCTTTTTGGAAACTCTAGCCTCTGTTTGGAGTTTCCCTGATTTTCCCTTAATTTCTCATTTTTCCTCAATGCTTCCTATTTTTTTTTCTGGGATTCCCCTTAATAAGTTTTCATTTTGCATACACCCACAGCTTAAATCTTCATTGGTGAATAAAAATCAAAATAAAACAAAACACACACACACACACACACACACCCCAAACACAACAACAACAACAACACCCCTCCGAGTCACAATCCCTGGCTTTTCTTTGGTGGCTGTGCGTGCCTGGACCCCTAGATCCTTGGGCGATACAGAACCAGACTGACTGTTCTGCTGTACTCGAAAGCCCTTTATCACTAATCCCCTATATTTCATGTTTGGGAAGTGTGTAGAAGAAGCACATTAGAATCAGCGAAACAAAACCTGGGAAAGAGTGCTGCTAACAAGAAGTGGCTATCAAGCTAACCCAGGGGCCTCCATATTGAAGTCGAGCGAGCTAACTCGGCTTTCTTCATTTCCATGGAAGCCTCATTTCATCTCCCATGAACCTCTCAACCCCAAGGCTCCAGGACCTCTTGGATTCCTCTTGGCCCCAGGCACCATTTTTTATTTTCTGCATCAAATTTTTTTTTTTTTTTAGAGTAAGACGTAGTCTAGCCAAAAGCTTGTCCTTCCAAGAGGGGCAGCTCCTGCCATCTGCTTCGACTGAGTAGCCTACTGGGGTTGTCCTCTCTTTGCATCCTGATTACCAGACATTCCCTTTATTGTACCCAAATGCTCAGTTTCATCATGGACATGATCTCCCTGGTGCTACATTCCTCCCAGCAACTATGTTGTTTCTCTGCTCCACAAAAATGTCTTGAAAAAAAAAAAAAGAACCACAAACTTTCCCACGGAGCACAAGGCTGGTTTTCCACCACTCATTCCCTATGACTAGGGTTCTCTTTAATTAGAGAAAGTTGGCAGCGGGTTATGTCTCACAAATACTTAAAAATTTGCAATGAATTGTTTCGTCTTATTTTTCTAGCCCTATCTCCATGCTAGGCAAGTGATTTTCCACTTAGCCATGCCCACAGCCATAATAATAACTGTTTGATGCCATTTTGAGAGGTATACGTTACTGGTAGAGCTCAAGGTTAGCAGGCAAAAGGAAAATAGCCATTTGTCCTATATTGTGTCCAAGAGCTACATTTAGCAGACCGCTTTGCTGGGGACAGAGTATCATGACAGGGACTGCCAGCAGTAGGCCGGGATGGAGACATCTCCATAGTCTGTGGCAGCTCTTTGTGAAAAGCAGTTGTTCCCATTTCTTCAAAGCTTAGCCCTGGACAACACCTGTATAGATTTCATTTGTGCATGACTGCTTTTCAGTTGGCCTTGGTGGGCGTAATTATTCTATTATAACTGACTTCCTTATTTCTTTCTCCTTCTGCTCTGGTGGATTCTGTGAAACTAGATGTTCCTTGATGTTATGATTCTTAAACCTAAAATTGGAAATTGAGGCATAGGGGCACAGCACAGCACAGCCCTAAGGGCCCAGGTGCATGCTGTGTGTTCTCATCTTGGAAACAATGTAATAACTGCACAACAGTAGTTCCAGATTAGTGTTTGACTTGCAAAGAAAATTGGAAGAAATTATTAGAAAATGAATTAGCACGAACATTGGGACCCCAAGAAAGAAAGAAATATATTGAAGTTATGAAATAAGTTTTGCACAACATTTGAGAGTGGTTCCTGAATAAGCAAGTCTAGAAAACATAAAATCTTATACTAGTAAAATAACACTTGGACTCTTAGGATAGTCATTGTGTGCAATGTGCAGATGCAGAAAGTCAGAGGAACTACTGAGTTAAGGGTTAACTTGATTCTTTCTGGCCACTGCCTGGCAGCTTTGCCCATGTCATTTATCATAGAGCTTCACGGGAAAATGCAAGTAGCTGACCTCAGAGCTTTGAGCTCTGAAGTATAATAAGTCAAAAGTTAAAGTTTAAATAGTGATAAGTTTGCAATTATTATTATTTTGGCCACAGGCCTGGGAATAGGGGAAGCCTGAAACTTTGGGAAGCAGTTGTAACTCTTAATTCTTTGTGGGATGTGGTTATTTTTTTTTTTAATTTGATTTGGCAATGGTTATATAATGTCTTTTTTTTTTCTACCTGCTTTTGAAGTATCAATAAAAGACCGGGGCAAGAAAGAAACCTAGGGAACAAGTGTGAGCATGTGTGAGCATGTGTAAGGTGAATGTGGAGGGCATGTGTGAGCATGTGCGAGCATGTGAAGAGCAAGTAGAGAGTGAGGTGTGCGTGAGGGGTGTGTGTGTGTGTGTGTGTGTGTGTGTGTGTGAGAGAGAGAGAGAGAGAGAGAGAGAGAGAGAAAGAGAGAGAGAGAGGAGCATGTGAAGAGTGAGTGAAGAAGAGGAGGTGTGTGGAGAAGTGTGTGTGAGTGAAAGGAGAGTGCATGTGGTGTGTGTGAGATGTGTGTGAGAGTGAAAGGGAATTGAATAGAGGTGTGTATGAGTGTGGGAGTTTGGAGTGGGGAAAAAGAAAGAGTGTGGGAGTTCAAGGAAAGAAGAGCGCACAGGAGAAAAGCAGAGTGTGCAGGAGAATGCAGAGTGGGTGCGGCCTCAAGCTTCAGGCAAGCGAGTGAGAGAAAGGAGAGAGAAACTTTAAATCTTGAAAAATTGCCTGTCAGTTTGTACCCGAAAAGTAGTCTGTGTGCGTTTATTATGCGCCTTCTAGATATCCCTGCTTCCGGCTGAGAACTCCAATCCTGTTTCGAGGCTGGACCCCCAACACTGCTTGTCCTTATTACTAGTGTAAGCTTTGGGGATCAATGCCAGGCCTCAGACATGCGCCCACTAAGATAAGTCCTCTATCCATCTCTATCATTTCGTATCATTTAATTCATTCCTCTACGTCCCCTTTTTCTGGGTTAGGGTGTAGCTTATGAAAGGTCAATTTGTTATAACTTATCCCATTTTTTTAGCACGTGACTTTAACAGAACCATCCATGGTCATTGCTTAATTTCATTATTTTATTAAGATTATGAAATGGCAATTTTCTAATTTTATGTTCTTTGGTGTTCTTCTCCTGGGAACGAACTGCTCTTTAAGTAGGACGTTGCATCTGCAGCTAGTTAGTTGATCACCCTGAATACAATTTGCACGGGGAAGGCAGAAAAAATGCTCGATTCTTTCCCTTGTATTTACCAATGTTTACAGTAATGTGCGTAGTGCCCCAGTGGCCTTCAATCAACACCCAGCATTTGCTCACCGCTCTTCCTGTCAGTCTCATCTGGTCTTAAGGAACTCTGTAGCTGTCATGAGTTTTTCCCAAAAGTTACACTCAGATTGCCCAGACGATTGCCAGTGGGAATCTTTTCATTTTGGCTACTATGTCCCTGTCACGTATCTTGGAATGCTTCCTGGATTTCCAGCAATGGCTAGAATTACATCAACTATTTCTTTTTTTTTTTTTTTTAGATTTATTTATTTATTATATATAAGTACACTGTAGCTGTCTTCAGATACACCAGAAGAGGGCATCAGATTTCATTACAGATGGTTGTGATCCACCATATGGTTGCTGGGATTTGAACTCAGGACCTCTGGAGGAGCAGTCGGTGTTCTTAACCACTGAGCCATCTCTCCCGCCCCACATCAGCTATTTCTTAAAACAAGCCCTAGCACTTTCTGAGAGGAATGTTATTTCAAAGCTACAGCTGAATATTGAAATGCCGTTTCTATGAGACCCTCAGTTGATTTCTTTCTTCGGCCTCAGTAGCCATACTTGTGGACACACCTAGAAAATACACTCTTTTTAGAAAGTAAAAAATATGTATGAATCCATATTGACATTTTCACTGTGTGTGTGTGTGTGTGCATGCATGTATGTGCTTGTGTATGTATGTGTGTATGTTATGTGTCTGTGTATATGTGTATGTGTGTATGTGCATGTGTGCATGCATTTTTGTGTGTATATGTGTATGTATGTGTGCATGCATTTATGTGTGTATATGTGTGTGTATGTGTATGCATTTGTGATATGTGTTTATGTGTATGTTTGTGTGTGATGTGCTAGAAACTACCAGGACCTTGCTAATTGTACTACTAAATTAAAATTATGTTTCCAGGCTTATGAATCTTTATCATGAGACTTCTCTTGAGACAAGGTGTCACGTATCTTAGATGACTTTGAACTTACTGTGGTGTTGAAGACGACCTTGAACTCTTGATCCTCCTGTCTCTACCTCCTAAGTACTGGAACTGCGGGCATGGACCACCTGCAACTGGTCTTTTCAAAGTTACTCGTGTAAGGTATGGTAAGAACAACAGAAATTGAACTGACTGGTTCTAGTTGACATCAGGTTACATTAGTAAACCATGCTTACTTAAGGATTAAGGTGGCAAGACCTTTATTATCTTGTCTGTTTCAATTTACCTGCTGGGAATTTTTTTTTTCCTGATTTCTCCAATCCCGATGTTTCAAAAGATCAATACACAGTTCTGTTCTGTCTGGGTGAGGTACAACTTTAGCATCACTGACTCCATTTTGATACATGTGTTGGAGTTGGGGACCCTGTAGAAGCTTAGGGTCCCCCTTGAAGCCTCTATGACTTGCTCTGTGCTTCACAACTGTGTTTCTCTGGTGAACCCCAAAGAATATAGTCACTCCGGATTGAATTTAGGGCTTCCTCACACACACTAGGCAAGCGTTCTACCACAGAGCTATGACAATTTTCCCCAAACTACTGAAGACTGAATCCAGAGTCTGGTGATTGCCAGCATCTTTCATCAGCTAGTCACCAAACAACATTTGACCTCTGACCTTGCTCCTTAAACTGTCCCCTGTGCTTGTGAGGACAATCTCCTCTCCTTCATCACGGCTGCTCTTACAGCCCTCTGCTCCTGCCTGGTACTGACGGGACAGTTAGTTGCCACTTGGCCTTGCTCTCTCCCCTCACTGCCCAGACTTCCCTCTGAAGTGACTCCATGCGTCTACGTTTTCAGAGCTCGGTGACTACTGCAGTCTTCTAGCCCATCCATATTGCCAGTCTTCATCCATTTTGCAACCAAGTCCTACTGGCATCTCCTTCTGTACACCTCAGAAATGAACTCAGTTATCTCTGAACTGAAATCTCTTCTCCACCAAGCTTCTCATGCCTGCCAAACACTCCCTCTATTTATCAGAAACCAACCTGAGTTTAATTCCTTCCATCCCCACATGCAGCCTATCAGGAAATTCTATTCATTTTTACCTCTAAAATAATATACCTTAAAATCTCTCCTCTTCTCCCTCCTTTTCACCACCCTATCTTCTTTTCCTTCCTCCTCCTCCTTCCCTTCCTCCTTCCCCTCCTTATCTTCCTTCTCCTCCTCATCTTCCTTCTCCTCCCCCTCCTTATCGTCCTTCCCACCACTCCTGCTCCTCCTTCTCCTCCTTTTCTTCTTCCAGTGCTATAGACTGAGTCCAGGACCTCATCATACCGAATGACTCTTCTGCCATTAAGGTACAGCTCAGTCCCCTTTCCCGTTTGCTGCCGTCCTTCTCTCATGTCAAACCCATGTACCTGAACCATTTCAAGAGCCTTCAAATATATTTTTCCCACTCGTGCTCACAATTTCACTTCAGCTAAAAATTCAGACAGTACCATCTTTCTCTTAGAGTCTCATTGCCACACCTGAAACTCATCAGTATGACTGCTCAGAACCCTTGGGTCTTTCCTTGAACCCTCAGGTCTCGTCTTGTACCTTTCTTCTCCTTGCCTATTATGGTGCAGATACCTGGAGTTTGTTCTCCTCCACTCTAAGCCCTGCTTGGCCTCCAAATTCTTAGAGCTGCTTTGCTGCCTGGTCTCTATCTCCTTCCCTTCTTCCATTCTTGGCTGAAACGTTTCCTGCTCAGAACGGCATTGTCCCATCCCAAGCCCAGTTTAGTGGAGAGTCACTGCATAGCTGACCATGGTTGTACATATGGATGTGCACTTTTGCTTAATACCTATGTCTCTCAGGACCCAAGACTTTGGGGGCTAGGCATCATGAAGGTCTTGGTCACTAGGACAATATTTGTATCTAGACGGCTCATAGTTAATAGGTGCTAGCTGGTGAATGCATTTGAAAAATTTGACAGAGTAAGCTTACCCACGTCAAACTTCTCTACAAACGGCATATTCAGTGGATGCCAGCTTTTCCACTGAAGTCGGGAAAATCCTGACACAGCTAGGGTCAGCGAGGCAAACAACGGCTGCGTTCATTCAGATAGCTGTCTCGTTGTTCGTGTGACTGCTTTGTCTTTTCAGACTGGGCCTCGCTGCACGGTCCTGGCTGGCCTGGAACTCATTACGCAGACCAGGTTAGCCTCAAATGTGCAGCCATCCTCCTGTCTCCACCTCCTGACTGCTGGGCTTATACACCCACCTATGCTTTGTGCTTTCTTCCCCCCCCCCCATGTGTGGGTGAATGTGTGTTTGTGGCTGTGTGTGCACTTGAGTGCATGCATGTGGAGGCGGATCTCATGAATTTTGCTAGTTTTCTAACTTATCTCCTAAGTATTGGGATTACACAGTATGGTGAGACACCACTCACACACACACAAACACACACACACTGGCATTTACATGGGTGTTGAGGATTGAAATTCTTGTCTTCACACATGTGTGTGTGACAAGTACTTTACCCATGGTGCTACCACCCAGTCCATTGTTAGCAAAATTAGCTCCTAACCGGTAGGGCTTTGAGACTCTCATGTGCATGCCTGCCCATGCTCAACCCGATTCTGGGACGTCTCCTATTACCACCATTTTTATAACTAAGGAAAGATGTGTCCAGCAGAGCTTAGGACTTGACCTGACTGGGGTGAAGAGGAAATAAAGGACAGACAGACACATGTCTAGAAGAGCTGGGATCAGGTGGGCCTTGCCCACGTCAACTGTACAGGGCCACTCTGGACGTCATTCTCTTCTTACACACTCACTTGGGCATCCCTGACTCCCCACAAGGGAAAATTGAACTTGGAAAGATGGAGGGACTAGCTGAGCATGAGGACACACATTTAAGGTCCACGCTGGATCTGAGGCGAGTTCAAGACTGGACTTGGTCCCGTAAGACACCGTTTCACACATCCATTCTTGAAAATATTTTTTTTTTAAGAAAAAAAAAAAAAAACAAAAACGAGGAGCTAGACTGGGAGCTCCCACTTAGTTCAAGGGAAGGCTGGCTTTAGACTCATTCTTTGGATTCCAGTTTGAGTTTTGTTTACTCCACTGCATCTCATAACGAGGAGAGAGGAGTATCTGTATTTCCCTCAAACACATCCACATGGCATCACTGATTCTTGGCAGTGGACTCTTTGTTTATAAAATATTGGGAACTCTCGGGTTGGAGAGATGGCTCAGCGGTTAAGAGAACTTGCTGTTCTTCTAGAAGGTCCCAAGTTCAGTTCCTAGCATAAACACACACACACACACACACACACACACACACACACACACACACACACCCATAAATGAAATACTTTTTATTTTAAGCTTTACTATTAAAAATAAAATGTTACAAATAAAAAAAAACACATGGAAATAAGCCAGACCCAGGGACTATACAACTCTATGAACTTCAATACAGTTGGAACAAAAATAAATAAAATACGGAGAACCAGCTGTCTTGTGTTTGCCAGTGAGGCAGAAGGGCTGCCAATTCAAGGTTCGTGTGGACCAAATACAGTGAGATTCTGTCTCTTACAAGCAAACAAAGTTCGTTTCTGCTTTGAGATCCCAGGAAATCAAGAAGAGCCCATGTAACCTAGGTTGTTTTTGCTTCTTGACAACCCCTTGCCCTAGGTGACAGGGAGGGAGGGCTGAGCTACTTATGGCTGGAGTGAAGTCATCACCTGCCTACAGGCGGCCAGCAGAGGGCCTTCTGTGGGAAAGGTTCATCCAAGATGACAGGCCCATGGAGTACACCAGGAGTCATGATGGTGTTTAGTTCTTAAATTCAAAGGCTCAACCTTGCTGGGAAGAGGTGGAGAGAGGGCAGCTGTGAGAAGGGTTCGCCACAGGAAGGGAAGCCCCTCTCCTTCCAAAGTGATAGCTGAGCAAACTAATATGGAACCGTCTGTGCTCTCTTCATGGTGGACACGGTAGCTTTCTTCTGAAAAGAAGAGGGCATCAGATTCCATTATCAATAGTTATAAGCCACCATGTGGTTGCTGGGAATTGCACTCAGAACGTCTTGAAGAGCAATCAGTGATCTTAACCACCGAGCCATCTCTCTAACCCAATCCAAGCAGTCTTTGAATCTCACTTTAAAGAATGCTTTAGGGGCTGGAGAGATGGCTCAGCGGTTAAGAGCACTGTCTGCTCATCCAGAGGTCATGAGTTCAATTCCCAGCAACCACATGGTGGCTCACAACCATCTGTAATGAGATCTGGTGCCCTCTTCTGGTCTGCAGTCACATATGCAGTCAGAATGCTATATATAAAATAAATAAATAAATAAATCTTTAAAAAAAAAAAAAAAAGAATGCTTTAGGGCTAGGATGTAGGTCAGTGGTACGGTGTTTGCCCAGCATGGCCTCGGTCCTGGCTTTTACTCTCCAGCACTGTGTTTTAAAAATGATGCTTTAGCTGTCAAAAGACTTCACGGAAAATCACTTTAAATAATCAGTAAAACTCCCTGGCCCATGGACGGCCATTATTCAACTCTGTGCGCACAGCTTCCCAACTTGCAAAGCGTATAATCCATTGTCTGGTGGGTCAGCCCCATTTCTCATGTGTCTCAATCTGAATGTGTAAGTTTTGACTCTTATGAGCCAGGGATGGATTTTCTGGGTCTCTGGCTTTGCTGCATCATCAGCATATAATAAGACTCTGCTCCTTGACTGAATGATCAAGTTAGGGATTGCATTTTAAGCATGAGGAAACACAGATATTTTTCCTCTTGTCGGCATCCTTTTCAAAAGGTTGCTCAAAGTGGTGCTTAAAAGATAATTTCAGCTTGCTAAATTTAGGGTGTGGATCAAGTCCAAATTGAGAATACTCCATTGGTAATTGTGCAAGGAACGCTAATGTGTGCAGGAAGGGAGGGTGTCTTAAAGGCCTAATGATCTCTCCCTCCCTGACACACAACATATAATTTAACAAGATTCAAAGTTAACCAAGTCAGTGACACGCTCTTTATCACCATGACTGAATTTTCGATATAAAATGAGGGGAGTTTTATATATAAAATTTGAATAAAATACATGCTTGGTATGTGCTAAGTCTTGGCCTCAATTCCTAGCACTATAAATAAAATAGAAAAATGATTTCATATTTGAGTTATTCTTTTAAAGGCACCTTTAAGTCAGGGATATTTCCAAAATCAGCAAGTTATTGAGTTATTTTTGTGGTGCTAGGGGGTCAAGCACAGGGCACTGGGCATGCCAGGGAAACACCTACAGCTCGTCTTGATTCTCAGCCTCTGTGGTTTTGGTCCAGGATCTCACGATGTAGCTCAGACTGGCCTTAAAATCCTGATCCTCCTGCATGAGCCTCCCAGGATGCTGGCTTTACAAATGTCTCTTACTGATTTGTTTTCCTTCGTATTTAAGGTACCACAAGAAGTGTACCATTATCTGTAGTTTGCTTTGAAATGCATTAAAATCATTTTGATGGTGGAAAGATAACGTGATAAAGTAGATGTAGGGAAATGTTCCTGGAATAGATCAAGTGGTTCACTCTACAATCTTTCTGCCATAAAAGGATGAAGGTGGCAGGTACCACACATAGTTGAGCTGGCCTTTACTTTCCAGGAGAACTACAGAGCTGGTGCCAGACATGGCAGCTATGGGACCCAGAGGTGCTCAGCTTTGGACCTATAATTCAACTCCACACCTTCCATCTTGTCCTCAAATGACAGGTTGGTGGTAGTAGCAAGGTTTTTGGAACCCCCATCCCCCAAAATCATCCATGGTTAACAAGCACAGAAAGATGGAGTAGAGGATCAATGGTCCCTGAATGTTTCTGGAAGGGACATGTAGCTTCAAAGTGAAATGTCTCCTACAGGTTCATGTGTTGAACACTTATTCCCCAGCTGGTACTGCTGTTTGTAGAGGTTATAGGACCTTTAGATGGGGGTAGGGGACTCACTGGGTAGATGACGGAACTGGTAGGCGCTGAGCTTTTACAGCATGGACTGGTCTCATATCTGCTTCTTGACTGCCACCATAAGGTAACCTTTCATCACCATGCCTTCCCTATCAGGATGGACAACATATCCTCAAACCATGAGGCAGAATAAATCCTTCCTTTGTGAAGTGTCCTGTCAGGCATCTGGTCACAATAACGAGAAAGTGGTAGAAATGCACAGAATGTGCACCCACAACCTCAGGAAGGAAATGGGCATGGCTTAAGCAAAGGCAGCTGGCTACAGGCCACCAGTGTCTTGTTCTGTTCTGTTCTTTGGCCTTTATCCCTCCTTGTACAGTCCTTTAGTTTCTTGCTCTCTGCAATGTTTTTTGTTTGTTTAGGAGGCTTTGGAGACAAACACTGGGGCCTTGTCCACATAAGCCCACCCAACACAGGAATTTTAAAGCTATCTCTGGCTTTTGGTTGACATAAAACCCGAGTCAAAAATAACCCAGCAGAGATTTAAATGTTGAAATTAGCAAAGAAAAAGATCCCCTGGCATGTTATAACTACTGCATTTTGGACTTGCGCCCCAACAGAGATTTCTTCTGGCCTCATTGGCTCCTTTATGCTGCATTGTTTCTTTAATGTTCCAGTCACCCCACATGGTATTCATGTCTTTGAGGATATCAGTACTCTCTTGAGACTCAATGTTTATTTACTGAACACTTAGAACTCAGAGCCCTCATTCATGATAACGGCAGCTCATCTGGAGAATTCTACAATAATATGGTATCTTAGTGATGTTAGAGAATAGGCATAGATGAAGAAAAATGGAGAAAAAGAGGAAAAAAAATATGCTTTGTAGGGGGTCATGACTGAGAACACTCAGTAGCCATTTAAAAAAAAAAGTATCTTCCAATGTATCTCCTGGTGCTGATGTCCCCCTAGCTATTCCTCTAGAGAGCACATGATGGTTTCTTGATGATCTGTCAAGAAACAGATCAAAGCACAAAGGTGACATTTGATGTCTCCTGATCAGAAGGGAAATGGGTATGGTTTCTATTTTCTTGAATTGGATCATTTGGAATCTAATGCTTATTAAGTGGGATAATAAATGGCTTAATATGCCCCGTAATTTTGTAAAAACAAAGGTTTTCGTCTCCAGTTAGATTATATTTTCCCCTCTGAACCCGTGCATGAGGCTTTGACTGAAGACTGAGCTTCCAGTGACACAGAAGGATTTAAGTCTGGTGCTCAAAGAGATGAGCAAGGTCATGGAATGGAGGGTCAACATGGATAAGAGACAATCGTGACAAAACTGAGGAATAGACTCTAGTGAAGACATAGGAAGTGTTGGTAGTGTAGAACTATCAGGAAGAAAGGTGACCTCACCCCCTCTCCGGCACCTCTCCTCCCCTCCATAACCCCATAATCCTCACTATGTAGACCAGACCAGGTGGGCCTCAAGTTCAGATCTCCACCTGCCTCTGCCTCCCAGGCGTCAGGATTAAAGTCATGCGTGACCCATTGTGGCACACTTTTAAATCCACCTATCACCCTTATCCCAATCTATCACTGAATTTCAAATTCTGCCTTAGGGGAGCTCTGAACTTCTCAGTTCATCTCCCCATCTTTAAAGGGTGGTTCTATTTAAGGCCTAAGTCATTGTGAAATTAAACACAAAAGACCCCAAATTAAACAAGTAATCGAACAGCAAAGACCATACATAAATCCCAAAACCCTGCCCTGTTCCTAATAACGGCCAGGGTGCAGATCACAGGGCAATAAGGCTTCTGACTTCCCAGGCTGCGCCAGGCTTCATAGCACCCAGTCCTTTGAAAGCCTTCAGCATCGTGCTTTCCAAACTGTGGGGCAAGGAAGGTGACATTGAACATGGATCCACACTTGCCTGGGCTGGGTTAGTTAGCCAACACTTAGTGTTTAATTATGTGAGCATAATTTTTGTTCATTTGAATAGCCATAGGTATATTGTAGCTGCCTGTGGCTATGTAGAATGCAGAGGGGAGAGTAATCAGCTTAGTTCTCAAATGGGTCTTAGGTTTTTGGTTTTCTTTAATTTTATGTATATAAACTTGAGGGTACTTTATCAAGTCCTGTTCTTGGCCTCCACACAGTACTTCCTCCCCCATATCCCAACCTACTGTCTTTCCCCAGCCTTGGTTCATACAGAATGCTCTGCACTCTCTGGTCCCCAACAGTCCGGTTAATCACAGTAAATGTTCACACTACTACTCTAGGATTGGGCATCATGTCCTGGCATACACTCGGACTGCTGCTGACGGCTGAGCAAAAGCCTCTGTTATAGGCATTTGCCTCCCCAAGCAGAGTGCTCACGGCCTTTCCCCAAGGTAAGGACTGGTCTGTCACATGGCCAAACCAGGTAGCAGGTGATCCAAAAGGGCGTAACTAAGTCACAAGACTTTTACTAGTGACGGTGTGAATCGGGGACATAGTGTCTAATTGTGCTTAGCTGCTGCCAATTGAGCTGATCAGCTCGACACTTTCCCTTCTGTGTACTCTGTAATATATACCACTGTAGTTGAATGTAACTGAACGGAGGCACTGGGACTAAGAGGTATTTTCTGCCCGTCATTCTGACCAGGCTAACATTTCCTCGGGATGTTAACACTGATGAACTCTCCTAACAGCAAGGAGAGATGGTGAGGCAGGAGATAATAGTTTGCATATGCTTGGCCCAGGGAGTGGCATGATCAGAATGTGTGGCCTTGTAGAAGTGTGTCACTGTGGGGATCCACTTGGAGACCCTCCTCCTAGCTGCCTGGGGCTATCAGTCTGTTCATGGCTTCCTTTGGGTGAAGATGTAGAACTCAGTTCCTCCTGCACCATGCCGGCCTGGATGCTGCCATGCTCCAGGACTGAACCTCTGAACCTGTAAGCCAGCACCAATTAAATGTTGTCCTTTACAAAACTTACATTGGTCACGGTGTCTGTTCACAGCAGTAAGACCCTAACTAAGACAAATGCCTATCTAATTACGTTCTCCACAGTGCATCCACCACCAGCAGGAACTGGGGGGTAGGCTGAAATGGCCTGATAAAATACATCTTAATTCCTCAATACTTACAGACTAACAGTGCTAGAAGAGGATGTGATAACCCTGTGGAGAGATCTGTCCATCTATGGCTGGCAACAGCAAGCAGGGTTTATTTAATGTGAAGGTTAGGGGCACCTTCCTGTAGAGGAACCCAGTCCGGTGCCCAATGACACCTTGGTATTGTCCAAGACGCACAGGACAATGGTTGGGTAGGATGGCACCATACCTACTCTTTGGTATCTGGTACTTAATGGATAGCTTTTGCACAGCTGGTATCAATCCACCCAACCATGCTCAGCAAATGGCTTTCCTGAGCTCAGCACCCAAGGTGGGCTGCCTGCTTGACTAGCATTGATCTGTGCTACCAATCAGGGGGCAACCAGGGTCTAGTTACTTTATGCTTAGGAAAGGCGCCCAACACCATCCCATTCTGATTGCACTCCCTGTTGATAACAGCAGGCTCTTGGGAAACTGACCAAGCTAAGCCGGAGGCTGGAAGTAGAGGGCCTGGATGCTCACAGGGTCATACGTTGCTACCCCATGGAATTCTAGATGTGCGTAGGAGGCTAGGATGTGCCAGGGAGGGACTGTCACTAACACAGAATGAGCAAAGAGACAGGACACCAGGGTAGCTACGTGGGCCTCTGAGGTTGCCAGGTCACTGACAACCAACTGCCAGGTAGAAGTCAAGTCAGTTGAGTGACTGCTGCGCTTGAAATCACCAACTTCACAACACTTCTAGAACTTTCAATGACTGATCCTGGCTTCATCACATCTTATTTCACACTGGTGTTCAACAGTAATCCTCCCCCAACCCCCTGCCTATTTCTCATCGCCAGAAACCGATCCCAGGTCCTTGAGTAAGTTAACCAACCACTCTATTGTTGAGATATATGCCCAGGCCTCAGGTTTTCTTAAGCTTCACGTATGGTCTGACTTGGGAAGGCAGGTGAAGAACTCTATTCCCTTCTCCTAGCACAGGCCACAAGCACAAGCCAAGATTTGATTAGAGAAACATGTTATTAAATTTAATTTTCTTTAAATACATAACCTTTTCCCACTCTCAGCCGCCCTGCTCAGGCGAGGAGGAAGGGAACACTCCACCCCCTCCATCCTGCAGGGCCGCATGTGTAAGCCTGAGATGGTGAAGAAGTATAAAAATACTATTTACAGAGAGGAAGCAGACATCCGCATTACTGTACCCTCCCGACCATCCCCATCCCGAGGCCCGTTTTGCTTCTAAAAAAAAAGCCCCTGAAAGTGGACTTGAGGATTAGACCCCTTCCTATAGAGAGGAGTCTCTTCAAAACAAAACCAACCGTGACTAGACGGCTCTGAGATCAACCAGGGCCAGGGAGAGAATGAATAGCACCTCAGATCCTACCAGGGGAGGGTTGGTCCCATCACCCTGTAGTCGGCCAGGACGAGGCTGGCCTTTGTTTCCGACATCTCGTGTAAACATTGACTTTTCCCTTTTTTAGGTCCCTGCCTTCCTTTACTTTACACAGAGCCTTTCATCTTCGTGTCTTGATCTTTCTTTCCTTTCCCCTGGAAACCATCCCATGGAAGGCTCTGGCAGGAGTGAAGGACGTGGGTGGGACAGAGGGGTGACCCTTTCAAGGTCAGAGTTGCTCGTTCTCCAAAGGGAAGTGCCCATGTTCACAGTCACAGAGTTGACTCCTTCCCAGATGAGGCGGGTGGATGGATAGTCAGTCCAGTACCAGGATAGAGTAGTCTACCTGGATGAGGCCATTGGAAATGTATAACAGAGAGAAGCCCTGGGAGGCAGACACTGGACAAGTCTGGTACTGGTCCAGTGGTGATGGTAGAAGGGCAGCTCTGTCATCCCTGCCTATAGGTGAGTGTGAATCTTGTTCCTTGTGTAGCGGAACCCAGGTGCCCGCAAAGTCAGCAGTCTTCTCCAGTATCCGCACGCAAGGAGCGCTTACACCAATTCATCCAGCAGGATCCCAATGCTCTGTGAGGTCTCCGTGGGGCCAGCAATGGGCTTGTTGCACATGGGGCAGACGCAACGCACTTCTAGCCACTTCACCAGACACCTGTGAACAAGAGGGCTGTTATGTCCGAGGGGACACTCCAGATGGCGCCAGCTGTCTCTGAGCCCAGCTGCTTCTGAGAACAAAGTGCCCCTGTGTCTGCCCCAAGCTAACCCCTCTGGTGTGCTAAACGTAGGGCATCACTGTTGAACAGCACTGGGGGGGATGAGAAGGGTCTTGAAGACGCTCCCTAATTCATCCTCCTCAGGGCCACCCATCCCACCCCATCCCACCCCACCCCATCCCCACATACTTGCGGTGAAAGGCATGCTGGCACGGAAGCACACCTAGTTCATCCTTCCCCTTGAAGTCTTCCAGACAAACTGCACAGGTCTGCTGTGGGGGGGAAGGGAGAGGAAGGTCTATGTGAGCTGGGAGTCTGGAGGTGCTCTTCACCTACCCATCCTGAACATCCATCTACCACCTCATTCTCAGACAAGGAAAACAAGCTCCAGGCCCATCTCCTGTGCCAGACCCAAGTTCAGCCATATTTACAACGCTGCGCTGACAGGATAGCAGCCAAGATGGCCTCTTAAACTGAAATCAACCAAATGAAGAAAAGTATACGAGTATCCGCCTCCAGAAGCACTAGCCACGATTCTTTAAACGTTTATTCCACATATGAAAATGTGGGCTGGGGTAAGGGTCAGTGGTAGAGCTTATGTTCGTCATCTGTGAGACGCCGCATTGGATCCTCTGTACCACAATCAAAACGCATTGAAGAGTGTTGTGACGATGTTTGCTGTATACAGGGCCTCCACAGAGGGGGAAACACAATCTCTCTGCTCAATGTCCTGGCTTTATTTTTTGGAGGACAAACTCTCACATAGTCCAAGCAGGTCTCAAACTCACTCTATAACCAAGGCTGCCCTTGAATTTCTCATTTTCCAGCCTCTACCTCCCTAGAGTTGGGACTACAGATTTGTACTCCCACATCCAATTCATTGTTGATAAGATGCCAAGTCTCCCACGATGCTCTGTTTCTTCATGCTCTACCACCATCCCATCTGTCCTGGCATTCAGTTGCTGCCATCTTCTCACAAGCATGACAACTTACATGACCAAACCCCCACATCACTCTGTAGGCATAGATGCAATTGCTTCATGCCACTGGTAACTCCTCGGTATTCAAATTATAATTCTCTGGCTCAGGAGCCTGCTCATGGAGCCCACCCAGTGGAGGCAGGCTTCATTCAAATAAATGCTAGGCTGCTCTCACGTCCTGGATGTGGCTCTCCATGTGTCCAATGCTTAAGAGTTGCCTATGGCTGATGGTTATCAGGTTGTAGAGTACAAACTCAGAACACTTCTATTAACACACAGGTTAATTGACGGTCTCAAAAGTTTTCTCCTTTCTAGCCTACATCATGGGCTAAGGAGGGGGCACAGTAATAAAAATTAAGGCAGTAGGGTAGACGTGATATCTATTCCTGGTTGTCAAGTTGACTCTATCTGGAATTTATAACCCCAAATGACTGGGCTCACCCGAGAGAGATTTTTCCCTCTTTCTTTTGTTGTTTTCATTTGTTTGGTTTTTGTTGTTGTTGTATTTTTTTTTTTTTTTTTGAGACCGGTTTCTCTGTGTACCCCTGGCTGTCCTCAAACTCACTTTGTAGACCAGGCTGGGCTCTGACTCAGAGATGCACCCGCCTCTGCCTTCTGAGTGCTGGGATGAAAGGCACACACCAGTACCACCCTGCTACAATGAAGTTTTCTTAGACATCTGAAGTAGGAAGAACTACTTCTAATCTGGACCTTTGAGGTGAGAATCTACACCTTTAATCCAGGTTTCCTGAGGGGGGGGGAGACCCACGTTTAATCTGTGTCACAGCCTCTGCTGGCAGCCTACATAGAAGATGTGGAAGAAGGAAGCCCGCTCTTTGCCTGCTTGCACTCACTGACAAGTCTACTCTTTCACCCTCTTTAGAGATTACTTCTTTGGCATTTCAGTATATACTGAAGAACAGCTGAGTCATCTGGCCTTGTGAACTGAACTACTGGGGGTTCTTGGACCTTCTTTTGGTAGACAGCCATTGTTGGACTAGCTGGACCACAGCCTGTAAGAAATTCTAATATATATTCACTCATTTGCATTCTCTCTCTCTCTCTCTCTCTCTCTCTCTCTCTCTCTCTCTCTCTCTCTCTCTCTCCTATTCCTTTAAAGAACTCCTGGCTAATACAAATATGTGTTCTTAGTTAGTCATTCTATCCAGACTTGCATCCCTGTTTATGAAACTTCAAGGTGTCAGCCAAATTACTACAGAATGCATAGCATAGGAGTCTTTTGAGCTTATTTTTTGAGGCATAGCATAAAAAAAGAGTAAAATGAGGCCATGTCTATGAGTCTCCTGTTTAGCAATGGTGGGATCTTATTCATTTTCAGACAACCACAAATGGCTCGCTCTCTGGTTAGGAGTGTCTGTGGTTATGGATGGAAGCCTTTGGAGATGAGTTAGGTAACCTCAAAGGCTGGGGGGGAACTGATCAGGAAATGGCCCTGTACTGGCTGGTTTTGTGTCAACTAGACATGATCCAGAGTCAGGAAGGAGCCTCAGTTGAGGAAATGCCTTCATGAGATGCAGCTGTAAGGCTTGTTTTCAATTAGTGATCAATGTGGGAGGGCACAGTCCATTGTGGGTGGTGGATCCCTAGGCTGGTGGTCCTGGGTTCTATAAGAAAGCAGGCCAAGCAAGCCATGAGGAGCAAGCCAGTAAGCAGCACCCCTCCATGGCTTTTGCATCAGCTCCTGCCTCCAGGTTCCTGCCTTGTTTGAGTTCCTGTCCTGACTCCCTTCAGTGCTAAACAATGAGCAATGTGGAAGTGTAAGGTGAATAAACCCTTTCCTCCCCAGATTGCCTTTCTGATCATTGTGCTTTATCACAGCAATAGCCCTAAGACAAGGCCCATTAAAAGAGGGGGTAGAGAGAAAAAAGGGGAGGAAGAATGATATAATTATATTTTAGGTAAAATGAAAAGAACAAAGTTGAGATCCTATGGAACAGGCCTTATTGGGGATGGGGAGTGGAGGGGGAGGGGCAAGCTAGAACCACTACCAGAGATACAAGTCGCTAATCTGTTAGGTCAATGTACACGAGTAAATGGACCTCTTCTTTTCTTAGTCACAGACTAGAGCATGGGTACCAAATAGAAGGGAAGTTAACAGCACACTGCCTATGGCATAAAACCTGCAGCAACCCATATAAGATTCAATACAGCATACTGCCTATGGCATAGAGCCGGTGACTGCACTCACAGACTCTGCACAGCACACTGTCTACGGCAGCACAGAGCCATTCAGTCACACCCTGAACAGATTCTGCAGGATTTCTGTTCCCACTTCCCTTGACCCTTCTGTGTTCCTTTGTTTTCTGCCTGATCTGACTCTGTAGACAAGACCTGCAGGGATGAATTCCTTCGGTTTGGACACAGGTTCGCAGAAGGCAGAGACTAGAGTTTGGAAAAGGTCTGAGTGAATTGCTGGAGAAAGATGCTCTAAGCAGGGTCTTTCCAAACACTATCCCAAGACACTTACCCCATAGAGCTGTAACTTCTTAGCATCACCTTTAAGCACCACCTGAGGAGCAAAGAGAGAATTGATGTGTAAAGGTACCAATCAGAGGCCAGGGAGGATCAGCCAATGATGCGAGTCTCTCCCTCTCTGCCCCTCCCACCCTGCCCTGAAGATGAATGGCAAACCCAATTTGAATAAATGTTAGTGTGGTAGGTCTCTGGGATGCCCAGGAGTGCAGACTATGGGAGCTTGGGCTTGCTCTCCCTATCAGGGCAAACAGTGAAGGAGGAAGTTTTTAATGAAAAGAGATGGTACCTTACCTCCTTGTAGCCGTATCGCTCGCTCTGTGCCTGGTTCCGGAGTTTGCTAGGTGGAGAAAGAAAATAAAGAGGGCAGATTACCAGGGTGTTTTAGGTAAACGGGGCAATGACAGTATGTGAAGTCTGCTGACTGCTTGGACATTTTTCTGGAAGTGAGAAGGGATACTTGTTTCATGGAGACCAATGGGGCATGGCTCGGTTGTATGCAGGCCACCCAAAATTGATAAGGATTAAGGATCTATGACTAGATGTCAGTCATACTCTTGGCTGTTCTCTGAGACGGCATCCTATTATCCGCTTTCTTTGGCCTCTCCCAATAGGTAAATTCCTCCAGGTATCTAAAGAGCATAGATCAACTGTATGCTTACCATGTGCTGAGGGAGTTAGGCTGTTACAAGAGCATAGATCAACTGTATGCTTACCATGTGCTGAGGGAGTTAGGCTGTTACCTGTACAAAGCCACACCCCACAGCCAAAACACAGTGTGTTGTTACTCACAGCAGTGGCATAATAAACAGTTCATTCGGGCTTTGTTATGTGTCCCTTGGAGACTAACATTGTCTTGCTGACAACTCCAACAGGGACAACTCCAGGAGGGAGAAACTTACCATTTTATAGATGAGAAAGACAAACCCCCAAAGAAGTTAAACAATTTGCCCAAACCTTACAAAACTGATGGGTGGCAGGCAGTTCTTGGGTTAAAAGTCAAGTCTATGTGACTATAGATAGAGCTTGCCCTCTTCACCATAGAACATGATCCACATCCCCCCAACCCCCCACCACGCCCTAATAATTAGATTACTGAGCCTTTGACTTTGAGTGACCTATTGTGCAGATGGCTAGAACCATAATTATCCACTGATTCTGTGTCGTCTTACATCTGTGAGGGAAATCTTTATGGTGAATTCTACCCATAGCTTTTTGATCTTGCTATGTAGCCCAGCCTGACTTCAAATCCACAAATTTCATGAAGGATTGTGGGATCATAGGCACGCGCCTAGCTACAGGTTGATATAGGTACCTCCAATATATGGACATAGAATTTTCATCTTTCTGTGGTTTGAATGCTAGGAATTAACCCCAGTGCCACAAGCATGGTATCGTGACCAAGCCAATTTGATTATAAAAAAAAATGGTAGGTAGGTAAAGAACACCCCAGGGTATGTCTGTGATGGCATTTCCAGACACTGTCATCATGAGAGTTTGACCTGGTCTCTTAATGGATTCATGGTACAATGGCATTATGGAAGGTTGTAGTAAGAGCTCTTGCCCTGTCCCCAGCTTTTTCTCTCCCTTCTCTTGTCTAGTAAGAAGTGAGAATGGCTGAAACTCTCCAAACCCACAAATCAAAACAAATATGATAAAAGGAACTAATATACTTCTTCCTGCGTACATGCCTTGCCGCTGAGACACACATCCAGCACTTTCTAACATAGGTCTGAGTGTCCCCTACCTTTACTTACAGGGTAGACAGACTGAAAACTGCATTTGTTCTTCTTTGAGTAAAAATGGAAGTAAAATAATAATAATATCAACATAATAAACAAACTTCTAGTTCATGACCTGACACTCCGGGGCTGGGGTATAGCACTTACTTCCCATGCAGGAACCCTGGGTTTTATCCCCATCACCACAAAAGGGAAAAAACATTTTTGGAACTGGATACAATGGGACAATAGATTTGCCACATGGTCACGATGAAAGGGTTGTTGGTCTTAGTTACAAACACAGAATCCTTCATTTCAGTGGCTGAAGTTCCTGCCTGGGTGAAGAAACAGAGGGCACAACCATGCCTCAGAGGTGGGTCAGGCCAGACAAGATCTGGCTAGCAGCCTCCTCCATCCTTCCTGACAGGAAGTCACGTGGTCTGGCAAGGGTGAACGTTCCTGGAGCCTCTGGGAAAGTCCCAGCCAGGTGGATGCCTGCCAGGGTAGCACTGCCCTGGTCCCCTCCCCTTCTTTACATATGTTTCCTTTCTGCTCGCTCTTGGGACCTGGAGATTCCCAAGTGCCCCTGTCCTTAATGTGCAGAACTCTCTAGTCCCGAAAAAGGTTTTATATGTAAGTGTCCTTTCTCTGCTTCTAAAGGAGATGGGCAGGGAAGGGTATATACAAAGCACCAAATACCTGTGCATGGTTTTCCTTTACAAAAAACAAACAAGGGCTGGAGAGATGGCTCAGTAGTTAGAGCACTGACTGCTGCTCTTCCAGAGGTCCTGAGTTCAATTCCCAGCAACCACATGGTGGCTCACCATCTGTAAAGAGATCTGATGCCCTCTTCTAGTGTGTCTGAAGACAGCTACAGTGTACTCATATATAATAAATAAATAAATCTTTAAAAAAACAAACAAACAACAACTTTCATTTTCTTCCCTATTTATGAGAGGCTAGCCTCAAACTGGCCCTGTAGCCAAGGATGACCTCGACCTGCTCTTCTTTCCCGTCCTCTGAGACGCCAGGATTCTGAGAACTCCCTGCATGCCAGGCACTCAGCTAGAACCCCAGTCCATCTGCACTTCTGAGCTCATTCTGGCCCAGCTCTCTAAGGCTAAAACCTGAATGTCTCTGAGTTACATTCCAACCCCGTCTGGAGGTAGAAGTTTAAGCGGGAGAATGCCACGCATTTTTCCATTGCCTTCACCAACAATGTTGATATACTTGTACTTTGCTTTATGACCACTGGGCCCTCGTGCCCGTTGTCCACTCACCCACTGTTGATGGCAGGCTCCCTTTAATAGAGGGATCCAGAACCCTCACAGCTCCTCCTTTAGCCTGCATGAGTATTTGAGCTCAGGAAGGATTAGGTCATGAGATGGGGCTCGAGGGGTAGCCAAGAAAACGGCAGAAAAGCAGACTCTGGGCTGTTCCAGCTAGGGACGGGAGAGCCAAGAACTCTGGACAGGTGGCTTTCTCAGCTGTTGGCTGAGCAAAGCAACTAAAAATACCACTATTTCAATGTGACCATCGCAAGCCACTGCCAGCAGGCTCTCCCTTCTCTCTCTTCCCTTTTAGAACAAACAATGCAGCCCACTCCTGAAAATAATTGTTCCTTTCCTGTTTGTATTCCACCGGCCCCTCCATCCTGTGTAAGAAGAGGTCAGCTCTGAAGGGAAAGGGGAGAAACAAGGGGCAGCTGGCAGTTGAGGTGTCCTCGGCTCATGAGCTCACCAGGTCAGGAGTGGCAGCCATGAGCCTATTTTGGCTGAGGTGGAAACTGAGAAGCAGCGAGAGGAAGTGGCTTATGTGCGGGTGTCTTTCTATATATAGACACATACACCACATACCAGTGAACCTTTGGAAGCATGAGACCCAGGGGGCAGCCTGTTCTGGACCGGCTAAGGGACACAGGGTTGGGTGAGGGACCAGAATACTGCAGAAAGGACAGATGGCACTGTGCTACACCACAGGGGTGGACAGCTTTTAGCATCATGTGATTGCTACTCTTCCTGTTCTTCTGCTACAACCAAAACAAAACCAATCAGTAACAGTCACAGCCCGTCTTTCCCCTGTAGGTGACTGTGGGTGGCCATAGAGGTCACATGAAAGGTGGAGCTGTCAAGATTAACCCACCTCAGTATGTCCCCGGAGGTATGTGACCTTGAGCAAATCCTTTACTGTCCGGACATGACAGTCTTCATTTATGTAGTTTGATAACCCTTACATTGGAAGGTTTGTCATTGAATTAAGTGACCTAAATAGTTTAGCACAATGGGTGGCACAAAGAAAGCCCTTAGCAAAGGCTAGCCCCAAACCTAAAGTCATGCCTACTTGGGGCAAATCAGGTAACGAACCATCTACTAGGTCAGAGTGTTAGCATCCGGGTTTGTTTGTGTGTGTGTGTGTGTGTGTGTGTGTGTGTGTGTGTGTGTGTGTAAAAAGAAGCCAAACGGAGAAAGTTTTTTTTTTTTAAAGTTTTTTTTTTTTTTTTTTGGTTCTTTTTTTTCCGGAGCTGGGGACTGAACCCAGGGCCTTGTGGTTCCTAGGCAAGCGCTCTACCACTGAGCTAAATCCGCAACCCGAGAAATACAGTTTTATAAATTTCCAACTATATCCTAAATAAATCTGTGATATTTGAACCTGCATATCTTTACCCTTCAGGAGAATTGAGCTAATTGTTTGATAAAGGATCTGAGGGAAAAGATCAGTAAATACGAATAGTTTAGGGGAAGGAAATTATAGGGATCATAAGAGACTACATTCAGTCCCACTTAGTTAAATGTGAATTTTGTACTACTTATCAGAGGAAAAATAAAGCACTATTTTCTCTGCAGACTCAGGTGGAGAAATTCAAGCCTTAAAGACCTGTTTGAGAAGGTTCTGAAGAGCCCCATTACAGCCATTGGCTGTGGGAGCAACACTTATCTAAGGACACCCAAGTATCTGCCTCCCAGCAGAAGCCATCCTCCAGCAGGTAGTTGGAATAAGGTATCAAGATTCCTTTCTCCGGGGGCCTGGGGATTTAGCTCAGTGGTAGAGCGCTTGCCTAGGAAGCGCAAGGCCCTGGGTTCGGTCCCCAGCTCCGAAAAAAAGAACCAAAAAAAAAAAAAAAAAAAAAAAAAAAGATTCCTTTCTCCGGGCTGGAGAAATGGCTCAGATGTTAAAAACACCGAGTGTCTTTCCAGAGGTGCTAAGTTCAATTCCCAGCAACCACATGGTGGTTCACAACCATCTGTGATGAGATCTGGTGCGTCTGACGACAGCTACAGTGTACTCATAAAATAAATAAATAAATCTTTAAGATTCCTTTCCCTTAATGTTCCAAAGGGACATGATTAGACCCCAGTTGCTGCCAATTTAGGCATTTAGTATGCACGTGGCAAGGAAGGGGCCAGCAGGACAGTGTTGGACATGGCCTTTAATTCCAGCACCTGGAAGACAGAGGCAGGTGGATCTCTGCAAGGTCAAGGCCAGCCTGGTCTACAGAGTAAGTTTCAGGACAACCAGGGCTACCTAAAAAGAAGTTTTGATTTATAAACAAAACAAAAACAAAAGACCAAAAACAAAGACTCCAAGAATTAACTTGTTCTATTGGCCAGAGATATACTTTCTCCTATGTACAGGGGCAGACCCATGGGACAGAGAACCAGCAGCACCAACAGAAAACCCCCATGAGATCTCGGATTTAAGTATCAAGCCTGCCCAATACTTTCTCCTCCGTGTATATGTGCACATATGATGCGTGCACATTCACTTTCCTATGTGTATAATAAGCACACAAAGTACATTTGTATCTAGGAGATGGCTACTGACAGCCTTCCTCGGTGGCGCTCTCTCTACCTTGTTCCCTGAGGCAGCTTCTTTCTCTTGAACTCAGCTCGCTGATCTGCTAATCTAGATAGCTAGCTCACCTCAGATATTCAATCAGCTTGACATTCCAAGGTTGGAACTCCCTCAGGCTGCCATGCTCACCACCCAGCATTAACAGGGTTAATCAGGACTTGCTATCCCAAGTCCACTCCTGAGATAGGCACGGTAAACACTGAATCATCTCCCCAGCTTTTTGGTAGGAAAAAAAAAGCCATAAGCTCCTATGCCCTTCACCATGAGGAGACACAGTTCCCAGAGCCTAGCTATCCCTGCCAAGTCCTTCCCTTTGGATTCCTAAAGAACTAAGAATAAGGGTCATCTTTTCCACTCTTAAAAATAAAACCTAGGGCTGGAGAGACAGCTCAGTGGTTAAGACTGCTCTTCCAGAGGTCCTGAGTCCAAATCCCAGCAACCACATGGTGGCTCATAACCATCTGTAATGAGATCCGATGCCCTCTTCTGATGTGTCTGAAGACAGCTACAGTGTACTTATATACATAAAATAAATAAATACATCTTTAAAAAAATAATAAAATCTTACACGACAGAGCAAACAAGGGGTTTTCTAGCACAAGCTTGCTATCAGCAGCATTAGGGGAAGACCAATTTCACAGGAGGGCAAAAGACTGATGTCTACCTACCTATCCCTACCTACCTATCCCTTACTGTGAACAGGAAAGAGGCAAGTGGGAAGGAAGCACAGGGCGGGTGAAAGAGTTCTCGCTTCATCGCTCAGCCAACAGTCATTCTAGACAAGTTCAGAAAAACTGGCTAAGACGTGGGATGCAAGCCAACCACAGAGTGACCTTACGTGCTCTGGAGATAACTTGATAGGTTGATATAGAAACACCAGACCTCAGAGGTCCAGAAGTGGGGGCTAAGGTACATCCTCTGATCAGAGGCTCTGTTGTATGTGGGGGTGTTGAGGCTGATGGGGGGAGGGGTTACCTCCTCGGTTCCCCCTCCCCCACCCCTTACACTCCCAGACCAGGTAGCAAGCAACTGACCTGATGAAGTAGCAGCAGAAGATGAGACTGAGCATAAAGACAAAGATGCCAGTGCCGAAGATGACCATGTAGATGTTGAGGGGAAGGTCCTGGAAACTGATTGGTGGCATTGAGCAGGACTTGTTGGTACTCACCAGCCCCAGGCCACAGAAACACCCTGCAAAGCAAGAGGTAAATAATACTAAAGTTAGACACTTAACCGCCGGGGCCCGTGGCGCATGGGTTAGCAGGACTGTTAGGATCTGGCTTAAGTTTATATCCTGGCACTAACTACAAGCTACGTGGTCCTGAGGGAACCTATCAGATGGACTGTTAGGCAAACTACTTAAATGGATTTGAGAGGTACCCTTGAACGTAGCCGTCCGTGCTAAAATATATTGAGTCCCAACCCACCTCCCCTAAGCTACGTGATCTTCAAGAAGGTATTGTTTGAGGGGCTGGGGATTTAGCTCAGTGGTAGAGCGCTTACCTAGGAAGCGCAAGGCCCTGGGTTCGGTCCCCAGCTCCGAAAAAAAAAGAACCAAAAAAAAAAAAAAAAAAAGAAGGTATTGTTTGCTCTGGAACTCATCTTGTCCTAGGAAAACTAGCAAACCAGAGGGACAGAAATGATAGCTTACGAGACAGGCTTCACAAACTGCAAACAATTGCAAAGGTCATCTGTCACTCCTTCCCCCCCCCCCCCCCCCCCGGAGCTGGGGACCGAACCCAGGACCTTGCGCTTCCTAGGTAAGCGCTCTACCACTGAGCTAAATCCCCAACCCCCATCTGTCACTCCTAACCACCTGTTCCAGGAGACAAGCTGTGCCACAACCAGAATAGAAATTGTTCACTACAAGTCCAGGCCAGCATTCCAGAAGGTAGTGATGGGGACCGGATCCGGTCCGGGAATTTCAGCTTCCTGGAGTCGTCACCTTTCTACCCACAGCCTCAGTCAAGGGTCCTCCCTGTCCTAGAGTAAATCCCCTGAGAACTTGTTAACAGAACCGTGTAGTCTTGGGTCTATACCAGACTTAAAACGAACTGGTTTCATTGTTTAAGATCTGTGGAGATTCCCATGAACATTCCTCTAAGAGGCATTGGCTGGCCCCTAGCGGCCTTCCTTCTCATTGGCCCTCCGGTGTGGCAATCATCTTCTCTTGCCAAAGCTTGGTGTCAAGGGTGCCTGCTCAGAGTCTGGGCAGTAAACCAAAGAAAGTCTTCAGAAAAGGGAACTGATTTTTCTTAGCTGGGCACGATGACATAACATTATAATCGCAGATATCTAGGAATTGTCTACTCTGGAGGCTGGCACGAGAGAATCATGAGTTCCAGGCTAGCATGAATTATGCTGTGATAGCCCTGATGCCCCACCCCCCAAAAAATAACCCAATCAAAGAATCAAATTCCTTAAAGTCATCTCTTTCCCTATAGCCAGGACAGGGTTTCCCCAGACAGCCAGGAATGTATAACCAAGACACTGCTGGAAAGAGAATATGGCCAAAGGCATTAGAAAGCGATTCTTTGACTGTGCTCCCTTGACCGTGCTCCTTTCTAACCACATTCTGCACTCCCAGCCTTTTGACTTACCCAAGACCTGCCAAAACGCAGGGGCTGGGCTCTTTCCTGGCCTGTTGGTTAGGAGCCAGGATTCTACTTGGTAATTACCACAATGGAGTGCGACCACAACTCTGCAGTAGACCCGCTACGAAGGCTGCAATCCGTCCGACGCTGCATTACAGTTCGGACTTGAAGCCTCCCTAGAGCAGGCCTTGGAGGTTGACCCCTCTTTCCTCCGCTTCTTGGACCCCCATGGAATAAAGCTCCATCCATTTTTCCTGCCCGAGAGATGAGCTAGGTTTTTCTATGTTATGTATGATCCTGATTCTGTCAGAGTGACGACAAAACTAAGTGTCCCACATGGTTCCTGTGTCATTCCACTCGGTCCCTTATATCAGGAGATGACCTACACCTTCATCCAAAAAAAATCTAAGACCATGCCCATTTTGCATCCCTGTTTTCACATATTACCTACTCCAGGCTTACTGATGTCATCACCATTTCCAGTTTCTCTAATTATCCCACATGCCTGGCACATCTCCAACTCCACTTACCATGTAATTTCCAAACTCCTGTCTGGTTTCAAGTCTACAAGAGCACGAACCCTGCCTCCCTGCCTCCCTGCCTCCCTGCCTCCCTGCAATATCCTGCGAGCTTTCTCCAGCGGAGCAAGTCTGAGTAGATCTTGCCCAACTAAGTCCTTGTTTGTCTCCATATTTTTTTGTCTACATAACCTCTGTGCCTGGAATTCCTCTCTTTCTGAAGTCTAGTCTTGGTCTGGGCTGGGGGTTGCCATGGTTTTGCTCAGAATATCTTCTGTTACCCTGTTGTTTCTAGTATCAACTTAATTTGCCTCGTGTTGCACTCTGCATTGATGATTCGATAAGCACCACAGTTGACATTAAGGATAAAGGAACAGAGGAAGAACGGGATGTAGGAAAGACAAACACAGTCACCAGCAACATTCGATGCGATAACAGAAGTGAGCCTATAATTCTGAGAGCAAAGATAGAGCCAAGGGGTGCGTGTATCCTAGGCCTGAGGATACCAACTTGGATTCCTAAAACCTCTGCAGTGCCCCAAGCTAATGTTTGGTCTGTCTACATAGCTAGTCAACACACAAATAACTCCCGGCTTTCTCAAAACAACCTAGCCTCCTTGGCAAGAGTTCCCACTTCAAAGTAGGGAGACTGATGTTTGGGAAAACTGCCCAGAAACTGCCCTCAGCTAATAAATCACCAGTCAGCCAACAGGTATTGTTGTGGGTCTGCTTTATACATTGACCCAGACCATGTGGGGAAAACAGAAAGTGAAAGCGGTTCTTGTTCTGAAGGAATTTTCAATTAGGGGAAATTAAAGAAGCAATTAGCTACTAGATGTTGCTAGGCTCAGTAGGATGGTTCTTGCTTCTGCCTTCCACTGGAGAGGGGTTAGAAGGAATGCCAATCCCATCACCCGACTCCCACTTGTGGATTTGCTCTCTGTGGGCCTTTGGCAGAGCAACTTTCTTCAAAGACTTGCTACAGCATCCTGCATCAGCTAAGGGCCTCAGAGACTCTCTTCCAGAAAAGTGTACCTTCAGGACCAACAGGACCTCCTTCTACTGCCAGTAGCCTCCTTCCTTCGTCCTGCCACAGAAATATCTGATGCTGAAAGAGGGCCAAAATCCTCTCCACATTTACCATGGCTCTTCTGTGTACCTTACATAAGCAGGACCCTGGTATCTACTGGGTCCTAAAGAGCCTCATATTTCTACTCTGTAAAGATAAAACTGTGGTGGCAGCTACTCCTGTGGGGTGTATATACGCTTGCACCCTGTGGGTATTTTGGTTCCAGCCATCCCACATCAGTTTGTCTCCATCTTTTCCCATCTCCTAAAAAGATTTCCCTGGGGGCTCTAGGACTGAGCCAATGAATTTGGTTTTCTATGGAATAAATAAGGAAGCAGTTTCAAGAGTACATGTTCAAGCCTGTGTTGTGTAACAGTTTTCTTCCTCAGAACTTAAGATTTCATCCTGCAGGAAGCTCCTTAAGCAGAAAGGTAAAACAACTCAAAGAGCTTCAGGAAGTCCCTGAAACTTACCAGATTCACTAGGTCCCTCACAGCCAAAGCAAGCAACAGCAACAAAACCTGAGAATCTCTCAGGAAGGAAGCTGAGCTGCAAAGATAACTCTTAAGACCAGACCAGCTAGCTGCCTAGAAGGAGAAACAAGCTGAGCTGCCTAGAAGAGGGTGAGACCAATTGAGGTTTCTAGAGAATACTCTCCAACCTGCTGAGATGCCTGCAGGCTGTGCAATGTTTCCCAGCTTGGGTTTCCCCACTCTTGTGAGCTGTTACCCATGCTGGAGCAAGTCTTGATGATACAGCTATCTGAGTCATTTCTAGTGGGATCCCTGTCTGAGGTGAATAGACATTTCATTTTCCCATGAAACGTTGTGTCACACAAAGGCATGATGTCATAGTAGTTTATATCTATGATCCCCGCTGTCTGAGGGACTCAGGCAGAACTGTGAGTTTTCTTTAGGGCAGCATGGGTGATAATGAAAGCCTGTCTCAAAACAAGAGATCTGCTTTTATTACAGTGTGGTTACCTTTCATTCTATACTCTCAATGGAACAGAATTGAGTTGGATGTTATTATCTTTTTTAATTTCAGAATATTTGTATATAGCATGATGTGTCTCCAGGATACAGCTCAAGTCTAAACATGAAATTCATCCTGTTTCATATACACCCCATTCAGGAAGCCTGAAGATAACTTTACACATTCTAAATATTTACTGAATGAAGCAAAGTTTTCTCTTGTGACATGTTAGACTTCTATAAATGTTGGGCTTTACAGGATTTTATTGTCCGAATTGGACAGTTTTTCCTTAAAACTTTAAGATCAAAGAATGCTCATCCCAGGATATGGGGACCCTAGAGGTCTTTCAAGGGAGCAAAAAAAAAAAAAATGGGGTTACATCCCCTCTGGAAAAGAGCCGGGATATGCTAATCACTTTAATAAGTGCAAGGTAAAGGTTGTAGTGAGGGTCAGTGATGTTTAATAGGAGCAAGCTCTGGGTTCCAACGCCACCGGGATGGGGCAAGACAAAACACTTTCTAAAGGATGCTGCTTAGAAAGGTTGGGGTTACTGACAGCTTAGCCCTGGTTAAATCTCTGGTCCATTGTCTTCGACCTGACACCAGAATGTCTCATCTCAGCTGGCAGGCTGCACGCTGGAATGACGTCAGAGCGGGGCTGGCCAAGACCAGCGGATCTGGGAACTGCTTCTTTCAGCCAAAGGGAATCTTTCCCAGATGCTGGGATACACCGTCAGGCCTCAACCCCCCCATTCCCGCCCCTCCTCTCCATTACCGGCCTATCACACACAGCTTGGTTCATTTTCAGGAAATTAGATCCGACTAGCAAAAGGAGGAAGGAGGGGGGATGGGGGCCACTCATACACATGCGGCCCAAAGCCTGCTTTAAAACAAAAGACTCTTGAAATAATTAGTCCAAGACCTTGCAGAAGTCTACTTAAGAATGAATTTTCCACAAGTAACCAAACTGCCGTGCCAAAAAACCAAAACAACAACAACAAAAAACTATCTGCTTTCCACCTCGCCCAATTCTTCAGGATTCTGGGTACACCTGGGGTAAGGGTGGTTGGGATTAACAACTAAGGCTTACGTGACTGGCTCAGAAAGATCCAACAGGTAGCTTAGACAGGAAATAATCCAGACCCGCTTTCTAACCTGTTAACACCTGAGTTGCCCAAAAGCCTCAGATGAACTAATTTAGCATCATCACGCGGTGGGGTGTGGGAAGCGGCTGGTGGCCGGTGGCTGTGCTTGGAGGTGCCATCACCACCTAGGCTGAAAGCAGACCCTACAGTCTGGCCTCATTGCCAGAAAGCAAAGCCCTTGCCAGGCCAGCCCTGAGCTGGGGGCCCAGCTTTCTGCAAGGCTTTATCTATTCCGTCAAGCGACGCTCTTTAATCCAGCGTCTGGCCCCCAGGAGCCAGTGGAAAGCAACAAAGAGAAAGAAAGTGACCTTGCGCCCTGTCCCGCACGCTGCACTGTATACATACTTAAAATAGCCTGCAAAGTTTCAGAACCGGAACTTGAGCTCCCTCTAGGAGATCCTAGCCGGAGCGCGGATTTAATTCTCCAACCACCACAACAAAGAACAGAGTTTGAGAGCGCACAAAGGCAGGCGAAAGGGTAGAAGAGACGGACCGCCACACAAAGGCCGGGAAGACTCGGCTCACACGCCCCTGGCTTCCCAATCCACTCGCTTCCCAATCCCCCTTTATCCCAACACTGTGAATGGGACCTTTCTAACTAAGCTCTGTGTAGAGCCCCGTAGGGCTCCAGGACATCTTCTGGGCCGTCCCAGACACGGGAAAACTTGGCTCAGGACTAGACTTGCGCGATCCCCGCTCACCTACCGGTCCAGGGACTCACCGTTACACCACTGGAATGGGTGCATCAATGAAGTGAAGGTCGGCTTCTCGGAGCGAACGGAGGCAAGGTTTTGGAATCCGCGGGACTGTGCACGGAGACCGCCGGGATGGAGATGCAACTCCCGGAGGAGTGGAGTCAAGGGCTGCAGAGAGGTCGGTTTGCAAAGCAACAAAGAGGGCAGAGAAGGAAGCAAAGTCTTTCGGAGCGAAGCCCTGCCGAGGGGAATCGCGAAGGGCCCGGGCCGGGAGGGCAGCAGAGAGAGCCGGGATGCCCGGCCGAGAAGGAGCAGCCGGGACACGAAGCCGGGCTTGGGTCCCTCCTCTCCGAGCAGTGCGCGCTGGGATTCCGAAAACTGACACTGTGCGGCTCACACCCCCTCCCAGTGACTGCTCCCTCCCGGGAGCCCGCCCCCTTTTCGTCACCTGCCCTCCGGCCAATGGGATCCTTTCTCCTGCCCCCGAGTATTATTTACAAGCCAGTTTACCCTCAGGACCCGAGAGCTTTTTTGCTGGGTAGACACCTACCCCGCCTTCTAGCCAGACCAGGGGACTCCCTAGTCTACAGAGAAGTGTGAGGGGCCACGCCCGCAGGAGGGTGGAGATCGCCGCCTCCCAGGACCCGGGCGGGGAGGGTTAGGGTGGGGGAAGGACAAGAGGATTAGTGCCACTTTTGTTTTCCGCCTACACATCCGCGCCTGTCTCGAATTTCTATAGCTTTATAGAAGCCTGTCCTGGGGGTTGGTTCCATTGGTCCTTTGCCTTTAGACCTGGTTATGCATGGCGTGGTCCAGACCCACCGCGACAGGAGGGAACTGAGGCCAGAGGGCAAAGCAGAAGAAACCCAAAACTCGGATCTTCAAAGAGCTATTGTTCTCACCTCACTTCAGGACAGAGCCTTCTTTTACAAACAAGAATGTAAGGCCTAAACCTGAAGGCCATCCCTTGCCAGGATTCCAATCTTCTAGGTTGTGATTAAAAGTCAGAAACTGATTTTGTCAGTGCCCGGGGCAGGGGTCTTGCTTCTGTGTTGAAAGAACAGGGGATGAAGAAAGAAAAAAAAAATCTCACTTCTCCGTGTAGCATTAGTTATTTTGCACGACATTGCATAGTTTATTTTATAGGTTTAGTATGTATTTGGTGAGCGGAAAGCTATCTCTACTCAAGAGATCTACCCTCTTCTGCCTTCAGAGTGCTGGGATTAAAGGTTCTGCCACCAAACGCAGCTTGTTTACGTATACTTTTGTTTATCTTTCCACTTAAAAGAAAGAATTATCAAGTGTGTAGAGTATCATTCAAAGTACCCCGGTACAAGGAGCCACAGCCACGTGTGTGAGAAGACCCACAAATAAGCAAGCAAAATGGCCTGCTCTTCCTTTGACAGTATTTATGCCACTATTGATCTGCTGGAACGGAGTTTCTGGCCCCTAAGTAAGCTAATGCATGCGAGTGAATGCTTTGCCATTTCAAAGTACAGTCGTTAAAGTATCAAATATCCCGACCAGCATCTCAGGGCTGCTGGAACAAATGCAGTCTTCATATCTCTGGGGATGGTCAGATAGTCTCCAAATCCAGAAGGCCTTTGGGGACAGCAACTGTGGTGTTTGCACATAAGCTGTACCTCCCTTAACAGCAAGTCGAACCCCCCCTAATATTTGTGTAACTTGACAATATGGAAGGCTCACTGTAGTCCGTCAATTTGGTTGGGTTTGTCATGTACAAATAAAATTTCTGGATTTTTTTTGTTTGTTTGGTTTTGGTTTGACTTTATTTTATTTTATTTTATTTTATTTTATTTTATTTTTTTTGAGACAAGGTTTAGCTATGTAGCCAGGCTAACCTCAAACACAGAGGTTTGACTCCCTCTACCTCCTGAGAGCTGGGATTAAAGGCGGTGACACCACACCACAACCTGGCTGTCTTAATGGGATCACTGCAAAGGGTTTCTAAAGGCCTTCTCCGGATCCTCCTAAGCCCTGCCCCCTTTCAGAGCCCCGCCCCCAATCGCTCAAATGAGAGAAATGTGACATTTACAAACTTGAGCCCAGAGATTTTTTTTTTTTTTTTTTTCGGAGCTGGGGACCGAACCCAGGGCCTTGCGCTTCCTAGGCAAGCTCTCTACCACTGAGCTAAATCCCCAACCCCCAGAGATTGTTTTTAAGAAGTGTTCCAGAATACTCAGGCAGGCCTTGAACTCACAGAGATCCACCTACTTCTGATGTGCCTTGTTCCACTAATCCTGCGGTAGTGAAGAGAAATTAGTACTCTGATTTGATACTGGCTTAACTTTTCCTGGGTTTTGGTGCTTGTGGCTCTGTGTACCGTTTGCCTGCCTTCTGAATGCTTGCGTTCCCTGAGTGTTAGTCACCGGCCTGGAAGCTCTCAGTTTTTCTATTTTTCTTTTTTTAACTGAGGGGATGCCATTCATGCCACTGCATGAGAGTTGGAAGTCAGGGGACCACTTGTGGACATCACTTCTCTCCTTTGAACATTTGAGTCCTTGGGCTCAAACTCAGTTTGTGAAGCTTGGCAGCTAGCGAACTCATACTCCCTGAGTCGTCTCAGTGTCTTCTATTTTGACTGACTTTTTTCTCTGTGTCTGTGTGCTCGTGTGACACACACATACACACAGACAGAAAGTGTGCAAGTATCTGTGTGTTCATATGTGTGCATATATATGAAAAATTATGTATATGAGAGGGTGTAGATGTGTGTTTGTATGTGTGTACAAGAGGGGAGAAGAGAAAGAGAGTGTGTGGCTATGTGTGTGTGTGTGAAAGTGAGTTGGTGTTGTGGTAATAATAAAAAAGCGGCTGAATGGGTTCCCAGTGTACCCTGGTGATCTTGCTCTCTCCCTAGTTCTGGGTGGGGAACTAGCACTAATTTATCAGTGGCTCCACGCTGCCCCAATCTACTTTCTGACCTGCTGTCTGAGAGCCATTCCAGCACACCACCCTGTCAGGCCACTCTGCCCTCACTCACAGCTCTCTTGGCTGGCTTCCGTCACTCCAGGCATACACATCCCAATTTTGTGATGGACCCGGTGTATCGGGCCACCATACACTCTCTTGAACTCAATTCAGTCACCACATGAAAGACCACATCACACAATATCCTCTGATCCAACTGATAAGATAGAATTTGCCCATTTAGATAACACAAAACCCTGTACACATTCTTCCCCTAAGAATAGTCATAACAACCTGTAATATGTGTAGAGAGGAATCTTACATCCCCTGACATGTTCTCTCAGCTCCCTCCTCCTCGATCCGGTCTCCTCTGCTTAAAACTTTTCTCCTGCCCATCCTTCCTTCTTGTCCAATGACAGGCTTCATTACCGTGTACCTGCCTTCACCTGCATAATGACATCAACCTATAAGTTGGCACATGCACGTTTGTGTGTTAGGGCTATGTAAACCCAAGTGGGCCTCCAATTCTTTTTTTTTTTTTTTCCGGAGCTGGGGACCGAACCCAGGGCCTTGCACTTCCTAGGTAAGCGCTCTATCACTGAGCTAAGCCCCCAACCCCCCTCCAATTCTTTTTCTGCCGTCACCTCTGGATGGCCTGGAACTTGCTCTGTAAGTCGGGCTGGCCTTGACCTCCCAGAGATCCATCTACTTCTGTCTCCTGAGTTGGGATTAAGACTGGGGCCCACCACATCTATGTAAATTAAACAGTTATAGCACATCTATCATTTGGGTGGGGGGTATTGGTAAGGGGGGGATGTTGTGCATGAGTGGAGGCAGGAAGTGTGTGGAAATTTTCTGATACTTCCTGTCTGTTTTGCTGTGACCTAAAACTTCAAAGGGAAAAAAAAAGTAATTCTGATTGAAAAACAAACTCCTAGTGTGCACAGCGTTTCCTAGAGAGTGGGTGATTGGATTTCTTGTCCAGGTCAGGTGGGGATCTTATTTTCATTATGTCGTGAAAAAGGAAGAGCCTTTGAAGGGGAGGTGACAGGAAGGGACAAATTCCATAGCAACCTATTCCCCTTCAGGCTGAAACGAGCCTGGGTGGGAAAACAAGGAGAAAGCTGGGACATTGGAGGTTCTCCTGCAGACAGCGGATGTAGCTGAGTGGCGAATACCCCAGGTCCAACTCACAAGAACTGTGCTGCAGTGGAGACCACCTGTTCTATAATTTACACTTTTGTTCTTTTCTTTTTCCCACACTGGGTTTCTGTATGGAACTCTGGCTGTCCTAGAACTCACTCTGTAGAGCAAGCTGGCCTCCAGCTCAGAGATCTGTTTGCCTTGGCATCCTGAGTGATAGGATTAAAGCCGTGAACCACACAGCCACCTGGGTTATAATTTATACTTTATGCTTGCCATTTCAAGCTTCCTGCAAGTTCTCCTGAGACAAGTTGCCCCCCTTATCTCTTCAATGTGGCAACGGTTCAGTGCCTTAGATGGGAGTTTGTAATGGAAACGCTTTGGTCTTGGACATTTTCATAGTTTGGTTCCTTAGAAATTGACCTGTGCTCACTCGCCAACCGGCTTCTGACAGAAGTGCCAAGAACAAGTAGTGAAGAAGAGGCAGTCAATAAACGGTGTTGGAAAACGTGCATGCAGAAGGATGAGTCTCTAGCTTTCCTCATCACCAACCCCCAAAGCGACCCAACATGAAGCAAAGATCTAATTATTAAGTCTGAAATCCAAAACTGTGTGTGGTAACTCACACCTTAAATCCAGCCTGGGCTATTGGGTGGGACCCCTGTGGGCAAAACCAAACAAAACCAAACAACAGAACAAAATCCCCACAACACAACGTAACAAAAATCCTAGAACTATAATCCAACTATCGGAAAACAGGGAAATACTCGAAGACATTGGTGGAGGAGGGGGTTACTTTAGATAAAATTCCGAAGAGCACAGAAGGAAAACCACACCTATGGATTAAATCAAACTGGGAAGCTTTCATGTAGCAAAGGATACGATAGATACGATAGATTTGAAAGACAGTTTGGTCAAAATAGTGAGTTCTAGGATGGTCAGGTACTACACTGAAAGACCATTTCCAAACAAAAACAATGAACCTACTAAAACACACACACACACACACACACACACACACACAGATACACATACACACCAAAAAAAAAAAAAAAAAAAAAAAAAAAACCTAAATCATCATCGTTAGCAGCAACAACAGCAAGATCGTTTGCCTACAGCCTCTGGGATATAAACCATCCTACTAATGGTCTAATGTCTTACCCAGAACTAAGAGATCCCTGGTCCCTTGATCCTAAAAAGCCGACCTTTCCCAATTTTCTCCTAATGCCAGTCTACCCTTGCTGTTTCTTGCTTTGTGGGTAGAGGTTGGTAGCCTTTGCTGCATACCCGGAGGTTTCGCCTCTGATTTCACAGGCAAATCTCCAAGCAAATTCCCAGTCAGCATCTGGAGCCAACTGGGAGAAAGTGGCTGGCCCTGTGAGATTCTCCGGCACAAAGCTTGGAGAGCAGCCCAGCCGCGTATCGGGGAAGCGGGGAAGCGCGGAGGGTTTCTCAGCTCACAGACCAGCCTGCTGTTTTGCAGACAGCAAGCCAGAAGCCTCCAGCAGGTAACTTTCTCCCTGTCTATAACCGGAGATCCTCCTCGACTGCTAGTGTTTACCCACAGGCTGGGTCAAAGCTAGGTGAGTCCGCAGTCTCAGCCCATTACCTTGAAAAAGTCGGAGTTCCTAATCACAGATGAGACTAATGACTGACCATAACCTGCAGAGGGAGTATCCAGAGGGTAAAGGAAAGCATTAACCTGGAGAGAGAGGGCAGTTTGATTCTAGAACGGCTAAGTCCGGGCAAGGAGGGTCCCACTAGAGGTGTAAGGACATTGACCATCATCGCACGTCAGTCACCCGAGGGCCAGGCAGTTGACCCTTATGCCATAGAGAGATGGAAACCTCCTTTTATTAGAGTTAAAGACAGGTATGTGCCAAGATTTGTCACCTAAGGAATAAGAGGAAGTGACTGGGAGCTGGACACACAGGCAGGGACTCATTCCATTTCTATTCGGTAATACCTACCTGGCACAAAAGCCTCCCAGCTGCCAAGCCACAAGAGGCTCGGTTTGGTTCACACAGGTGAATAATCCCAACCTCAAAACTACCACAGCAGGAGAGAAGCCAGGAGAATGCCAAGGTCAATGACTCCCCACCCCCTTCCCTTTTTCTTTCCGGCTACCTTTTTCTCTTCCCTTTTCAGATGTACGCGGGAGACACGAGGTTTTATTACGGATTCCACCAAAAGTTTGGCCACCGTTTTAAAACATATTTGTAAACATTTTGCTCCCCTCTCAGCTGGCAGCATTTTAAAAAAAAAGAGAGACAGTACAAGAAAACAACCATCTGGAATCAACATTGGTTCACGATCCTTACATATCTGACTGCAAAGATGTACGGTCCCACTCGCTAAAGCATGTGACAGTTCTAATTCGTGGAGATAAACTCCATGGCCGGAAGTTTGTGCCGTCAGATGAGGTAGGGTAATCTGTGGGTAAATACATCTACTCCTTTTCAAGACATTTTTATTATTTTGGGTGTGTGTGTGTGTGTGTGTGTGTGTGTGTGTGTGTGTGTGTGTGTAAACATGTATCCACGTGTGGAGGCCATAAAAGAGTACCTCTTGTGAACAACCTGCTTTAAGAGCTGGGAATTGAACCTGGGTCCTTTTCTAAAGCAGCAAGAGATCTTAACTGATGTGCTCTCTCTCTCTCTCTCCAGCTCCAATATCTGTTCTGTTTTCTATTCATGGGACCTGGGATTCAGAAGAAAACAATGTTTCAGCTTATATGCCATGGAGACATTAGCCTCTTGCTTACTTACCCACTTCGATGATGTATGTTTTGAAGAGAGAGGAGATGTGCACAGATGGTAAGTCAGTGATTTTGTTTCCCTTTGTTGGGTCAGGGAGCAAACCCAGGAACAGGCAGGTGAGAGGCAAGTGTGTTAGCAGGAAGCTGCCCCCCATTCCCTGAGCCCTAGTATTTCAAATAGCTTTTCCTGGGAGAACAGGTAAGGTAGCCCACTGTGAGTCAAAGAAACAGTTCCATTTTTGTCTCACACGTGCAGGTTTGGTGTTGGTCTTTTTATCACAAGAGATTGGAGCCCGTGTGTGCTGAGGACACACATTACCACCGAAGTGTATCAGCCTTCACCATTCATTGCCAAACACAAGATTCTGTGCTAAGGATGAGCTTGCAAATAGTGACTGCATCCAGCCCTTTATTTTAGAATAAGAAGAAATAAGTGACAAGGAGGTAAAGGGATACTACTACATAAAAGCCAGATGTGGCGCAGGCAAGATGGCATAGTGGGCAGAGTCCTATGCACATGGGCCTGGTGATCTTAGATATTCAACAGACAACCAACTCCTAAGACACAGACACAGACACACACACACACACACACACACACACACACACACACACACACAGAAACACATACAGAAAGACACACACACACATTCTCTCTCTCTCTCTCTCTCTCTCTCTCTCTCTCTCTCTCTTTCTGTTTAAAAAACACCATGTATGTTATCCCAATACTTGGCAGGTGAAGGCAAGAAGATCAGGAGTTCCAGGCCATCCTGGTCTATATGAAGTCAATAAAATAGAGTCAGGAGGAAGGAAGAAAAGAAGGGAGGGATGGATGGATGGATGCATGGAGGAATGGAAGGTGGGAGGATGGAAGAACAAATAAAAAAAACAAAGCCGGGGCTCAAGTGTGAGCATTGTCAGGTGCCTCCAGCATCTATTGCCCCCTCTTCCTTGTATTAAGGAATGGCCCTGAGCTGAAACCACACACACCATTGTCTAGCTCCAGGACATACTCCATGTCATCTTGAAGAGAAAGGTAACCATGGGTGAAAGTTTACACCAGCAGAAGGTAGATGGAAGTAAGGAAAAGGAAAAGGCTGTCCCTTCTCTTTTGGGTTCCTGTCCCTTGGGTTGGAACACAGGTCATGTGACTGGCAAGGATCGATTGCACTAAACAACAACAACAACAAAAAAGGATATGTGTAAGAAAAAGGGAAAGACTGAGGCCACAGCCGAGGAACAAGGGATCTGTTTCTCCAGACGGCTTCATGAAGCAAGACCACCGCCGTGCCATCTTCTTTGAGATATCTCTGACGCAAAAATGAAACGCGTTGTCTGAGCTCCCTAACAATTCCATGTGTCTGTGCTATGGTGGCTGTATTATTTAGTTATTGCTAAGTAGAAAATGACTCCAAAGTTCAGTGACTTAAAACAAATACTTGAAGCTGGTGAGATGGGTCAGTGAATAAGGGCCCTTGTGGCCAAGCCTGTCATCCTGAATTTGATCCCTGGAACCCTAAGGTAGAAGGAGACTACTGACTGCACTATTTGTCTTCTGACCTCCTGGCCCCATCCACATCACAATAATGACAAAAATAGAGATAGATAGATAGATAGATAGATAGATAGATAGATAGATAGATAGATAAATTTTAAGTGCTGAGCATGGTACCATATGTCTTTAATGGAGGCCATAACTGGATTGTAAGACTCTGCCTCAAAAACTACTGGTTATTGTCTCCTGATTTCCATGGGTCATCATCTGCAGAGCACGCCTCCTTGACAGCCTCAGATCTCTCAGGAGGTGACAGCCAGCTCGGTGGTCACCACAACAGTCAGCAACAGCCATTCAAGCTCCCTCTCAGGCTGCCGTCCGAGAGACAAGCCTAGCTCCTTACTGTGTGGCTTCTCCACAGGTCTTTATGGCATGGTACTGACTTCCCTAAGAGCAAACCAGAGTGACCAAGAATTAGACTTTTTTTTTTTTTTTTTTTTAAAGACAGAGGGTTTCTATGTGTGTCCCTGCCTGGCCTTGAACTCAGAGATCCTCCTGCCTCTGCCTCCGGAGTGCTGGGATTGAAGGCGTGCTCCACTCTACCTGGTTTAAAACCTTCTGTTCTGTCGTTGTTGTTTATGAGACAGGCTTCCTCTATGTAGCCCTGGCTCTCCTGGAAGTCATTATGCAACCCAATTTGGCCTTGACCTCACGGAGACCTGTTTGCCTCCCACATCTCGGATTAATCCTGAGCACTGGGATTAAAGTCATGAGCTAAACAGATGACCTTAAGCTGGTAAAGGGGGAGAATGTAGCAGGAGAGCTCTCTGTGGAACAGCCGAGTCTCACATAGCTGTCACGAGCAAAGAGGGGCTTAACTTCTTCAAACTGTTTAACAGAACTGGAAGGCCAGATGTTATGAAACGCTAGTCACTGAATTATAAGGCAATAAATAAAACACCCCGGCTGTTGGACTCCATGCTCCTCCATCTCTGGTTCTTCCCTCCTTCTGTCTTTGCCTGGTGAAGTTTTGTTGTTTTTGCTTTTGTTTGGTTTTTTTTAAGACGAGGCTTCTCTGTGTAGCCTTGGCTTTCTGGGAACTCATTCTGCAGATCAGCTCTTCCTCCAGAGCGCTGGGATGGAAGGGGTGTGTCCCCAGCGCCCAGCTTGTTCTTATCCTGTGTTTCTGTATCTCCACCTTGCTACTTTCCTACACCTGTTTATTTATTTCCGTTATTACTTTATGTTAGGGATGTTTTGCTTGCACACGTGTGCCTGCATCGTGTGCGTGTCTGGTAGGAGGTCAGAAGAGGGCATTCGATCCCCTGGGGCTGGAATTACAAATGGTTGGATACAAGGGGGTTCTGAGAAATTGTACCCAGGTCCTCGGGAAGAGCAGCCAATGCTCTTAACAGCCAAGCCATCTCTCCAGCCCCTGGCTTTTGTTTTTGAGCCAAGGTCTCTCCACACAGGACAAGCTGCCTTTAATTCATGGTCTTTCTATGTCAGCCTTCAAGATACCGGCGTCACACACATCCATCGCCACACCTAGCTAGCACTTTTTAAACATATGTAGTCAGTGTCTGTTAGTTTTCTTCCTTGGCACTTTCATGTATGTGTATGATACATTCTGGTTTCTCTCACTCCCACTCTGTGAATGCACCTTTCTCCTTAAAGTCCCTTTGTCACGTGTGTGTCTCTGTGCTAGGTACCTCCTGGTCTACTCAACGGAGCCTTGAGGGCTCACCCTGTGGTGTGTAAGCAAAAACAATGATTGTATCTAACCCAGAACCCACCAGCACCCAGTAGTTAAGCAGAGATGGGTATGGTCCTAGCATTTTGTATCCCTTTTCCTGACTCACTGTCTCTTACGTTCTTCCTGCCCACTCTTCCTCAATGTCCTCTAACCTTAGAGGAGTAGGTACAGGTGCCCCCTTTGGGGGCTAACCACTGAGCTGCCACTTATTCCCAGTACCTTGAGCAGCCATGAGTTCATTGTGAAGCCCACTGAAGACTGGGTGTAGCATTTGTCTGTGGGTGTAAATACAAATATTTCAAGGGCAGATTGGCATCATGTTGCTTTAGCTAAAAAGGTGTGGTAAGTCCCCTCCTCGGGTCTTTCCCAGTCTGGCTTATTTCATTGTGGGGAAGGGGGGTTGGTTTCTAGCTCTATTTATTTTCCAACAAATGTTACACCTTCATTTTTGCTTATGGCCGGAAAAATCCCACTATGTATATGTAGCGGTGCTGTCATTTTTGAGTGTGGGCGATATATGGGGAAAGGTCTTCATAGTGAGTCCAAAGGCTTATATCAGTTTCTTATCAATGCTGTTAAGTTACCACGGTCTTGATAGATTAATCAATACACATGAATTGTTTTACAGCTTCAAGAACCTCGTGTCTGACAAATCTCATTGGACCTGTTTCTAGCAGGGACCCATGGGTGCAGCGCGTGGAGCCCTCCTGAGGCCAGCATAATTGTAAGGTAGCTAGCTACCGATCTTGTTCCAGACGCATCTGCCTCCTTGGGCTCCCAAGCAGCGGTTTACTCTGAGCTGTGCTGTCGGTGGCACCTCCCAGCTGGGATTAGTTACAGGGGTGAAGGATTGGGCAAACATTCCTCCCCTTCCCCAGAGATAGCTAAGTCTCCCGAGGGCAGCTTCAAGGGCTTGAGTCAATACTGCACAGGAGGAGGCTGGACACAAGAGAAGGAGCGGATGATGAAACGGACTGGAGTCAGAGCGTTCCAGAGGGCTGTGGCTCAGTGAGCTGAAGGCACGGGCTGCCGCGTCTAACTCGGTTGTCTGAAGTCCGAACATCCAACTGCTCGAGGAGAGGGCAGAGGAAACTGGGTTTTGAACCTGTTTCTGTAGGTAGGAGCCAGATCAGGTGTCACGTAAATGGCTTGGAGGATGGCACTGTGTGACAGTTAGGTTGTGGGCTCCTCTTGTCCCCTTTGAAACCAGAGAGTTGTAATTTTTAGAAAAGACACGGAGCTCCTTCACGTAACCCCGGCGACATCAGACAGAACCAAGTCAGTAAGAGGGGGTTGCTGACTCATAAACGCCGAGGCAGTTGGTCCGTAGCAAATCTTCCTCTTACATCTGAACACACACACACACACACACACACACACACACACACACACACACACACACAGACAGACAGACACTCATGCATGCACACATGCAAGCATGTCAGGAGACCAGATGTGGACTAAAGGTCAAGCATGGCGATATGAGGTGTTGAACGCAAAGACTCCAGAGCGGTAGTTCTCAAGCTCCCTACTGCTGCTACCCTTAATACAGTTCCATAAAATCATTTTCATTGCTACTTTATAACTGTAATTTTGCTAGTGATATGAATAATGATGCAAACTTCTGTGTTTTCTGATGGTCTTAGGTGACCCCCTGTGAAAAAGTCATTTGACTCTAAAGGGGTCGTGCCCCACAAGGTTGAGAAACCCAGAGAGCCTAGCACCAGAGAACCCAGATTTAAACTATAGCTTTTCTGTTTTTCTATTGCGTAACCTTGGGCATACAAGCTCACCTCAGCTTCCCTGTGACCAAACAATGGCACCAGCATTTACTTCACAAGGGTTAGTATCTGTAAACACAGATGTATGCTTCGTCCTTAAGAACTATACTGGTTACTTTTCAAAAGAATATTTATTTATGGGTACGTGTGTGTCTGTATGTGTTCACATGCTGGAGGAGGTTAGAGTGATGTCAGATCTCTTTCATCTAGACTTACATATAATTTACATCTCGACTTACATATAATTGTCAATTGCCTGTTGTAGGTGATGGGAACCAAACTCATGTCATATGCTAGAACAATATATCCTTAACTGCTGAGCCATCTCTCCAGCTCTGCGTTGTTGGTTAGTTTCACCTGCCTATTTGACACAACCTACACTCATCTCAGAAGAGCGTCTTAATAAGGAATTATATGATAATTAGCCAAATTACTTGGAGTAAAAAAAAAACATCAGACAATGAACTCTCAAAAGGGTTTTGGCACAAGCTGAAGTTGAGTTACTAATGGGGAATTATTTAGACTAGATTGGCCTGTGGACAAGTCTGGGGTTGGGGGTGGGGTGGGGTGAGTGTCTTTTCATTGACAGGGAGACCCAGTCCATTATGAGAGGCATCATTCCCTATGCTGGGCCCTGAGCTGTTGAAGAGTAGAGAAAGCTTGGGTTGAGAACTAGAGCAAACAAACAACAATCTATATATTTTTTCCCTCTCTGCTTTTGACAGTGGACATGCTGCTTTAAGTTCCTATCTTGCCCAGGAAATAGGCTGTGATCTGGAATGGCCAATAGGCATCCTTGTCCCTAATAGTCTCTTGTCAAGATGTTTCATCAAAGCAACAGAAAGAAAACTAGGACATTAGTAACAATACATAATCCATTCTGGAAGATAATCTGGAAATGCACTCTTCAGAAGTGAGAGTCAAATTCTCAAGTTACTCATCGTGAAAAGAAACACAGGCCACAGTCAGACTGAACAAATATGCCGGTGGCCACTGGAACATGTTACTAGTAATATGCAGTTTAGACTTTGAAGAGAGATGACCATTGTATTGCATGCTATGCTGCTGGAATCATAGCCACAGTGGGTCCGTCTATGAGCTTGAATTATTTATAGTCATCGTCATCATCATCCTAGTCATAGTCATCATCATCATCATCACCATCATCATCTGTGCTGATGGGGATTGAATAGAGGCTCTCTTCAAAAAAAAAATTTTAGACAAGTGTTCTACCACTAAGCCATATCACCATCCATTATTTTTTAATTACATTTAATTTTTTTGACACTTTTTAAAAATTGATTGTGACAAGTTCTGTGTAGTGATGCCCTGCCTCAATGTCTTAACGCCCCTGACTCCATTCCCCAAGTACAAGGATTACACACGAGTGCCCTACCATACCTGGCGTTGGCTCATGGCGCTAGTAGGGGACCAATCCATTTTGATTAGAATCAGCATTGCTGCTGATGGCTTCTCTCTGTCCCTTTGATAAATGGGTGTCAGAGGAGACCACTTTGAAATCTCAGCAGATGAACCCGCTTTCCCCTCATCTCACAGGTCTCCTGGAGAGGCGGGATCTGGACATTCTGAGGTGAGAATTCTCACAAGTAAGGGCGATGCCAGTACTGGAAAGGTCTATGGGGTAAGTGGAAATATGACAGATGCAGAAGGTTGGGAACAAACAGGTCTTGGTCGGAAAGGACCAGGTTAGAAGAGAACCATGTGAGCTAGGTTCAAACCAGAGAACACTCTATTGGTCTCAAGAGATGGAGTAAGTTTAATAAAAGATGGGGCTAGAGCCCATGGCCATTCAGATGCTAAATCTTACCTATGAAATGACCACACTCATCCTGTGGAAGTAACCAGAGCCACTGTCTGTAAACAGTACTTAGAGATGGCGAGTGGATGTGGGATGCTGTGTTGGTTCCCATCAGCCGAGATGTTCAAGCAAGAGCTTGGTACTGCATGGAGAAGGTGAGAGAGACATCTGCACCTCTCCAACAGTAGAGGTGCAACCTGTGAAGGTGCCTCCCGGCTTTTGGTGAAGTAAGACACAGAAGTGATGCCAGGACATTAACTGGGACACTAGGACACTAACCATATAGAATTCACTCTGGAAGATAATCTTGGAACATGCTCTTTATTCATATAAACTCTAGAAACCACACTTTTCTGCCGGAAGTGAGAGTCACTTCCAACCTCTACGCTCTGCAGTGGCTACACACTTTCATATACAAGTGACTTGAAAATGTCTAGTTCATACATTTGTGAGAGTCTCTGTGTGTGTGTGAGCCTGTATGGGTGTGTGTGTGTGTGTGTGTGTGTGTGTGTGTGTGTGTGTGTGTAGTTGTTGGCATGTTACAGCATGCACCTATCTTGTTGGCCCCCTATCTCCCCCTGTATTTTTTACTATCTCCCCCTCTGTCCCATTTTTTCCATTCTGACAGATATTATCAGAATAAAAGAGAACACAGTTTACTTTTTCGCTACAGTTGCGGTGGCTACCTCGAAGTTGAGATCTTGGTTGTCTACAGTACTAATGTTATATTCCTCTGAGGGGAAATCTGGAAGGATTTGAAGAGAAAGCAACTGTTCCTAAATATTTTGGCGCCTAAAGTAAGACACTTAGGAGTGATCTTGATTTAAGATTAATATTCTGTTTCTTCATTATCCTGAGGGGACAGAGAGACCTATCCTTGGAAGATTAAAAAGTACCATTATGGTACCTCCAAATAGCCGCAGACGTCAAGATTTCGGTCCTCTGCTGCCCCCTTGTGGATAACTTGGAAATAGCAGCTCAAGCTTTCATAATGCTGTGTAAGAATTGGAGGGTTGGGGAGCTAGAGAGTGAGCCTGGGGTTCCCGGAAGAGAGGAGTCAAACTGTTAATGACGCCAAGACGCTTTCTTCTTTTTCACTTCTTTATTTTTACTCCAGACGCATGGTTTTCAGTGAGAATATGACCACCTAAAGACTCCAAGTCATTAGACCCCAAGCAGCTCCGGTAGGGTGTCCTGTCACACACCTCCTCTTCCTGCAGTTGCACAGGGGGGTAGGTTTCTCCCTCTGGATTGGTAACTTTCACACCACACCATCACCAACTGACTGTGTTGTTTTCTGCAACCTGTACAATCTTCCTTCACATCCGTGTTGCTGGGTCCCTGACATCCCCACTGCTCAGGTACTTCAGGGCAGTGGTCGTTTTGTTTGGAAAAGCGAGAGAGGGGGACACTTGAACACAATGAGGGGAAGAGATTCTGAGTCATTTGGGCGTACCCTGCTGGAACGCGGGGATATCCTAATCATCGAGCCATCCTCTACTTAGAGCCCCACTGCTTCCTGGTCAGCAGCCCCCACCGACCACATTGCCCAACCTGGCCCTCCATCCCCATCCACAAAGAGCCACAGTGGTCTTGGGACTCTTCACTCTCCTGCCACTGGGGGAGGATGGGTGGTATGGCCTTTCTACTACCTGCCTCCCAGGTTTTCTCTTCCCAGCTGGGAGTCAGGAAACCACTCAGGGACCTGGCCTGATCCCCTTCAGCTCATGCTTCTAGACCCTGACGCAGCCTACGGTCCAGGGCTAGGAGCTGTCTCAAGAAGCCCCTGTTGGGGATGATGCCTCGGTGGTCCTTGACTTTCTTGATGGCCTCCACGAGGGTGAAGTGGTGGTACAGCATGAGGTAGGCCAGCACCAGGGTGGCAGATCTGCTCACTCCCACCGCACAGTGCACCAGGATCTTCCCTGTGGAGAGGAAAGACAGAGGCATCTGAGAGACTGAGGTGTGGAGGCCTGGGAGAGGCTGGGGAGAAGTCAGCACAGCCCGCTTGGCTGTAAGCCGTGGCATACAGCTAAGGAAGAGTGGTGCAGAAAATGTAGATCCTGGGCTGGTGGGATGGCTCAGTGGGTAAAGGCATTTTCCATACAAGCCTAACAACCTGAGTTTTGTTTTTGTTTTTTTAAAGATTTATTTATTATATATAACTACACTGTTGCTCTCTTCAGACACACCAGAAGAGGGCATCAGATCTCATTACAGATGGTTGTGAGCCACCATGTGGTTGCTGGGATTTGAACTCAGGACCTCTGGAAGAGCAGTCTGTGCTCTTAACCACTGAGCCATCTCACCAGCCCATAACCTGAGTTTCATCCTCAGAACCCATGTAAAAGTAGGAGAGACCTGACTCCACAAAATTGTCCTCTGACTACCGCAGATACAGCATGGCACATATATGTGCAAACACACACACACACACACACACACACACACACACACACACACACACACACACTCCATAGCAGATCATGCATTTAGGGTGAGTGAGATCTTGAGCTGGGTCCCCAGGACTTCACAACAAATAATGAGGGTACCTAGCAAAGTGGAGAGGCCTGGGAAGAGTAGAATGGAGAGGGTATTCTGAAGTCTCTTGCCTTTGCCTCCCCAGTGCTAGGAGACAGTACCCTTGCCTGATAAGTGTTTTATAATCTGAGCCATCCTCTCAGACCTTTCTTAACGCTTCTTTCATTGTTTGGATGATTGTGGTATTTGAGACTGAGTCTTGATACGTTGCTCAGGCTCAGTTCAGGCTTGGGTTCAAACAGGGCTGCTTGCCTTAGTCTCTGGTGCTGTGGTTTGCCCTGAAGTTATCTGTATTTTGATGCTAATTCCACTACCCTAAGGACAGCTGCCCAGTCAAGTACTCAGAACTCAAGTGACTTCACCAGAACCACCTCTCCATTGAATTTGTAAAGTACAGGTGAGGGGCAGGTACAGGATAGAAGGAGGCCTGTCATTGGAGGAGAAGGAAGGATGGGTGGGAGAGAAGTTTGAAGGAAGAGGAGGAGACAGGGCGGGAGAGAGGGGGAGAAGCCATGGCAGGTGATGTTAAGATTCTGCTCTGTGTATTTACAGGTTTTTATTAATGTTCCTAAGGGATGGATGGTACCGGGCTTTGTATGTTTAAGTGGGCAATTATAGCTTATAAATTGGGTCAAAGATTATTGTGTTGTGTGTTCTTTTATGTGAGGGTTTGAGTGTAGGAAAGTGTGCGGCTGGGATGTGTTTCCGCCAAGATATCTAGCAGATATCTTGGTGCACTGTGGTGCAGACCTAATGAGGTAAAAGACACCTATACTTTATTTTTATTTTTATTTTTACAACAACGAGTAGCTGGGACCACGGGCCTCATGGCATCACACCCTACTATCTTGCTGTTTCCCCCAACTACTGACTCTATTTTTATCTACATATATAATTGTTTCTTGATATTCCAAGTGGATTCCAGGACAACCTCCCCATTACCCACACACACGGATGCTCAATTCCCACATAGAAAATGATATAATGTTTGTATAAAACCTACACGGCCCTCTCGGTCACCTTTGGCCATCTCTAGATGACTTATGCCCACTGGTAAAATGCAAATTCTCTGTAAATAGGTGTCATGTTATACTGTCTACAGAATAATGATAGAAAATAAAGAAGTCTAAACATTCTGTATGTACTTCTGTCCCCAAATATTTTCAGTCTGTTGTTGGTTGAATCCAGGGATGCAGAACTCAGCAGTACAGGGCGCCAACAGTTTTTCCTGGACAACTAAGAATTTAAGAGCCACATTTAAGGTTAAAAATGACAGGAAAACATGGAAATATTTTTTAAAAAGGAGTATTAAGGTTCCGACACTTGTAACCTCAGCATCTAGAAGCAGCTCACCCTGGATGGATGGCACTAAAGGATGCTCTCATCATTTCTTAACATACTATCTTGAAAAAGAGAGTTGAGAGTATGTTTTTCTTTCCTTGGTGCTAGGTCCTGTGCATTTTGTCTTATCGTTAAACTCTTGCTCCATCCTTGAACCCCTGGGGCTTCTAAACACCACACCCACCCGTTCTTTCCTCTTTCTGCTTCCTCTCCTACCTCCCGGCTGGCTCAGTGCCCGATGGATAAAGTCCGCAGCGGTTTGAAAGTGGACGCTCATGTCAAAGGCTGGCGAGTCGTGGGCTTCAACACCCAGGTAGCGGATGCCCAGTCCCTCGTAGGCCTCGGGGGTGCCTCGCCACCTGCTGTGTGAGGCGTTGAGGACGTGGGTGATGCCCAGGCGACGAAGCTCACGGCGGTTGTTGGCCATGTCCCTGTGTTAAACAGAAGTTAGAAGGGGAGTAGAGAAGCCCCAGGTACCAGGAAACTTGCCTAGATGCTGCTGTTGGCTGCACAGCTCAGCTGTACTTTGTTAATGCTATGCAGAGAGGAAGATGGCTAGTGACTCAGATCTGGGTGGAAATGGCTGTAATCAAATACTGGGAAGTGGTATTTTCCTTGGTCTGTAGGGTTCTAAAGGGCAGGACTAGGATCAAAGGATTCAAGATTCAGAAAACCTGGTTTCAATTTCACATGAGGAAGTGGGCATTCAGGAGAGAGCTCTAGATGACCAGAGGCTAGAGCACTTCAAGAAAGTGATTTTTCCTGTCTCCAGGGTGTTCAAACAGGGAGAAGTCCTCAGAGGACCGGCCTGGGGTACCGTGGAGGGAGGTGTGCATCAGGGGCTTTGTTAAGCCTGCTCTACTCAGACTTTGTGCATTCGCTCTGGCTGTAATTTCATGGTAGGGTGTGTCTTTAGCCTCTGCAGCACCCTGGATCCAGTCCCCAGAAACAATAAATGAATTCAGGGTCTGGGGAGATGGCTCGGTGGTTAAGAGAACTAGATAATTTTCCAGAGGTCTTGAGTTCAATTCCTAGCTTCCACAACCATCTATAACATGTAGTCCCACGGAATCCAATGCCTTCCTTTTGTGTGTAGACATACCTGCAAGCAAAAAGTTTCCATGTGTGTGTGTGTGTGTGCGTGTGCGCGTGTGCGCGCGCGCGCGCGTGTGTTAATCTGTAAATTATATGGGTCTGACAATCATTCCCCAGACCTCTATTGCTTTATCTTCCCCTAGACACCTAGAACCTCTTCTGTTTGCTTCCTAGTTTCTCTGAGGCCCTTACTTTAATCTATAGTCACCTTCATTCCTCTGGCCTTCTAGCAGCTTAGTGGTTGGTACCCCTCCGGCAAGATGGCAGACATTAGCACAGACACAACATCCAATGAAAACTCCCTGTCTAGAAAGGCCCAACATGAAAACTCCTGGCACTTCTGCTTCTAGCCATACAGGTCATACAGACCTTGATCCTGTCACAACTTTTCCAAGCTCCTATGGCCCAGGGAGAGTGACCTCCTTTTTCACAAAGCTGTGGTGAAGATAGTAAAATATGCATGTGCCAAAAAAAACAAAACAAAACAACAACAACAAAAAAAACCCAACAACAAAAGAAACCTCACATAGTAGAGACAAGAAAGGAATGTTCTGCATTTGATGACTCTCTCTTCATGACCCTTAACTGTGGTGGCTTTGCTTGGTCTCCCTTTCAGCTTTCTGCCTGCCTACTGTTTCTGTTGTAGTGGCTACCTTTCCCTCAAAGCCATGGCACAATAGCTGGAAGCTCAGAACAATGTGCCTGGTCTGTAGCATTGGGGCATAATATGCAATTTTTTCTGAACGAGTAATGGTACTTCCTAAACAGAGTTTCTCTGTCAAGAGTTGAGTATTTTAATAATTCCCTCCAAATCCTCAAACCCTCAAGATTCTACTGTTTGTCTACGTATCTCTTCCCTTTAATCTTCAGCCAGGAATCAATAAGGTAAGTCCGTGTCTGCCTGCCACCCTCCTCTTTTCTCCTTGTATACACATGCACATTCAGGCACCGTCCCGGCCACCCATTACTTACTGGTCTCCGAGGTAGAGGCCTGGCCAGACCTCGTCAGCATGGTTGCAGGCTGTCTTGCCCGTGTAGAGGAGCCTTTCCAACTCAAAGACATTGAGGAAGGGATGGTGAACACTGGGCATCTCCTCCAGGCTCCCTCGGGTACGAACAGGGGACCTTGAGCTGCTTCGGGAGAAGCGGGCCATAAAAGTCATGGAAGCCCACAGCCAGTTACCGGGGCACATCTTCAAGGTGGCGGGATCTGCGGCCAACGCGGAGTGGTTTCAGCAGTGATGGGCTTTGTCACCAGGTGGCTGTTGCTGGAAGCAAAAGGGTGTCAGGCATACCTAGTGAGTCCAGAACAGCCGTTTCCTTCCCTCCGCATAGGTCTGTCTCCTGGGGAGTAGATCCTTAGCTGAGAGAAGGCAAGGCTAGCCCAGGAGCTCAATTGCCTCCGTTCTCAAGCTTCTGTGGGCCCCTCCGCTAAGCTCTGGCTCTGCTGTACAAGGAGGTGGGAGTCACATGTCCTTGTTTACGGGAAGAAGGAGCTAGCTGCCCAGCTGCTGGGCTTCTTCTCCATTGCCCCACCCTGACTGCCAACAAACACAGAAACACACAGACATATACACACTGGATGGGCCGGTGCATCTACACTGCCTGGACACTTGTCAGCCCAAATCTGCGGCTCATCTGCCTGGGGTTATAGGCAGAGAGTCTAGGGAGCACGGACGGGGATGGAAACCACTGTAAAGCCATCCAGAGAGAATCATCAAGACGATCCCAGCAGCTGGGACCGTGAGATATGCCTCCTGGGTGACAAAGAGAGATGAAGCATTTTAACCCATGCCTGCCCTGCCCCACACAGTCTCAAAGATAAGCCTGTCAGGGCGAAGGGTATTGGGAGGTTGGGAGGGTGAGAGCGAGGGACGAGCCAAAGGAATGAGTTTGGGAAAATGCTTGCTGAAAGGGAGAGCTGGTGGACGCTTGAATCTGTGCACACAAGCCCGTGAGTAGGAGGAGCCCCTCCTTTGACTACACCTCATCCCTAGGGAGAGAATTCTGAGTCAAAGCAGGCTTGGAGCTTTGTGTCTGTGTCTGGTGGGGGCGGGGCGGAAGTGGGAAAAGCAAGGGGAGAAAGTGGGGGTGGGGGGGTGGGGACGGGATGGGGGGAATCCTGCAGGTCCAGGGGCCTTTGGGAAGTTCAGAATTGCCACCTTTGTTGCTGTTGCGATCAATCAATTGTTCCTGCACAGTGCCAGGAGCAGCAGCAGCCATGAGGGGCCTAGCAGGCGTGTCTCAGAGTACCTGTGGAGAGCAGGAACTTGGGAAGGTGGGCTCCTGCTTTGAGCCTCACAGCCGGAACAGACTGCCTTTGAGGCTTGCCGTAGGACATTTGGGCAGTGAGACAACTATGGAAGATGGCCATTGCCACTTTCTGCTATGGATATGCACATTAGGTGGGTTAACCTGCAACAACCCTCCTCCCACCTCCCATTCCCTGTGCTGCTGTCAGCCTTAGGGGCCTCAACTTAATGTCCAGCAATAAGGAGCCATCTTGGCCCACGGCCACGCAGTGATCCTATCATACACTCCCAGCCTGGCCTAGCTTTCTCTTCTCTAAGGGTCAGAAGACACCAGTCTCTCAGAACACACCACAAACAGGGGCAGTGGGATCACAGCTAATAAAGGATGAGCCTATAACTCAGGAGTTCGGGGACAGATAGGGTTCCAATGGTTTGTTTAGAAGAAGCCCAAAAATCCAGCACGGCCATCAACATCACTATCACCCCTGAGCACCTACCTCTACTCCTGGGGCTCAAAGACCCACGCTTTCCCCCCGCCCCCAACACCCTCTCTCAGAATAGATTCTGCTGCCTAAGTGATGGTGAAAGGCACAGGGCTGGCAGGAGGGCAGTAGCAGGTAGCCACTGTCCTCAGAACTGTCCTTCCTGGTGTAGAGGAGTCCAGCTCAGACTGGAATACACACCTGGGTCTTTTCCAATCCCATTAACCCGCCACCAGAGGCCCTGGCCGCTGCCCCCCTCCCTCCGTCTGCTGTCGCGGTAGTAACAGGTTCGTGGCTGTCGCCTTAGCCCTGTGCCAACCAGACAGCCTGGCGCAGCGGGGAAGCAGGGCGCAGCAAGGCGCGCGGCGATGCCCCTGTGCTCCTGCCCAGCCCCGACTCCTGTCCCCGTCCCCGCACGTCTCTACCTCCTGGTCGCAAGGGTCTCAGATCCCGAGTTGGCCTGCGGGCTCCCGCAGTCCGGTGCCCATGGCTCCTTCACGGCCCCCGCCGCTGCGCCGCCGCCCCGGCGCGCAGGTGGATCCCAGCTATTTTTAAGCCATGACACGTACATCGAAGCAGGTTCCTTTCGGTGTGCGCGCTGGTGACATCCAGGGACACCGTGTCACGCAGCGGTGGGAGCCGCCACACCGCAGCGACACAGCCCGCCCCTGTTTACAGCCCCGCGCAGGCCCGCAGCCCCGCCTCGCGTGCACGCCAGGGCTTGCTGCCCCGCAGACCAATGGCAAAGCCTTGTTGCAAACCTTTCCAGACAGGGTCTTCACACCGCTCGCTCTTCCCAGACAGAATTAATGAATTACAGACGGCCTGCTCCAGTCTTTTCTACACTCTAGAGAACAATCCTCAGCCACCCTCCCTGTTAATAGCACTTACCACATGCTAGGCACTTCACCTGGCTTAGAGAGTTTCATTTTCATCAGAGATGTGTAAGACAGGCGTCTTCATCTGCATTTTACGAAGGGATGATATTAAAATATAGACAGGCTAAGCCCAAGTCACCAGCTAGGTATTGAAAGGGCTGAGCTTCAGAGGATGGTAGTGAGACCCTGAAGTTCGTGTTATGACTCTTCCAACCGTGCTTCCCATACAAGGGGAGTATGCACCTTGCGTACCTTGCGTATCATTCAGAAAGTCATTTCTGCATTTTCAGCCGTACACTCCCCCCACGCCTTAAGAAATTAATCTTCGTTTATTTCTTATATGCTGTGGTTTAGCGGTATCAGCCATCATCTGCTTCTCTACGGTCAGCGTCAAATCGTTAAGTATTCAGAGTCAAGAGTCAAGGTTGGTGTAGCCTTTCCTAAGTGTCTCTTCCATTGCTTGTCTTTGTTAGGGTTTCTATTGCTGTGATGAAACATTGTGACCAAAAAAAGAAGGCTGGGGATTTAGCTCAGTGGTAGAGCGCTTACCTAGCAAGCGCAAGGCCCTGGGTTCGGTCCTCAGCTCCGGAAAAAAAAAAAAAAAAAAAAAAAAAAAAAGAATCAAAAAAAAAAAAAGAAAAAAAAAGTTGGGAAGGAAAGGGTTTATTTGGCTTACACTTGCATATCACTGATCATCATAGAAGGAAGTCAGGACGGAAACGCAAACAGGGCAGGAACCTGGAGGCAGGAGCTGATACAGAGGCCATGGAGGGGTGCTGCTTACTGACTTGCTTCTCATGGCTTGTTCAGCCTGCTTTCTTTTAGAACCCAGGACCACCAGCCCAGGGATGGCTTCACCCATAATAGGCTGGACCTTCCCCCATCAATCATTAAGACAATGCCCTACAGGCTTGTCGACACCCTGATCTTGTGGAGGCATTTTCTCAATTGAGATTCCCTCCTCTCTGATGACTTTAGCCTGTGTCAAGCTGACACAAAACCACCCAGCGCACTGCAGGGAGCGTCCCAGGATGGGGAATCTGAATGACTATGATCAGATGTTGAGAAGCAGGTAGAGTCCAAGCTACCGTCAGAAAGGAAGGAAGCAGACAGGTAAGCAGAGGCAGAGTAGTTAGGATATGAAGGTGGTGTCGACTATGGTTGAGATTGGGAGCTGGGACCACCTGAGCTCTGAGAATAGATGAAGTTGTAGTCTAGGGACCAAGAAGCATCATGAGCCGGCATACGAACTACCCCAGTGTTGATTGTCAGGCACCTCCATAGGCTGCTGCCTGGCCCAGCAGTCAGTTTACCCACTGGCCATTTCTTCTATGAAGAAGCAGACTTCTATTCCAACTTCCCCCACCTCTCCTTGTTCCTTTTGGGCAGGGCACTTTACCTAGAGATGAATTCCTTGTTGTCTGAAATAATTGACCTAAGAAGTCTGAGATTTTTTATTATTAGTGCGAGGAAAACCTTTCAACAGTTACCATGGAAGACGTTGTGAAAGGGCGCTTTGTTTGGCAGAGGGTGGACTAGAAGAAGATCAGGAGTTCAAGGCTAGCCTCAGTCACACTGTGATTTTGACATCATCCCGAGCTACATGAGATCTTGCCTAAAACAAAACAAAACAAAACAAAACAAAACAAAACCCAAATGATCTCTGAATCCAGCTCCTGTAGTAGACTATTTGACAGGCATACATGTAACCCAAGCATTCAGTAGGATCAGACTTTTTGGCCTCATGGGAAGTTAGAGGGTAACAGGCAGAAACAATGTTGCAGATAAAGCTGTTCTCACTTTTGTTTCCATTGCTTGTTCTGCTACAGGCTCTTGCTTTGTAGCCTAGGGGGCCCTTGAACCTTAAAGCTTCCAGTCCCATCCTTCTAAGTGGACCACCAGCTCCCTCTGATTCCCCCCACCCCCCCGTTTTCTATTTCTTTGTTTTACAAGATCTCCATTTCAACTATGCATTGCCCTTTTCTCTAAAATATGCTTCAAAGTACATCACGGATAATGTGGGATCTGAGGTTCTAAATCACCAGGGAAGCTCTTCTCGGAATGGCATCTTGGGTCGGTGACTCATGACTTTCATGAGTCAACCCAATGGGTTGATGGTTGTCTAATTAGACAGTCTGTGATGCTCGCAGGTAACACCAAACCATACAAAGAGTGGAGAGGAGAAAGGAAATGGGGTGGGATGGGGGCGTTATCCGAGGAAAGATAATGGAGAAGAAAGACTTAGGGAAGAGAGGCAGGAAAGAGAAAGGGCATGAGTCATCTGACAGTTCCTTGGGCTCCACATGCATCAGCTCATTTCATCCCACCCCATTTTAAGAGTTTAATCCTCTGAACACTCCAGGAGATTGGCATTTACTGTACTAGGGTAACCCATTCACAGATAGTTGGTGCCAGAGCACAGGTTCAAAACCACAACCATCTTAGTCAAAGCTACATTTTGGTTAGACAGAAGAGCCAATTTTTTTGTTGGGGGTGGGGTAATGCTTTTCTGGATCAGCTGTATTCATGAGTTCCTTGGTTCATATATATTTCTATTAAAGGACTTAGTTTTAATGTGCTTAAGCCCCTGTTGTTTGTAGTGGAGCTTATGAATGAGTATATGAACAGAATAGAGGTGAAATTGAGACTATTGAAAAAAAAAGGGGTAGGGGCTTGTGTTGGCTCAGCCAGGAGTGGTGGCTTACACTTGAAAGATGGAATAAGGATGTTTAGGAGTTTGTCACAGTTTGAAAATATGCTTTGCTCAGGGAGTGACACTATTTGGAGGTGTGGCCTTGTTGGAGTAGGTGTACCCCTTGTTGGAATAAGTGTGTCACTGTGGGTGTGGGCTTTAAGACCCTCATCCTAGCTGCCTGGAAGTCAATATTCTGCTAGCAGCCTTCATATGAAGATGTAGAACTCTCAGCTCCTCCTGCACCATGCCTGCCCGGATGCCGCCATGCTCCCGCCTTGATGATGATGGACTGAACCTCCGGCCTGTAAGCCAGCCCCGATTAGATGTTGTCCTTATAAGAGTTGCCTTGGTCATGGTGTCTGCTCACAGCAGTAGAACCCTAACTAAGACAGAGTTCAAGATTATTAGTGGCTTACATCATAGTGAGTTGCCTTATGCTAGCCTGGATGAGAAGACCTCATGTTCAAAAATTCCTAGTTCTGGAATAGATAAATTAATAAAGAAAATATTTTTAAAAAGGCCTTGGAATAAATTGATCCTCCTGTCTGCATACTTAATATCATATGTAGGAGAAGTTCAATAAAAGTAGACTGTTACAAAATACACACACACATGCACACACACACACACACACACAGAGAGAGAGAGAGAGAGAGAGAAGAGAGAGAGTGCACATATAATCAAATATGTTAAATAGCAATTATTGACTACAGGTGAGTCTTAGCATGCACTCGCTAATTGAGCCTCTTAAATGGTATTGAGGAAACCAGTCCTAATCTGTGGTCATAAGTCTACTCCGAAATCCATGAGCTGAATGGGATTTGAGTATGGACTTAATAAATCCAGGGCCATTTTAAATTAAAGTCGGCCTCAAACCACTGTATTAATAGAAAACAAAACACCTAGAATTAACTGTGTCTGGTGGTGTCATGTCATGCTTTCAGCAAAGCTCAAATTTCTCTTAAGAAGTTGGAGTTTTTTTTTTCCTCAAGGGATACAGAACAGGAGTGGATGAAGAGGATGTGAAGGGAATGGAGGCGATGCAGGGCCGAGGGGAGGAAGGGAAAATGTGGTCCGGGATGTAATATATGGAAGGATAAATAAAAAGAAAGAGAAGTTTGAGGTTTTCATTCTCCGGCTCCCAGTCTTTTCCTTTAAGGAGTGGCTGGATCTGAAGGGCGTGGAGGTAGCATTCTCAACCCAGCCCCTCTCCTAGCCACGCCCTCAGAGCACCCAGCCGGAAATGATCCCAGGTTTAAGGAACGCTTTCACTTAAAAGTCGAAGCTGGTTTTGTATTCCCCTCTTCCGTCTTTCTCCGTCCCTCTAGAGCATTCCTCTCCTGTCAGCTGATCTCCATATTGTAGAACACACCTCACCACCGCGGATATTAACTTTGTAAATACACTACTGCAAAAAGCATTCTCCTGAGAGCATGCCTGTGTGAAAAAGAGTCCCATGCCTCTAGTAGAAATCAACCAGGTTTACAGTTTGTAAAACAACAGCGTGAAAGGATACAAAGTAGACTTATCTCAGCATGAAGAAGAAAGACGTATATAACGAGCATTTTGGAAGATATGGAAAGGAAATGTGTCAAATACAGAGAGAACTAAAAAGTTCAGCCAGAGTGGAGCTACAGAATTAATCTCATCTCTTTCTTTGAGCTACAATCCTCAAAATTCAGTCTACATTTTGTATTCAGTTTTAATTGTGAGTGTTATGAAATTGCTTGAGACTGCCTTATAGCTTCATGTGTAGCGAATTTCGATAAATGAGTCATATAGGCTTGAAAAGAATATGTGTGTATATACATGCATAAAATATAATCGATTTTGGATTCCTATCATATCTCACTTCCATATAAGAATTCAGAATAGAATGAAACTTTTTATTTCTGTTTGGTTGAGTGTTACCGCCAAGAGGTCTTGGCTTTCTCTGCCAATTAAATAATCAAAGGGCAGGAAATATCTCAGACACAGCAAAGTAGCAAGCCATAAGCCAGCAGTTCTCAACTCCTGGGTTGTGACCCCTTTGGGGGTGGAGCAACTTTTCACAGGGGTCGCCTAAGACCATCAGAAACATCAGATCTCTACATTATGATTCATAACAGTAGCGAAATTACAGTTATGAGGTAGCAACAAAGAGAAATACACAGCATAGCAGAAAGGGGATACAGCTATCTTCCACCATGCAGGGCCCAGGGCTTTTAAGTGGTGTTGGTGGCCTGGGCTAGGTCTCCATCTACTCCTTTTGGGTTGTCTAACTTAAAGAGAAGAGTGAAAGCTGATTAGGGGCACAGCTTTAGATAAACATGTTCGGTACCTCTCTGAATGTAAGGGGGAAACCTAGCATTGGGAGAAAAATGTCGCAGGGCTTTGTCTCAGGTAAGAAAGTTGAAAAAGGTGAACATTTGCCAGTTTTATTATCTGTCTATGGCCCCTTCCCCGCCCCGTCTGTCTAGTTTTTTAGTTCCCTATTAGAACTGAGTCATATTGGATACATGAAATTCATGTGAGTTATTTATTTTGATAATGGAAGAAATTACAAAGAAGTAACAGCATAGGCCTTTTGATATTAGATTATAAAGGTAGCTGACACTTCATTTTGGGTCTCTTTCTCCCCTTTCTCTAGGGAAAGCTGGCTTTGCTATCAGGATGGTCAAGAAGACCTTTATCAGATCATGTCCAGATGCTTCTTCCTATGACTACAGAACAGCAAAGATGAGATCCTGAACCATCTCCTTCCAGGGAGTTCAGCCACCAAGAGCCTAACCATCCATCCACACAGCTCATTGTCTTAATAAGCATAACATTTCCATTCCAGGAGACTCAACACCGAAAAATGGCAAGGCCCCAAATCATTTTGCTTTTCATGTTAAGAACACATCGAATGATCTGGCAGTGCTTGTCACCAGCAACTTAGAGACACTTGGGATTCATTACTTCAAAATTCCTACCTGGCCATTTTCACAGACTCTTGTCTTGTACCTCAGCTCTCTTGATTGGATCAAGGATGTACACACAGCAACCTATCTTACGTAAAGCTTCCAGTTCAACAAATGTGAATCTTACCTTGTGCTATGGCTAAAGCAAACTTGACCCTCCTTTTCTAACTCAGAGACAAGTTCTAGTCCCAAAACTTTATGTTAACGGATGAGAGAGGAAACATAATTCCACTATGGTGTCAGAGGTAGGGCCGATAAGAAGTGATTATAAGGCCACTAGGGTAGAGCTACCATGACTGGATTCTGGAGGCTTTCTAAAGAAAAGAGAGGGATACAGAAACGGAGACATACATTTTCTAACATGGTACTACTATGCAGCCAGCAGGACATCCTTACCAAAGGATAGCCTGTGACATGGTACTTGAATCTTTTACTTCCAGAATTGTGCACAAAAAGAAATCTTATTATTATTATTATTATTATTATTATTATTATTATTATTTATTTATTTATTTTTTGGTTCTTTTTTTCGGAGCTGGGGACCAAACCCAGGGCCTTGCGCTTCCTAGGCAAGCGCTCTACCGCTGAGCTAAATCCCCAACCCCAAGAAATCTTATTTTTAAAGATTTATTGGTTTGTGTATATGAGTGATTTATTTGTATATGTGCCTCCATGACAGAAGAGGACATCAGATTTCATTATAGAAGGTTGTAAGCCACCATGTGGTTTCTGGGAATTGAACTCAGTACCTCTCTGGAGGAGCAGCCAATGCTCTTAACCACTAAAAAAAAAAATCTCTCTAGCACCAAATCATTTTTTTAAATCCTCTGATATTTTATTGTAGCAGTAGAAAGCTGTTGATCAATACATTTAATATTTATGTATGCAATAAATCCAATTTTAGTTTAGTTACAGATTGTGAGATGATATAGCTGAAATTTTACAACCTGATATCTGGTCATCTCAGAGATATCACCAATAAGATTTGGTTAAGAGGAGGAATTCCATCTGACCCAGAATCAGCACTTGCCTGCAGCTACTGGAGGGCTTTAAGGCTGACTGTGGAGTCCCCTACAATGCTGGACACTGACTTCTTGGAACCAAGCTCCCTAAACACACAATTTATGTTTTTCTCCTTTAAGAGAACCTGATCATGTATAGAACTAGATTTTTAAAAGGAATTATTTGTTTCAACAACCCAGGTGGGATGGTTTTTCAATCCCAGTCCCTAAGAAGCACAGGCAGGTGGGCCTCTGAGTTTGAGGCTGGCCTGATCTACCCAGTGAGTTCCAGCACAGCAAGGACTGTGTAGAAAGACTAGGTCTTGAAAAACAAAACAAATCTGTGTGTTGTGTGTTGTACGTGTGTGTACGACTGCTTTGACTGCATGTTTGTGTGTTCACTATTTGTGTTCAGTGCCCTGGGTATTAAGTGCATCCTAGAAAGTAAACCTTGATTGTCCACAAGACCAGCAAGTGTTCTTTACCTCTGAGCTGTTGTACTAGTCCCTACAATTAAGACTAAAATTGTTTATTTTATGTGTGTGAGTGTGTTGCTATAAAATTATTAAAAAGAGCTGTCTTTTACCCCCACTAGGTCTGGTACTGCGGTGCCCCAAGATATCTGGTAGATATCTTCATCTCAGTCAGCAAAGCCTCTCACCCGCTTTGCTCTATCCCATATCACACTGCGGAAGGCTTCTCTCTGAGCCTGGCAGCAATCTCTCTACCCATCTAGTTCCCAAGGCAGGCTACCACCATACCAGAAATAAACATCTCAATTCCATGTCAGCCTAGTGTCTTCAGATGCCACATATTCTCTTAAACGTAAATCGCCACATGAAAGAACACACAACACAATAACCTCTGACCCAATTGATAAGATATAGTTGCCCACTTAAACATACCAAGCCCTGTATACCTCCATCCCTTAAGAACATTTGTAACAACCCACAAAGGTACAGAGTGGAATCTTAAGGTCAGCCTCCAAGTTCTCTCGGCAGCTTCCTCTGCCTTCCCATTCCAGTCTCCTCCTCTTCCTAAAAGTTTTCTCCCACCCATCCTCCCTTCTCCATCCTTCCAATAACAGGCCTCGTTCTATCCTATACTGAAGGACCCTAGTTCTTTCTGAAGTGTAAGAGCTATTAAGAGGCATGGCCTGGTAGGTTATGGGGACCCTAGGGGCTTTCGCCAGTTTTACACCCACTGCCTCAGGTTAAGATTAGGCCAAGTACCAGCTTCCCACCTTGGGTCAAGGCTAGGCCAAGTTCCATTCTCCACCCACAGTTCTTGGGAGGAGCAGGGACATTATTGAAAATCTGAAGAATGGGGGCTGGGGATTTAGCTCAGTGGTAGAGCGCTTACCTAGGAAGCGCAAGGCCCTGGGTTCGGTCCCCAGCTCAGAAGGGAAAAAAAAAAAGAAAATCTGAAGAATGTACTGACATAGTCACCTGACCTTCTGGTCCCAGATAGAGTTTGAATGCACGCCATTTGCTTGCTAGCCAATAGATTCAATGGTCAATATGCTTAGCCAATAAGTTTAAACTGTAACCTTGCTGATGCAACCTATACCCCTAAAAAGTATAAAAACTGCTTGTTATAGCCATTCAGGGGTCACCTTCCAGTCACTTACCATGAGGGACTGATTGAAGGTCAACCCCAGTGGGCTGGAAAATAAACCTCTTGCGTTTGCATCGAACTCCATTCTCACTTGGGAGTGTCTCACTTGGGAGGTCTCCCAGTAGTTAAGACTCACTTCGAGCCTTACAGTACATGCCTTCACCTGTGTAATGACATCATCCCACATGAATGTTTTGCCTTTATGGATGTTTGTGTACAATGTTCATGTCTGGTGTCAGTGGAGGCCAAAAGAGGAAGAGAGAGGAAACATAATTCCACTATGGCATCCAGAGGTAGGGCCTTTGAGAAGTAATTATAAGTCCACCAGGGTAGGCCTACCATGACTGGATTCCCTGGAACCCTGGAAGTGAAATGATGATGACGATGATGATGGTGACAATTGTGAATCAGCATGGAAGGAAGAACAGTCAGAGCTCTTAACCACTGAGTGAGCCTTAGAATTAGACTGTAAAAACAAACCTTATGCTTGTCTGCCACGGGAGAGGTCCTGGGTTCCATGTCCAGCATGTAAAGTGGATAGCCTGACTGAACTTGACTCTGATCTTGTTACACAGCAGCCCTCAGTTTTCATCTTTTGCCCTTTAAATTCTTCATGCAATTCTATGTCCAGAGAACACCTAATCCTACCTTGATTATCTTCCTGTTTGGCAAGGTATCAGAGGAGCACAAGGGTCTAAGAGATAGCCAGATAAAGAATTCTTGTAGGACAGAGGCAAGCCCTTCTAGTGTCAAACTTAAAAGATGTCACCCTTCTTCATAACCTTTCAAAATGTGTGAGCTTCTTCACAATGGGAACTGTGTACATAGCGAGGTATTCCACACTGGATGAATGATCTCAAAGCAGTCCTATTTTAGGTCTTGCTTCTTCCCGGTACCATACAAAGACCCACTGGTATTGCTAATATTCCTTCCCAGGGGAGACATAAGCAATGTCTACCCCTCTTCCTAAGGCTCCAACTACAAACAAAGGTACTCTCCGGTGATAAGACTGCAGAAAAGGGGGTATAACTGGAGCGAGACTCCAGTATTGTTGGGATGGGGTCAGAATAGATGCTCCATGCAGAGACATCTAAGCTAAGCCATCTTATTTCAACACTTTGTCTCTAATACATACCTTTGAACTGATTGATTCCTAGCTGTATTTCTGAGTTCTTAGAAACACATTTTGTTTCTAAGATATATTGATGGCTTTGATTAATAAACTGAGCTCTCCAAACACAAAGTAGCTTCTACAAGGCCACAGGAGGAGCAAATTTCAAGCTACACATGAACTTCAATTCTCTAATCAACCTGCAGTTTGCACAGAAGGTTAAAGGTTCCAGCATTGTTAACACAACGTAAGTGGCATAGCCAAGCACACCATAAAAGTACCTGGCTATTATAGGGAGCTCTATAAAACCCACATGTATTATAGTTAAGAAGTGAGAAACCTTGTCACGGGCAGAGCTGGCCTTGCCAGCCAGAAGGACTGAGTCCCTGTGTCTAAGAGACAAAGTGACATTTGGGACTGTGTGTCCCTGGATTCGAGTGATTCTTTCAACCCCAGTGAGGTTCCTTTACGCCAGACTTCTGTTGCCTCCATAAATTTTTGTTGCAACTCAAATTTGGATGCCTATCTTTTTAGATGGCATAATCTCGAGAAAGATAATTAAAAAAATAAATGACACGGTACTTTGTGGCTGGTCGATATGAAAGTACATAAGACATACATGCGGCAGCTTTGGCACTCAGTGTTATAAGTTGTTCCAAGGGTGCAAAAAAGCACTTAGAAGAAATCCATATTCCAAAGTCTCTTCCTCAAGCCCAAGTTCAAGAAAATAAAAAACAAACACATCTCTTATCTAATTACTTATTTTTAATTTGTGTGTGTCTGTGTGCATAGATGTGGTAGGGATACGGGACAACCTTAGGTGGTGTTCTTCAGGTTAATTTTTGAGATGGGGCCCCTCATTGGCCTTACCAAGTAGGCTAGGTTAGATGGCCAAAGAGCCTCAGGGATCCTCCTGTCTCTGCCTCCCTAGTGCTCCCTGACTGCGATTACAAGTGTATGTACGTCATCACATTGGGCCTCTTTCTACTTGCAAGGCAAGCGTTTGACCAAAGAACTACACCCCAGGCTCAACAAAGTCTGGCATGGCCTTGGTTCCCACCCCTGGGACGATGCCAGCAGGCTTGGGCCTCCATGGGTGTCAGTGGCTGCTGTGTGTGGGCTTAAGGCTTGTCTATATAATAATATACATATCTTTATGTTCCTCCTTCAAGGAATATCCTCCATGTTAACATTAGTGACTCCAAGATAATCAGAGACAGTAGGAGTCCAGGAGGGAAGGTCTCAGCAAAATGGTAAACGTTGGGACCTTCAGGATAACCCTTAAGACTGTGGAAAAGAACTCTAAAAAAATTAGTTAGAAAATATACAATTTCTCAACTACACAAAAAAATAAGGCTGCGATGTGAATTTTATAAGGAGCTTCACAGATCTAAAGGAACAGAGGCAGCTGTATTATGAGCCAGCATGTCAGAAAGATGCTAAGGAAAGAAATAAAGAAATGATCACAGGAAATCCCACCTAGCTAAGTTTTTTATGTTTACAAAGGCAAACAGATTCCTGAATTCAGGAGTGGCCTGGGACAGAGCAAGGTTAGGCCTAGGTGTGGCAGAAATGGGTCCCACCCAGGTAGTTTATCTTCTGTGCTTAACAGAGACAGGCTGACCTCTGAATTCTTTTGCAATGCTAAAAAAAAAAAAATGCTCGCTGTTTTCTATGAATGAAAGGACTGGGTCAAGGAATCCCCATTCATAGGATAATCAAAAGTGAACCTGGAGAAAATGACTGGATTGATATGTAAAATAAAGACTGGGTTTATGATCTGCCAGGGAAGAGCTATCCAGGGAATTTTCTAGAACAGCAAGAGAGAACTACTTGGAGAACTGTCTCCAGCAGAAAATGGAAAAAGAGCTGTCTAGAAATCTCCAGACAGAGCAGAACAGAAAGTGAAAGACCCCCGGAGTGGGGAGACCCTCACTCAAGGCCTGGGATGACTCGACCCCCCAAGATCTCACACAAGACTGTCCTTGCTGTAATCACATGAGGTTTATTGATAGGAACCAGTGCACTGGGGTGGCGACTCCTATCCCACGCAGGGGCAGTGGAGTTCGATGACCAGTAGCTGGGAGAAGGGGTATTTAAAGGAAGAAGCCACAACCCAAGCGGGCAGGGATGGTGTCATGTGAAAAATCACAAGAAGTTTCCTGTCTCTCAAGATTGTTTAACTTTATGGTCCGCTAGTTCCTAGGAGAAGCTTTCTGTTATCTTTACTATGTTGGGAATCACATATCTAAGGGCCTTATCTTAAGCCCTTTTATCTAGCTCCTGGGAGAGCAGGCTCAAGAAATGTGACCCTTTACCTACTTACAGGTAAAGAGCAGGGTCTGGAATTTGAGGTATTTAGGGCTTCTTAGGGGTGAGATAGCATTTGTAAACTTCTGACTTTTTGGCTGCATTTTTTATTCTTTCAAAAGCAAGCTGGAAAACTGTCTCGAGCAGAACATGGCTGCAGCTTGAACCCACAATTTGACTTCAAGTTCATTTGTTTTCCCTACTCCCAGACACCCTATCCACCCTGAGAGGTAGGAGTCTCTCAGAACTCCTATCCAAGCAGAGGCTGGTCCTTGGCACACACACATCTTTTATGTATCCCCAAACATCAACCACAAACCAGACAGCCTTTATTTTACTATCATAGCCCTGTACCCTGTGTTCTTCAACTTTCATTTGTCCTGGTCTCTCATCTGTTCCCTTTCCCTCCTGCATGGACAGAAACCCTCAAAGATCAATTGCTCTTAAAATTAAACGGCTCCTTCAATAAGGAAAAGTCCTTATAGTTGACTTTCAGCTCTTATCTCACTCTTAGTGGAGAGCTGGTGTCAAAAGCTTTAAAGAATCTACACAGGATAGAGAAAATTTTACAGAGGGAAAAATGCTTGAAATGTTGTTTCTAATGTGGGAAATTACAACCTATCTTTCCAGTGTCAGGGACACTCATTTTTACTGGAACTGATATTAAAGATCCTTTCAAAGCCTAATACTTAGATACTCAGTGTCTAATATTCAGAAATATTAAATTCAAAGCAGCAAAATTCTTTGAGACTCTAGCTTCTATGACCTATGGTGTTGGTTTTAATAATAAGATAACTACTTCTGTGGCTTACTGACTTAGAGCATGAGTTAATAACTTGCTGGCACTCAGGTCTAGGATTACCACCACCAAGTCTAAACTTTCCTCTTTTATTATGAGAAGACAAGGTTAAATGTTTTACGCGACTCCTGTGAACCAGTCTTTCATCAATAGGTAAGAGTAGTCTTTCTTCTGGATCTTTCTAAACAACAACTGTAAGATTAGAAACCTGTTCTGGAAACCTGTTCTTTTAGAAGTTAAAAATTGCTTAAGTAGCAGCATGAAAGCCTTAGAGCTGTGATGGACAGGACTTTTTTTTTTTTTTTAAGATTTATTTATTATATACAAGTACATTGTAGCTGTCTTCAGACTGTAAGGCTCGAAGTGAGTCTTAACTACCTGGAACCCCCCCCCCCCCCCAAGTGAGACATGAGAACAGAGTTCTATGCAAACAAATGGTTTATTTTCCAGCATGTTGAGGTCAACCTTCAATCAGTCCCTCGTGGCAAGTAATGGATGGCTGTAATAAGCAGTTTTTATACTTTGTAGGGGGACAGGTTACATCAGCAAGATTAAAATCTAAGCTTACTGGCTAAGCATATTGACCTTTGAATCTATTGACTAGCAAGCAAATGACGTGCATTCAAACTCTATCTGGGACCAGAGGGTCAGGTGACAAATTTTCTCCTCTTTTCCTAACTTCCCTCCAGTGGTTAACTGGGATGTTTAACAAGGTAGATTCAGTCTATCCTATGTCCAAAAATAGCACCAGTCACAGTCCAAGTCCAAGAATACAGAGAAAGACAAACAACACACAGTTGTACCCTTGCCACAGGTGCAGAGCAGGACTCACTTTTGATTGGCTCCTGCCAATACTGAAGTCCAAAAACAAAGAGAAAGACAATCAACACACAGACAGCTTGCTCCTCTCATGGGTACAGAAACCAGGTAATCAGGTGACCCGCCAGCTGCTGGTATCCAGTCTACAGATACAGGTGACCCGCCAACTTACACTGGAATCGAGTCTACAGATACAGGTGACTGGCCAGCTTATGCTGGTATCAAGTCCACCAGGTTCCAAAAGGAGCAGAGTCCTCTGGACTCCCTCCAGACCAGACCAGATCAGACCAGACCAGACCATAGGCTCTCTAAGCCTTACAGACACTCACGAGCAAACCAAAAGCAAGACAGATAACACAGATACAGACAACTGCAGTACCTGACATTAAGCTCGAGCTGTTCCTCTGACCACCATTCCTTGAAACCTCATAGCGGGGGTCTGGCTTCCCAGCCAACGCACCAAATGTAAGGCTTGAAGTGAGTCTTAACTACCTGGAGATCCCTCAAGTGAGACACAAGAGCATAGTTTGATGCAAGGGAACAGTTTATTTTCCGGCGTGTTGGAGTTGACCTATTTCTACCAGGCCAAACCTCTTAATAGCTCTTATGCTTCAGTAAGAACTAGGGTCCTACAAGACACACCAGAAGAAGGCATCGGATCTCATTACAGATGATTGTAGCCATCTGTGGTTGCTGGGAATTGAACTTAGTACCTCTGGACCTCAGTGATCTTAACTGCTGAGCCATCTCTCCAGCCCTGGACAGGACTCTTAAGTACAGCAAACACATTAGTGCCTCAGTGAAACTGTAAAGGCAGATATGATGGTTAATGCTGATTGTCAGTTTGACAAGAGGCAAGCCCTTGAGCACAGCTGTGAGAGATGGTCTAGATCAGGTTAGACCCTGGGGATGTCTGTGAAGAATTTTATTGAAATGGGAAGACCCACCCTAAATGTGGATTCCACCTTCCTGCTTCAGCCCAGCTATTTGAAAGCTGCATAGGAAACTGTTTTGGTTTTTATTGGCTAACCTTTGAGTCTTCCTGGTGAGTTCATCTACCTTGTTCCTGCTGCCACCACCACCCTCCCCCTCCTTGCTGTCATCTTTTCCTGACATCACAACCCAGACTGCATAGCCTTCCCATGTGGACCGAAGACTGGTGTCCCTCCAGGAACCCCTTAGGCCTTCAGCATCATCTGAAAGATCCTAGCTCGAGTCTCAGGATGGTGTGCCCCAGGAAACACCGATCCCGGACGAGCCCCCAAATGAAAGATCCCCAAAGAGTGACCCTTTCTAAAGTAGCAGGAAATTGCGGACCCCAGACACAGAGAGACCATTTTGGATGTAATAAGCAAAGGTGAGGTTTATTACGGAGATCTATTACGGGGATCTCCGGGTTGACACGTATCCTGCGCAGGAGACAGAGGTGTCGACCCCGAAACTCAAAAGTCAGGGGTTTATATAGGGAAGGCTAGGGGATTTGGCGAGGTTACACACAATGCTAATTTCTGGCGCGGCTATAAGTGATTGGCTCATTCAAACAAGCCAGTGAGATTACAGCACAGCAGAAGAGTACGTGCTTACTGGGGCGTTCAGGGTTTTAGAAGCTAAGGGCGTATCAGGGGTTGAAGGACATCTGGTTAATGTGTGACTCTGAGTAAGCTGGGGGAGGTGCCCTTCTGTATCTTTATGGCCTGTCAGTCTTGGCTGTAGGGCAGGCCCCGCTCTGCCTGGATAGTGTTTAGAAACTTACTTTTAATTTTATATTTTAAACCTTAAATCTGTATAATTTTCATTTCACATCCAGCTTCATATGCTGACAACTACTGGTTCCTATTGGTCATTGTATTTATTGGATTTACAATACAAACAAAGCAAAACAAAACAAAAAGAAAAACAAAAAAACCCAAACCAAAAATTAGTGACCATTCCCCTTAACCTGAACATGAACATGCTATGTATATAATCTGTTGCCATGTCCAGAAGAGTTTTGGCCTCTTGCTTTCTTTGCTATGGGAAAGAGATCACTAGATGATTTAAGTCAAGTGCAAGAACAAGTGAGCCTTGACTTTGTTTTAAAATCTCCATCTTGGGGGGGTTGGGGATTTAGCTCAGTGGTAGATTTAGGCCCTGGGTTCGGTCCCCAGCTCCGAAAAAAAGAAAAAAATATCTCCATCTTACTCAGATGGTGGTACAGGGTTTTAATTACAGCACTTGGGAAGCAGAGGCAGAGGCAGAGAGGTGGGGGCGGAGGCAGAGGTGGAGAGCCAAGTCTACACACACACACACACACACACACACACACACAAACTGTCTCAAAAAACAAAACAACAAAAGCTCTAGCTCGGGGTTGGGGATTTAGCTCAGTGGTAGAGCGCTTGCCTAGCAAGTGCAAGGCCCTGGGTTCGGTCCCCAGCTCCAAAAAAAAGAAAAGGAAAAAAAAAAAAAGCTCTAGCTTACCCACTTTCGGAGAATTCTCTAGCTTACTCACTTTCAGAGAATTATGGCTTTCTTTCTTCTCCAAATGCTTTGTCAGAGTTCTGGAAGGTAAAGAAACTCTAGGAGGCAGCTGCCTAGTCAGCTCATGCCCACGAGCTGTGGGAGTCTCCACTGGGAAGAACAAGGGCTTCGACAGACAGTACTACAGCATGCAATGCCTGGGAATTAATGTCCTCTCCTTCTGAAGAGATGCTTTTAAACGGGAAGAATATGACCTCGCATTCCGGCAGACTTCTAGAAAACACTCTTGGAAATGCAAAAGAGATCTGAGAGGCAAATAAAGACAGAAAATCAGATAAGTCAGCTAGGAACACTTGACTGTGTTGCCAAGGTACCGAGAACTGGGCATAGGCCTGGCGGCGGGGGGTGGGGGGTTAAGAAAAAACACATACTCGGGTCATTTGTGTTATGAGAATGCCAAAGCTTTACTGAGGTTCACAGAATATATACCCCAAGTTCACCAGGTGGAAAATTCCAGGAAGCACAGTGGAAAAACAGGTTTATGTCCTCAGGAGAAAAACAGGCACAAAAAACAGGAACTGACTTAACAGTGTTACCTCCCAGGTGTGCCGCCCAGGTGTTACTGCCCAGTCCCAACCAACAGAACGGTCAGGAAGTTCCTTTGTTAGGAACAAAAGGCTTCCACATGCATCAGCAAGGCTCAGCAGTGCGCAAACACTGACAGGGCCCAGGAGAGTCTGACAAACACTGAATTTAGTTTTGTAGACTGTTTAGATTAGCAAAGTGACCTGGGCTTTGATTTAATTTCAATGTACCTGATTTCTATGTAAGAGGTGGACCACAACCATAAACATGTTTCTTCTTACAGTGTTTGTGCTGCCATGTTCAGATGGGTGGTCTCTAGTGTGTTGAGTGTAAAGGCACACAACTCCAGCGTCAGGGGCTGGAGAGATGCCTCAGTGGGGGCTCATGTATGCTAGACAAGTTCTCTACCACTGAGCTGTATCCTCAGTCTCTCCCCTGGTTTTTAAAAAAGGCTTACTTTTGAGCCCTGGAGGTAATGAAATTGCCCACACGGGGCTCAAGCTTATTTTACTTAATCTTGCCTCAGCCACCTGTGTAGTTGGCATTAAATGTCTCTGGCTCTGGGAACTTGATAAATGACTGTGATTGCTCAACTAGCAGCAAAGATCTGGATGTGCCATGACCTGTGTCTTAGTTAGGGTTTTACTGCTGTGAACAGACACCATGACCAAAGCAAGTCTTATAAAGGACAGCATTCAATTGGGGTTGGCTTACAGGTTCAGGGGTTCAGTCCATTATCATCAAGGTGGGAACATGGCAGCATCCAGACAGGCATGGTGCAGGGGGAGCCGGGAGTTCTACATCTCCACCTGAAGGCTGCTAGCGGAATAGTTACTGACTTCCAGGCAGCTAGGATGAGGGTCTTGAAGCCCACACCCACAGTGACACACCTACTCCAACAAGGCCACACCTCCTAATAGAGCCATTCCCTGGGCCAAGCATATTCAAACCATGACAACCTGAATATTATTAATTGTTTGTCCTTAATTCAGGTTAAAAAGAAATCAGATAGGAACAAGAGCCCAAAGCTGCTTTCTTCTCAACTTCCTGTGCATTGACAAGTTTCTCCATGCCACCTACCATCCCCTGTAGGATGACCTCACAACCCAGAGGCTTGTCCACGAAGGTACACTCCCCATAGCTTCATTGTTTATTTTAGGAACTCACCAAAGACCCAGCTACTCTCCAAAGCATCACTTTACAACTTAGCTCTCATCTCCATATTCTTACTTTGCCTTTCCACAAAAACTGCACTATTACGTCATAAAGACCTCTGGATTTTAATCAAGCCCTTACATCCATTCGCTTGAACCAAATTTGAGAGTCTCAGTAAGTCAGGCCCTGACTGCCTTTTTTGGGTACACTGTCAGCCATGTCAGTGTTTGCTCTCACCAGGGTGAGGAATAAACTGAGCATTCTGATTTCATGACTGTTTTATTTTTTTTCTCCTGGTGACATCTGGGAAGCAGAATTCTACAAGAACTAAGTAGAAAGTGTTAAGCCAGGGAAGAGAGAAAGCAGATTTCATAAAAAGAAAAAAAAAGTGGGGGGAAAAAAAAACCTCATAAGCAAAATCAATGTTAAAGGACAATGAGATGAGATCTTTCATGTGCTGATGAAGTAACATAATTGGGAACCCAAATTTCTAAACTCAGGCAAAATGTCATTTACAAGTCAAGGAAAATTATATATTTTTTTTAAAAAAGACACCCAAACACTTCAAAAATTTCTACCAATAGACTCTTCCAAAAAGAACTCCTAAATAAGGAAAAAAAAAACCTGAGAAAACAGAATAAAAAAGCAACAGTATGCAAAAAAAAATTGCTTAAAGATGCTGGGAAATTTAAATAAATATTGAGTGTAAAAATCAGAATAGCAATCACTTTCGTATGTTTTTTAAAAAAAAACAGCTGGCATGCTCAAAGATAGTAGGTTAAAAATAAGCATTTTAATGCTATTTCTTTCCAGAACTCTACAAAAATGAGACTAGATGGAAAAATAATAAAACCTCAGACTCGCCCGATGAACAGTACCAGAAATGCTTTTAATAGTAACAAAACCTGTTGGATACTAAAAAGCAGGAGGCAAGTCGACTTGGACATATTGGCAATTTGATTTTCTCCACAAAACATTCAAAAGACCAGAGAAATGGCAGCCCAAAAGACCCGAGAGTAAGCACGAGGATGAAGGAAGTCAGCTCAAGTTAAGTCCTCCTCCCCTCCTTCTCACATAGCATCTCCTCCAAAGAGGACATCTTGACTCCGGCAAAGCCGGGGATATTTGAGCACCTCGTGTCATTCTAAAAATAGAGTATGTTAGTCAGACTTTCCCACCCTCTGTCCAACTACCTGAATAAACAACTTGGGATGGGAAAGATTCATTCAGGCTTGGTGATTCAGAGACAACAGTTCACAGTTCCTGCTCGCGCTTACTTTCAAATTTTATTTTATTCGGGCTGGAGAGGGGACTTAGCAATTAAGAGTAGCTGCTTCTCTTACGGAAGACCTGGATTTGGTTCATAGCACCGAAAGGCAGCTACCAACCATTGATCGTCTATATCTTCAAAGGATATGACTCACTCTTCTGACTTCTGTGAGCACTGTATGCATATGGTATAGAGACATACGTGCAGACAAAACATTCACACATGTAAAATAAAAATTAAAAATGATGATGATGGTGTGTGTGTGTGTGTGTGTGTGTGTGTGTGTGTGTGTGTGTGTTTAAGATGTACAACTGTGCCACAGTGCTTAAGTGGAGGAGGTCTGTGGTCTCAGTTTTCTCCTTTTACCAGGATCAAACTCACACACAGTCAGGCTTGCTGGCAAGTGCCTTTTTTTATTTTTTTTCCTTTTTTCTTTCTTTTTTTTTTTCCTTTTTTCTTTTTCTTTCTTTTTTTTTTTTCCTTTTTTCTTTTTTTTTTCCGGAGCTGGGGACCGAACCCAGGGTCTTGTGCTCGCTAGGCAAGCGCTAGGCAAGCGCTCTAATGCTGAGCTAAATCCCCAACCCTGGCAAGTGCTTTTACTCAGCCATCTGCCCGGCCCGGCTTGCATCCAAAACAAAAGCAAATTCTCAGGTTTTATCTTTTAAAAATGTTTATTTCGATTTTTTTTTGTGGATGTCTGCATGTATGTTTGTGTGCATGTGTGTGCCTATGGAAGCTAGGCAAGGGATCACCTGGAGCTGGACATACAGGACATCCTGATGGTGAGTGCTGGGAACTGAACTCTGCCCTCTCTGAGAGCAGTAAGTGCTTTTAACCACTGAGCCATCTCTCCAGTTCCTATCCTTGCTTCTAAAAGGTGAGAAATTAAGAGTGCTTAAAAATGAAAAGTCGAGAAATATGATCATGTGGCGAGATAGAGTACTAAATAAATATAGAAAGAACACCTACAATCTGTCACTGCGTCTTCTGCCAGGTGGTGGGAATTGGCAGAAGGTTTCTCTTTTACTCGGTTAAGTGTTGCAGAATCTACTGCGTCTTTAAACTCTGTGCGCTGTGTGCCACTTGTAAGAGTGTTTTATGCTATATGCAAATGTATTACAATAATAAATAATAGTAATAATAATAAAGGATATATTAAGCCTCGTGTATTCTTTTCCTACTAAAAAAGTAGTGCATAGCCTGGTACATCTGGAAGGCCAGCCTTCTTGAAGTCAGAGGCAAAAGGATTATGCACTGGAAGCCAGCTGTGGCTACATAGCAAAACCCCGTATCAAAAACAAAATAGAACAAAAGCAAGAAATGAAAATCCTTGTCATGTTCGGAGAGAGTAAAAATGCCGCTTAAATTTAGACTTTTAACTTTCAAATCAGCAGAGTTTAATGGCGGGAATAAAGAAGGCTAGATAAATTCAGCCAAAGACAGAAGACAGCACATAAATAGAAAAGATAAAATAAGATGGAAAAAAGTATTTTTAAAATGTATTGTATATACCATATAGACATAGACTAAATGTATAACAAACTAAAAAGTCTTTGTAATGGCTGTGTTCCTTCCCAGTGACACTGGGACACTGCACTGTGCCCCGTAAACCTACTGGGATACTTGTAGCCAGGGTTCGTGCAACGCAGGAGGGCATATGGAGACCCTTGCAACTTTGCCATGAATTTGAAATTATTTCAACATAGATAAAAATAAAAGCCTCTGGTGCCCTGAGGCAATGAACCCAATCTGTAGAGCTACATTAAAATCTGGGTGCGACATTCGGATTATTGTTTCTCGTATATCCTTATCAGAACATTTTCACCTTTTAGCAGATATCCCAATGTGATCGATTTATCCTTCTAGATCTATAGGAGATGACAGGAAGTAAGTCAGAAATCTGGAGCAATGGTGTTTAGCATCCTAACAGCCACGGAAGGAGCCGGAGAAGGGAATGACTTAAAAACTAGAAAGGAGACATCTTTAATTCTAAATACCTCAGGATGCCCCGGGCATGACTGTTCTATGGTGTTACAAAGTAACTGAATGCATGGCCTAATGCCGGTGAGTGCATGCATCTATGTAAAGCAAGGGGGACGAGACAAATGTTTTACTGTAGGTCTATGGTTCTGTGCAAAGGGTAAATCTGGCTCCCTTATTCCCAGGAAGGGAAGACAGTTTCTATCACGTTGGGTGGAGTGTATATGGAGAGAGGTAAGTCTGACACCTCACTATGCCCATGAGAAATGTAGACGTAGCTGCCTCTTGCTCCATGCCCTTTGAGTTGAGTTGCTGATGTTTTTGGGGTGTGCTCTGACTTATCTCGGTGGCTAGCAGGACCCCGAGGACACAGTGGCTCATGTTTGAAGTCAGTAGACAGGGCTGGAGAGATGGCTCAGTGGTTAAAAGCACTGACTGCTCTTCCAGAGGTTCTGAGTTCAAATGCCAGCAACCACAGGGTGGCTTAGAACCACCTGTAATGTGGTGTGTCTGAAGACGGCGACAGTGTACTCACATACATGAAATAAATAAATCTTTTTAAAGAAGTTTGAAGTCAGAAGACATGCATTGACTATCTCAGATGCTTTATAGATAATTGAGGGAGCTAGAGGAGACAAGAGGGGAAGGGCTCAGAAGGGACGAGTGTTTTCCACAATGAATGATTGCTACATTCATCAATGAAACAATATCTTAAAGTCCAGCTGGTGTCCAGGGCTTCTTTCTAATCATGGAGTAAAAGAAAGGCTGCATTTTTGGCAAAGGCTCGATAGAGACCAAGAAAGTAGGAGTAAATAAAGGGACACTGAGTTTGTGAGGTGTGTGCGTGCGTGCGTGCGTGCGTGCGTGCGTGTGTGTGTGTGTGTGTGTGTGTGTGTGTGTGTGTGTGTGTGTTTCTAGCATCAGCCCTATGTTCTGGCTGTGACAAACCCCTCAGTACATTGAGTCTATCTTCTCCTACAAGAAGATGAACATTCTATCCTGCCTTGACTTCACAGGGCTGTTCTGAGACTCAGAATGTACAGACATGCATCTAGGAGTGCACACTCACACACACATACACATACAAATACATATACACTTATACCACCACACACATGCACATGACACACAGAAACACCACAAATACCACAAACATCCAGCTGCCCTCCCTCTCCCTTGCACACTCACCCCCCACCACACCGTGCATGCACGAGCTTGTCCTTTAACGTGCTATGCAATTAGAGTAGTTATTTTGGAGCTGAGCAATGTGGCTCCGGGAACCTTCTGTCGGATCCTACAGTGTCCCAGAGGGCATGTGTGCTGCCAAAGGATGGCCTTTTGGAGCTAGACACCAGAATGTGATTGCCGGTTCCTTGCCTGAATGCCTCTAAATCTTAATTTGCTCATCTGTATTGTGATGTGATTTTTCTTCTTTTATGAGGAATAAAGATAAGGCATGCAAATCCAGTCGCAGCATCTGTTTCACAGGGAGCTGTGTCACAGCACTGTGTGTAAAGATTTGCATACAAGCTTTCCATGAAAAATTCTATTCATTCATCCCTGTGTGATTTTCCATGCTGTCCTCCCCCCCCCCCAGCCCCCTCACTTTCATGCCTATGAAGCAGACAATTTCCCACTGAGCTGGACCGCAGCCCTATGTATACTTTGAGTTTTTGCTCCTCCAAGTTGGCACAAAAGAACCCAAAGAAGTCCTGGATGATTTGAAGATGACCTGGATGCCGTCCACATTTTCTGAAACTAGAGTCGGAATGTATGATGTAAGAAAGGTAGAAGTGTATAACCAGGGGTACTGGGACAGAGCATTTGACGAGAGCTGCCTCAGAAAACTCTCTGCCTTGTAGCATAAATAGATGGGGATAAACAGTGGAAGGCTGGACTGTGGGTTAGGAGTGGGAAATACACTGAGAGGGAATTCACTTTGCAGCCACTGGAGGTTGCTCTGGTTTTTCATATAAGAAGCTGCACAACAGCAGGTTAGCGATATCAGACCCAGAGAAGTCTGTGATGAGGAGGAAGGAGACTGCAGTGTGGTCCTGGCAGGACAGGAATAGGACAGGAAGAGCCTTCTTGGAAAACAAAACTGCTATTTCTGGATGGAGCAGTAGGTGGGATTCTCCTATGACTCCAGAGCTTTCTAGAAGTTCTTTTTCTTTCTAATTAATGAGCATAAAGGAAAGGGGAATGCCTCTGGGGGAGACCTATCAACTTCACACCGAGGTGCAAATGACTAACACCCGGCCTTCTCCCGAGAACAAACTTTGACTGGGGCAGAGGAAGGAAATGAATCGGTTTCCTCCCGAAAACCTGTTTCTAATTATTCGAATTTCTATTAGAAGAGAAATGTAGAAGATTATGGAGAAAATATATTACTCTTTTCCTATAATCCAAAGATGAATTCTGCCAAATTGGTGAATTTATTTTCTGTTTTACTGGAAGCATGGAATACATTCCTTTCTGCTCGACGCTGGGAATGCAGAATAAATTCATAAGACAAAATATTTGGAAACAATATTAATTTTTAAACTCTACTCTATCAAATATTTATTGTTAAGACCTTAGCAGATATGCAAAAGTGGCAAGCGAAGGGTACTTCACTGTTTTACCTTCCAGAGTCTATAAATATGCATTTTAAACACTTGCTAAAAATGTGTTTTTGTCCGTTTCAAAACAACTATAACTCATAATCTTCATTATGGAAGAAATAATGGGAAAATACTCTATGTTAAAATACAAAACTTTTGGGAAAGTGCTACCTTAATTAATTGATATCTCTATATTACACACTTTGATTCTTCATATTTTTTTTTAAGATCGATTTATCTTTTTTTTTAAACATTTATTTATTTATTATATATAAGTACACTGTAGCTGTCTTCAGACACACCAGAAGAGGTCATCGGATCTCATTATAGATGGTTGTGAGCCACCGTGAGGTTGCTGGGACTTGAACTCAGGACCTCTGGAAGAGCAGTCAGTGCTCTTAACCGCTCAGCCATCTCTCCAGCCCGAGTCTTCACATTTCTGATGATGTAGCTATAGTGGCCTTTGAGTCACCCCTGGTCCTGTAAGTATCCCCTCACCCATGCTCCTGTAAACAAAACCCATTCGTATTTATTTATTTATTGGTTCTTTTTTTTTTTTTTTTTTTTCGGAGCTGGGGACCGAACCCAGGGCCTTGTGCTTCCTAGGCAAGCGCTCTACCACTGAGCTAAATCCCCAACCCCTCGTTTTTATTTTTAAGTGACTATTTTGCTTGCATACATGTATGTGCAACACATCTGTGCTGGATGCTAGGAGAGCTAGAAGAAGGCATCAGAATTCCTGGCACTGGAATTCTAAATGATTATCATAGGTTATCACTATGAAGCTGGGTCTGTTGTGATGGTCAGGAAGTGGTCAGGAAGTGCTTGTAACTACAGAACCACCTCTCTAGCCACCATCACACATTGTAAAAATGAAGATTAAGTTCTGATTAAGTCCACAGTGTTTTGCCACTTGCCCCCTAGTTTTGTCTAGGGAACTTTCCATGCCTAGCTTTCTTTTTTTTTTTTTTTTTTTTCTTTTTTTCGGAGCTGGGGACCGAACCCAGGGCCTTGCGCTTGCTAGGCAAGCGCTCTACGGCTGAGCTAAATCCCCAACCCCCATGCCTAGCTTTCTAGTCTCCAAATACTTTTGAACACAGACGTTTTAAACTGTTGCAAATTACTTAGTTGCAAATTACTTTGTTCCCACCAAGTCAAACCGGAGATAAGTAACCAAAGCAAAACCCAAAGTAACAGTTAAAGGAAAATGAAAGGGCAACGTGATCTCAGAATTATTTCATGAGAAGTCTGTACTTTAGTTTGTTGCTAATTTAAATTAGTCTCTGGCTAATGGGCCTAAACCAATGAGAAACTTTTATATTAGCATCCGTCTCATAACTGCTCAAACCTGGGAGCAGATGAATGCTGTGTGCTTCCTGTTCCTCCTCCTGCTCTGTTCCATCCCCGTAGGATCTGGGCTTCCTTTCCTCCTCTGACTTTTCTTGTCAGTCTGTGTGGGTTAACCCAAGCTTGCTTTGAATTCCTCATCTTCCAGTCTTTACTCCTTAAACAGCGCCACACCCTATTGACTTTCCCAATCCTGAAGCATAAGTTTGAGCCCCCTGAAAGACCCCAGCTTAGCAGCAGTAACGCCATTTTACAAGGCTGTACTTAAGATGACTGGTTCAGGGAAAGGTTAGAACACTGAGTACACAGCGGCTGCCAAGCAGGATGTGTTTGGTTGAAGGCCTGGCAACTTCGGTTGAGCACCTGACAATGAAAAAAAGCCCCGGGAGAGGTCCCACACCCTGGTGGGGGGCCGAGTCAGTCGTTATGTTCCAAGAAGGTAGCTAAGAAACTTGCCCCCGGGCTGAACCCTTGGGGGGCCGAGTCAGCCATTATGTTTCAGGAAGGTAGCTAAGAAACTTGCCCCCGGGCTGAACCCTTGGGGGGCCGAGTCAGCCGTTATGTTTCTGGAAGGTAGCTAGGAAACTTGCCCCCGGGCTAAACCCTTGCCATATTAGAATCCACCAATTATATCCCTGTAACCATGCATCTGCTTCTGTATGCTTGCTTCTGCTCCCCAAAATCCTATAAAAGCCCATCCTTGGTTCCGTGGGGCGCGCCAGTCCCCCGAGTGCCTGAAGCGCCCGCAGGTGCCTGTGCCTGTGTATCCCGACAATAAACCAAATCCTCTTGCTGATTGCATCCTGTGGTGTCTCGGTCTGGTCTTTGGAGTTGGAGGGTCTCCATCCCGAGGGAAAGTTCTCCCTGAGAGCTTTTCACCCCCCTGTTTCTTCCTTCCCCTCGTCTTATTTGATATGTCACTAGTTACACTACATCTACTCTTCCAGGTCCCCTTTCTTCTCTGACGTCATTGTTGCTTCTTGGGAAAATCCTCTTCATTTTATTATTCTGGTTGTGGAACTAACCACTTTGTACCTGCTTGACAGGCCCTCTAGGGCTGAGCCACACAGGGCTGAGTCTTGTTTTGTTTCCCCCAAAAAACCAATGAAGGGCAGAGATGACTTGGGGTTCCATCTGCTGGAACATAGATGATTTCTGGCAGGCAACATTAAAAACTCAAAACTTGATACTCTTCCAGTTCTATTAAAAACAATGTCATCTCAAAGTATAACGGAGACTTTTATCCGTACCCAAGGGTCCAGGCGCAGAGTTGAATAAGTGAGTTCTAAATCATATCTTAGATTTAGCTCTTTTTCAATATCAGAAAAAGGGAGGTGTCCAGCAAAGTTCCTGTTCTTGTTATTTGACATTAAACCTTAAAACATAGTTTACTTTTGGTGGGGCAATCCATTACTCGGGTGCATTATTTTCCTTTTGTTTCTAAAAGTTGTTTTTTAAAATTTTATTGAACACACACACACACACACACACACACACACACACATACACACACACAGAAAGAGAGAGACAGACACATTATATATGTGTGTCTTTCCTTTCTGTCTCTCCTTAAAAAACAAATAGGGAGGCTGGACAGATGGCTCATGGCTCAGGGGTTAAGAGCTCTGAGTTTTCTTCCAGAGGTCCTGAGTTCAATTCCCAGTAACCATATGGTGGGTCACAACTATCTATAACAGGATTGTGTATTCACATTAATAAATAAATCTTTAAAATAAAAAAAAACCCAAATAGGCATCTAAGTGATAATATGAAAACAGTTTAAAGAGGAGGGACAAGCTGTTAAAAAGCACAATGTTACCCCTTTCTTTTAAATATTTATTTTATATTGTGCATGAGTGTTCTGCCTGACAAAACACCATGGTGTGGCTGGTACCCACAGAAGTCAGAAGAGCTTATTGGATGCCCTGGAATCAGAGTTACAGATGGTTATGAGGCACCAAGTGATTGATGGGAACTGAACTCAGGACTTCTGCAAGAGCAATACGTGCTGTTAACTGTAGCCATCTCTCTAGCTCTTCACGCTTTTTCTCTCTCAACCTCATTAGATAGACCCAGTCTTTGAGTTAGGTGTACACATCTGAATGAGAGAGATTTTTAATGGCTAGTGAGGGGAAATTCTGATGGGGCCTTATGATCAAACAAGAAAGGTTGGCTTCAATGAGACACTCTGAAGAGCTCTCTGCTAATGCAAGATCTTAGACACTGGTCAAGGATTACTTATCCTGCAGACTGTGGAGTTGAAAGGATCTGGACTCAAATCCAGGTGTTCTGTTCCTAAACTGCACTTCTCTGAACACTTATGTTTTCTTTTTTTTTTTTTCCGGAGCTGGGGACCGAACCCAGGGCCTTGCGCTTGCTAGGCAAGCGCTCTACCACTGAGCTAAATCCCCAACCCCGACACTTATGTTTTAAACTCCATTGCTTTAGCTTCTTCCTGTCCCAAACAGAGGATGGTAAATGAGACTCTGGGTGTATTAGTGGCCCAGGTGCTTATGAATCTCTCAGAGCAGTAGAGAAAGCCATGAGGTCAGCCCATGGTTTAATTTAAGCATCTACTTGGCGTCTTGTCTGGCAGAATAGATGCAGAATCACCATGGTAACACACTTGTGGGTGTGTCTGTGTGAGAGTGTGCTCCCAGAAAGGTCTAACCGAGGAGGGAAGACTCATTTTGAATCCTATGAGTTGGGTTTCTGAACAGGACTGAAAAAATGGAAAAATAAACAAATACCAGACAACAGAATTTACCTCCGTCTGCTCCCCGACTATGGATGATGGGTGCCTCCCCACTTCCTGCTTTCACTGTCCTTGCCACAATTGACTATATTTTTCATTTTAAAAGAGATTTATTTATTTATTTTATGTATATGCATAAACTTTCGCTGTCTTCAGACACACCAGAAGAGGGCCTCCGATCTCATTACGGATGGCTTGAGCCACCATGTGGTAGCTGGGAATTGAACTCAGGACCTCTGGAAGACCATTCAGTGCTCTTAACCACTGAGCCATCTCTCCAGCCTATACTGTATCTTTTCTTAATCCAGGAGACAAAAGAAATATTTTCACCTTCAAGTTGGTTTTTTCAGGGATTTTTGTCAGTCCAACGAGGGAATTTGTTAATAAGGTACCATCACAGGGGTAATAAGTGGTCCTTCTGGAGATCCTGGAGGGGAGACAGCTGCCTCAGAGTTGGCAGATTGGAGATGCCACAGAAAGTGTTCAGGATGAAGACTTCTGTGATGAATCCTGAAGGATGAGCAGACATTAGCTTGATGAACGCTGGGGAAGGTGGCAATGGCGCTGAGGCAGAAGACACATTACTTCAAATATATGGGACAACTGCCAACCTCGGGAGACTCAGTCCCGCTGCATGGCTGGAGAGCAGAGTGACAGGTGCCCAACAGGAGAGGCTAAGAGAAACGGGAAAAGAAAGAGCTAGATTGAAGACCACTCACAGTTGATAAAAAGTCAAATGCTCTTCGTGTTGGAGGCAAGCAAGCTCCCTTTCCTCCCTCAGGATGTCCAGGCGCCGCTGCACACCAGGCTGGAAGGATGAAGTGGAGGTCTGCAAGATCCTGGTCAAGCTGGGAGTGAGTATGGGGCTGGGTGGTGGGTGTGGGATTTTCGTGTGATAGCCCTTTTAGACACTCCTCAATGGAACAGCTCTCTTAAATGATTTCTGTTAAAACGGCTTGTGAGCATACACTTTATTCGAAGTGAGCAAAGGCTATACATGAGCCTTGGAGAGTGGGAAGGAGTTTTCAGGGTAAATGTCAATCATTGGCTAGAGTTTAAAGTACTGGGAGTGCCTCATTTGCATGGAGAGGCATCCCCAGAATCCTAGATACTTGCGGGACCTGTGGGAGAAGAACTTGAACTTGTAGGTTTGCCAAGAACATTCCTTAGGAAGAAGATTGGGTATTCAGCTCCTCAGATCAATCAGAGAAGGGGAAATCCTGTTGGAAAAGGGAGTCCTCCATTTTGCACCGAGCTCAGCGGAGCTATCTGGACACAACTGACGACTTGTAGGCTGTATACCTGTTATCACCTTAGTGCAATGAGAAAGACATTCTGCAGTTGTTGGGAGCTCTTTATAGTAAAGTCTCTTCCTCCTCCCCAACCTCCTGCTCCTCCTGCTCCTGCTCCTCCTCCTGCTCCTCTTCCTCCTCCTCCTCCCTCCCCCCCCCCCCCCGACTTTGAGAAAGGGTTTTCTGTGTTCTGTGTAGCCCTGGCTTTCCTGGAACTCTTAACTATAGACCAGTCTGGCTTCGAACTAAGACTTCTGACTGCCTCTTCCTCTCAAGTGCTGAGATTAAAGACGTGCAGTAACACTGCCGAGCCTGGCATAATTGAAGGGTTCTTGAACAAAGACAATTCCTTGCCCCTGGAGGGACACAGGATCAGTGTTGGTGCTCTGTGTTTGCACATTGGTCTGATGTTTCCAGGATGCCATCTTTCCAACAGCTTCCCTTTACACCCCCCCCCCCCCCCCCCCCCCCCCGTCCTTTCAGTCATTGCCAGCGTGTTTTTGTTGTGGATTTGCATAGTGATGTGTGGGCTTGTTGGGCAGGAGTAGGCGTTGATAACAGCTGAGATTACTGTAAACACAGAGGATCAAAAGTAGTTGTTTGTAAAGAAAATTACTTGGCAAAAATACTGGCTGTCAGATTTGATAAAGCTTGGGTAGGGAGAGCATGGTAGAACATGGTAGATATCCCCTAAGCCTACTGCTCATGGGCGAGAGTGACAGTGGGTGCTGGAGAAGGATGAAAGGGAAGGGTTAAGGCTTTGCCCAGTACACCCTCATAATATACTGCCTGGGATGCAGGAGTACCAAGTTGGTTCTTCATATCTGTGGGCTCCCCACGTCTGAGGTGTGTGCCAATGTCCAAATCGTCTGATTTGAACAGCCGTGGATCAAAACTGTGTGAAAAAAACGCATTTGTGCTAAACCCATGCGGACCTATTTCTGTGTCTTGTTCTCTAAACAATATGGCATAATCACTATTTAGATGGTATTAGCATTGTCTTTGGCTATTGTAAGGAGTCTTGACAAGACTGAAAGTTGTTGGACAGAGAAGAGGAATGTTGTGTTGAGTTATGTCAAATTAAGAAAGACAAGTGACACATGTTTTCTTTCTATGTGAAATTTAGATTCAAAGAAAAAGGACAGGGCTGGGGGGATGGTTCGGATTATAAAACATATGCTGCCCAAGCATGAGATCCGGAAATCACTCTCCAGCGCTCATGTACAAACTGGGCACAGTGGCATGTGCCTGTACTGAAATGCCACAGACTAGGGAACGCTATAAACGACAGAACATATTTTTCCAGTTCCAGACGCTGCGAAGCTCAAGGTCAAGGTGCTGGTGTATTTGTCATCTGGTGAGGGCTAGTTTTTTCCTGGTTTGCTGAGGGTCACTGTGTCGTATCTTCACACAACACAGAGAGCTCTGTTTTCCTTTCTTTCCTTTCTTTTCTTCTCACACAGGCATTAATTCTATTATGGGAATCCTACCCTATTGATCTCATCAAAGCTTAATTAATTTCCGTCCTAGTTTGCCGCTTTCTGTTGCTGTGATAAAACACTGACCAAACCAGCTAAGGAGTAGGGAAAAAGGTTTTTTCTGTGTTAGGATTTCTCTCATAGCCCATCACTGAGGGAAGTCAGGGCAAGAACCCATGGTGGGAACCTGGAGGCAGGAACTGAAACAGGGACCATGGAGGAGCACTGCCAAAAGTTCTAGAACCAGTGAAGTGGAAACTTCTAGTTTCTTTGGAAAGTCAGTTATGCCAAATGATGTTTTACTGAGGCAAGTGAAAGGATGTTTTCCTGGAGCAGACATAGGTGAAAGGATGTTTTGATATAGCAAACACGTGAAAGGATCTGGGATGAAGGAATACAAATATGACCTCATAGACAGTGGGAGAGGAGCACTGAGCACTGGTTCGGTTTGCTCCGCCTCGATATTCATCAATAATGACACGCATGTATTGTTTCACCTTACATTGTTGAGCATTGTTGAGCTCAACTTGTGTTAATGCTTCCACTGAGAGAAACTCACCCGAGAACTGTTCTGGATCCCTTGCCAGTTCCGACCGAGGTCTCACCTCAGCTTGGTTGGTGGGCTTTGCAGCTTCTACAAGATTGAACTGGAGTTGTTGGTCCATGCCTGGTGTCTGCCTGCCTAGAGGTCGTATTTGGTGTTTGCTACAGGACAGAACAGCTGCCAAAGAAGATTGAGCTCGCCCCAAAGAACTGTTGCTGAACAGGCCCACTTCCTCCATACCCTAATAGCTTTTCTCTTCCACTGGTTCTGCTGGGTGGTGGGCCAGAGGCGAGGTTGAACCCGTATTAAAAGTAGGTTGCAAAGAATGTGTGCCTACAGACCAGTGCCAGGAGACCAGTGTGCTGCAAAGGGGAGTGGGTAATCTTCCTATCTAGAAGCCACAGGACGAGAAGCACCCCAGCTGACTAGGCAGACATGCAGTGAAGAGAGATGTCTTGCTCTTAGCTCTTGAGATGCTGGGACTGCTGGCTCCCAGCTAGCTGTTTAATTAAGTGGACACACAGGAAAGGTAGGAAGAGAGCCACCTCCATCGGGTCATGGCTGCCATTAGGCAGCTTATGATAGTGGTGTTGTGAGTGAAGTTTTAGGAAATGGCGCATGAGGTGAACCGGAGGGATGCTCTGGAGGAAGGAAAGCCATTTTGGTCAATGAGGTTTTACACGAGTGAACTTCGTAATTAGAAGCAAATGAAGACGTTATTGACATGGAAAAGAGGGGGAACTTCCTGGCAGGAGGAAATGCCTGACTAAGGGAGGAGAGTATGAAAGAGAATGTTTTCTATAAAGAGAACATTGGGTGGCGAGGTGCTGGGTATGCCTTGGAGGGATATAAATTTGGATTTAATCCAAGCCTCTCTAGAGCTAATGAAGAGGTTTTCTTCTTCTTCTTCTTCTTCTTCTTCTTCTTCTTCTTCTTCTTCTTCTTCTTCTTCTTCTTCTTCTTCTTCTTCTTCTTCTTCTTCTTCTTCTTCTTCCTCCTCCTCTACCTCTTCCTCCTCTTCCTCTTCTTCTTCTCCTCCCTCTCCCTCTCCCTCTCCTCCTCTTCCTCTCCTCCTCCTCCTTTAGTATATTTTATTGGATATTTTATGTATTTACATTTCATATGTTATTCCCTTTTTCCCCTCTCCCATGCCCCCTTCCCCCTCCCCTACTTCTATGAGGATGCTTCCCCTCCCACCCACCCACTCCCAGCTCACTGCCCTGGTATTCCCCCTACACAGGGGAAATGAGCCTTCACAGAACCAAGGACTTCTCTTCCTATTGATGCCAGACAATACCATCCTCTGCTACATATGTGGTTGGAGCCATGGGTCCTTCCATGTGTACTCATTGGTTGGTGCTTTTGTCTATGGAAGCTCTGGGTAGTCTGGTTGGTTGATATTGTAGTTCTTCCTATGGGGTCGCAAACCCCTTCAGCTCCTTTAGTCCTTTTTCTAACTCCTCCACTGAAGTCCCCGTGCTCAGTCTGATGGTTAGCTGCAAGCATCCTTATCTGTATCAATAGGGCTCTGGCAGAGCCTCTCAGGAGACATCCATATCAGGATCCTGCCAGCAAGCACTTCTTGACATCAGCAATAGTGACTGGGTTTGGTGGCTGCATATGGGATGGATCCCCAGGTGGAGCAGTTTTAAGTGGGAGTGATGGGGTCAGGTTGAGATTTGAAACTGGAGAGAGCGGTTGATCATTTGGGCGTTAGGTTACATGGAGCAGCTTAAAGGAAGCAGGGAGAGCCTCTACCTGGGAAGGATCCTTGGTAAGTTGTTTTGTAAAAGTGTTCTGGGCCCACAGCACCAAAGGTAGTGGCAGTATCTTCCCCTGAAAAGCACATAGACTGGTAGCGGAATATTTTAACCTTTTAAAAAGGGAGCAACGTGAGATCTTCCAAGTGTATTTCAAACAAGTGCCTTGCAGTCTTGAGATGGAGGGATTGCCACACAGCTGAGCGCCATTAGCTGCCATGGTGATCTTTATAAACATGGGCTTTTTTACGCTTAACGATGCTCTAATATATTCATATAATGGGCCACCTGTTGGAGGAGGGAAGTGTAAGGGACACAGATGTTTAAACATAGCTGGTTAGGTAGGATATATGTTGAGACTGAAAATTTGTGTCAACTGGGTCTCTGTTCTGTTGACGCGAGTGATTTGCCGAACATTTCTGATCAGAAAGAGGAAAATCCGGATAGTTTAACTTTCTTCCTCTCTGCTTAAATGGAATTAAATTCTATTCACATCACAGTATGTATTTGCAGAGAATCATTTGCAAATACCAGCTTGAAATCTCTCTTCTTGTCTACGAAACATGCAGCATTTAATTGTTAAAAGAAGCCATTTATATTTTAGGTAAAATATAACCCTTTATAATAAAGCATATGCACCCTGAGGTATAGGCATTAAAGGTAGGTTTTGCCTAGGTTTACTGACTGAATGGGCTAGGGTTGACCCCATATATTTTGACAAAAATTCTTAGTTCAAATGGTATGTTATATGACTTTAGAATTTATCTCAAACAAAAAATATTTTTATACATACACAGGACATTAAAATATAATGTTTTGATAAAATGGATAATTATATTTATATAGTAAATAGGTATCAACAGTCAACAGAAATCTAAAACCAGCTCCCAGCTCTGGGATTGAGAAACAGCCGAGTGACTTCCTTCAGGAAGGGGGAAGGCCATAGTGACCCATGTGCAACACACATGGTAGTGACCCATGGCTTCATGTTGCAGAGGGCAATAGGGACATAAGCTGGATAGCCTGTGGAAGGAGGGAACCCAGTGGCTATTAGGGTAGGGCTTCAGTCAGTAGGACTCTTGTCTTCTGCAGCAGAATAACTGCCCCTAATATATAACTTATTAAATGCGAAGAAGTTAAACTGTGCCTAAATAATATTTCAATGTTAAAATAATTAAATTTTTTTTGTTGGGGGGAGCAGGATATTTCACTATGTAACCCTAGTTGTAAAAGAGACAGAGTTAGGGGTCAATCTAAGGCCAGTGGGAAAAATTCCACCACAAACCTCTGAGCACAAGGGTCCCTCCTTTCCAGGAAGTAAAAAAAGCTGGTTTAGTTCCTGAAACAGCTACAAGCCAAATTATCACACAAAGCTACCTGTATCTCCCGACTGACCCCTCCCTTGGAAAGTCCTGAACAGTACACTAAGTCGATCTGAAAGTTGTTTTGCTCCACCAAATGCCTAGTTATCTAATACCCTGCCTAGTTACCATTGTGCAAATTCTGCCCCAGTTGTTTGAATTTTGCCCCAATTGTTTGCAAGGTTCACAATCCCCTGTTAAAATCTGCTCCCCTTGCAGGGGTCTCCCCCTTGAAGTGGGGTGGCCCCAACATGTTGCCTGCTTTTGCATTGATCACCGCCTCTGTGAGTCTCATTTCAGGAGGTCCTGGAAGAGGCTCAATTCGTACCTCACAGCTGGTCTGGAACTTACTATGCAGACTGGGCTAGCCTCATACTCAAAGACCTCTGCTTCCCTCTGTCTTCTGGATGTTGGGATTAAAGCATGCCTACCAATTTTCACAAGAAAGCTTATGGAATTCCATTTACTTGCGGAGCTGTTGGGAATGAAGTCTCATTCATCCCAGGGACTAAGTCCTCCACCGCTGAGATACATCCTCAGCTCTGGGGTTCCACATTATTATTTAAGGGAACAAAGGCCATAGGACATTGTGGTCTTGGGGAGGAGCTAAATCCAGAAGTTAGATAGAATCAATAACCTTTATGTTGCCTCATAACGCCTTGCATTACGCTACACTTTTTGAGAGTAGACTGGTATCAAGCTCACTAGTAGCCGTGGCTAGCTTGGACTTCCTGATCCTTCAGCTAAGACTCCTCGTAGGATTACAGACCTACACCACCATGCTGGGCTTCCTTAGACCATCATCTGTAGGTGTTGTGGTAGATGTGAAGACAGATGCGTCAGGAGATAACCTGAAAGGGGGTTCTCAAACTCTTGCTGCAGGATCTTGGTGGTGGATTCAGTTGAAGGCTCTTCATCGTAAAAGGAGACTTAGATTGCATAGTTTTGATAAAACAGCACTAGGGCAACTTATAGGGCATTTGCTCAGGTTTTCAGTTTTAGAGGGATCACAGCCCATGATTGCAGCGAACTGTGGCATGTGGCGGTAGGAACTCACATGAGATTCTGCTTCAGCCACGGCAGAACCATGGCCTCCGGAGATGCTGGGAAAAGTCTTAGTGTGGGAAAGGATCTGTATTTGTCTTCTATATTGAGGGAGAGATTGGAGTGTTGTAGTTTATTATCTTTAATGGAGTACAAAGCTCCTCATAGCATCCTCACTCCCTTCCACCTTCCCTGAATAGCTGGGCCTTTATGGGTAAAAGATGAGTAAGAACGAGGGGTTGGGAAGAGGCAGGGGGTGGGTGGGTGGCAGATAGGAGAAGGGCAGGATTTTAAAGCAAATGAAAAGAATTAAGAGGATGGGAAAGAGCAAGAGAGAGGAGAGGGCTACAGGAAAGGTTCATCATGTCTGCAGGAACAATGAGAATTTACCTTAGCAAAGGGCAGGGAGGCGTCAGCTGATACCTAACATTGTCTGACTGTGAAAGGAGTAACCTTTCTAGGGAGCAAGGGATTTGACACGGGGAAGAGTAGGCAAGCCACTGCTCTTTGCAGGCTCAGACAGAATGTCACTTTTTATTAAAATAAGAAAGGTCGGGCTGGAGAGATGGCTCAGTGGTTAAGAGCACCCGACTGCTCTTCCAGAGGTCACGAGTTCAATTCCCAGCAACCACGTGGTGGCTCACAACCATCTGTAAAGAGTTCTGATGCCCTCTTCTGGTGTATCTGAAGACAGCTACAGTGTACTTATATATAATAAATAAATAAATCTTTAAAATAAGAAAGGTCGAAAGAGGCAGGTGTTGAAAGTGGGCAGTGTTCTAGTGGAGTCACTTGTGGGGTTCCAAGGAAGAGGTGTTTTCTCCGTGGTGGCTGCTAAAGCCTTTGCGACTGCCACAGGATGAGGTCTGGCTGTGTATCACTCTGTGAGCTGAGTGCTCTGTACCAGATTGCTCAGGATGCATCACTGGCGACATCGCTTTTAAGTTTAATGGACACAGACAGCACTAAACCTATTTGGGCTCTGTGTGAAGGTGCTCAGGTAAATTATGAATATGGATGATGGATTTAACATGATGAGGGATCCACAGGGTGTGATTGTCTCTGTAGAATTCTGGGTAGTGTGGTGTGATCAGTGGTCAAGGATGCCAGCTCCCAGTATGATGTACTGACGGGGATGTACGTCATAGTTTCTCCTTTGTTAGCAATTAAAGCTCACTACTTGCTGTCTAGTTTGCTTTCTAATAACTCTGTGGTGAACATCACGACCAAGAGCAAATTGGGGACAAAGGAATATATTTCTGCTTAGAGTTTACAGTCCACCATGAAGGAAAGTCCGAGCAGGGACCTGGAGGCAGGAACTGAAGTAGAGGCCATGGAGGGGTGCTGCTTACTGGCTTACTCTCCAGTATCCTGTTCAGTTATCTTTCTTGTACTTCTTACGACCGCCTGCCCAGGTCCATCAATCATTAATCAAGAAAGTACCTCCCAGTCTTGGCTCCAGGCTAATCTGATGGAGAGATTTTCTTTGCTGAGATTCCCTGTTTCTAGATGACCCTAGTCTATATCAACCCGACAAAAATTAACCAGCACATTTGGAGTTTTTTTTCCAAGACAAATTGCTGTGATGCTGAGTCTCTTACTACTCCCTGATTATTTGATTATTCCTACAATCAAGCAGGATTTATTAGTGGTTTCTAATGTTGACTCTGTGGATTTGGTCATTTCCTGCTATCGTTGAATCTTAAGTATCCTCCATAGGCACATATACTAAAATCTTGGTCTCCAGGGTGGTGGTATTATTGAGCGCTCTTAGAACATTCAATACTGAGGGCTTTATGGAAGGACTTTTGGTCATATAGTGAGTGCCACTGAAGGAGGTAGCCGACCTCCAGCATTCTCTGTATGTATGTTATATGTGTGTATGCCCATGTACATGGCAGGCAGTGGTCCATGTTGGATGTTTTCCTTTCCAACTTGTTTAAACAATATTTCTACATTTATTTACCTACTAGTGTGTGTATTTGCATGGGAGTCATGGTGAGTCATGTGGGGGTCAGAGGGCTGCTTATGAGAGTTGATTTTCTCCTCCCACCATGAGGCAGGATGAGATTTGTCAGTGTTAACCACTTAATCATCTTTCTGGCTCTTCAGCTCATTGCTCGAGGTGGAATTCCTCACTGGATCTGGAGTTCACCAACTGAGCAGATTTCCTGGACATTGAGCCCTTAGAGATCCTCCTGTCTCTGCCTGCCAAATGCTGGGGTTAGGGCTGTACACTAGTAAGCATGGCTTTTTAATGTGCATGGGGATCCCAAGTCATGTCCTCTAGCATTCACTAAGCTACCTCTCCAGCCCATAGTACTTCTTCCTCTGTTTTTTATGTTGACCACACGCTCACAAAACGACGAATCATTTTTCTGCAGGCCTAACTGATTATGGGCTGAAACCTTAAAACTGTAAGCCAAAACAATGCTTTTCCCTTTACAGATTGGTTTTTGTAACACTTTGTATAGTGAATGTCCTCAAAGGCTCATAGTTACCAGTAAAGCAGTGTTCAGAAGTGAAACATTTGGAAGGTTTCATGAGAGCTTTAAGTTTAGCAGGGGATCAATCCACTAATGAATTCACATTCTAATGGCATCATTGGTGTGAGAGTAACTTTTGTTTGCCTGATGTAATTATTGTCTTGGAGGCTTACTGCTGGTTTAGCTCACTCTTTGAAGTTCTTTCTGAACTCTGACTGGCTGGTACAACTCAGCTGTTCTAACTCAAACTTCTCTCCAACCTGATTCAATACAGCTTCTCTCTCCTTCTCACTGAATTGTTCTACTTAGCCTCAAACTAACTCTGGCAATTTGTTCTAAGATTCTGGCTCCTTATTCTCTGGCTTCAACTGCGTCTGCTGACCTGCACTGAACTCACAAAACTCCACTGCACTGACTCCCAACTGACTCAACTCCTAATTAACCCTTGCTAACTTTTTTTGTTCTTAAAAAGCTTCTCTTGAGAGTTGGGAGTGGACTTTAGACCCTCCTCCTCCTTCTAGCTGCCTAGGAGAGAGTGTTGTCCTGAGAGCCTTCAGATGAAGATGTAGCTCTCTCAGCTCCTCCTGCACCATGCCTGCCTGGATGCTGCCATGTTCCCGCCTTGATTGATAATGGGCTGAACCTCTGAACCTGTAAGCCAGCCCCAATTAAATGTTGTCCTTTATAAGAGTTGCCTTGGTCCCGGTGTCTGTTCACAGCAGTAAAACCCTAAGACACAAGCTCACTAAAGCATCCCTATATCTGTCTCACGATGTGACCTAATTGAGAAACCATCATTGCCAATGCAATTAGATGTGGTCATGCTGGAGCAGGGCCCTAACATCATATTATTTGTACTCGTGTTTAGAGGTAATGTTTCGGGCACAGACATGTGCATAAGAAGAATGTCATGTGAACATCTAGAGGTCACCTACAAGCCCAGAAGTGATGTCCAGATGACACTGCCCTAGGTCCTTCTGAGGTACAAACTATCCTCTAAGACTTCTATCCCCTGGGTCTATGAGATAGTTTTTCTGCGGTTGAAACTGCTCTGGATGTAGTACTTTGTCATGGCAGTCCTGGCAAATAGAAAGTGACCACTCTAAGGAGAGAGATAATAGATACGTGGACATTGCAAAGGTAATTAAAGGTCTAGAGTTTGCAAAGCCTCCTTCTTCTTTGCCATGGACTGTTGGCTTTCGAGTGTTCCCTGACTCATGCTGTTTTAACTACATCTTCGTCCCAAACATCCTAGCGTATCGCATTCAGAATTATTCAGAGTCATTATATTACATGTCATTTAACAAAATGTGTTATTTATCCAAGCTAATTTTTTTCTTGTTTGTTTGTTTGTTTGTTTGTTTTTTTCCCGGAGCTGGGGACCGAACCCAGGGCCTTGTGCTTGCTAGGCAAGAGCTCTACCACTGAGCTAAATCCCCAACCCCGCTAATTTTTTTCTTATCCAGGATTGCTAACTTTGAATCTGAAACCCGTGACTTGAGTTGGACAGTGGAATATGGGGTGGCTATAACACACGTGTAACATGCAGAAACTCTGAATGCTTTGGCTGTAAGTGTGGTCACCTTGTTGGCATACATCTATGAGCACCTCTGGACATATGGGTCCCTACATAAGGCTAGTGAAGCCCAGCTCAGCAGAATCGAAGACAACATGGGTTAAAAATAGTAGCGGTTCACTTATTATTACAATATAATAGTATGTGATGGAGTGTCAGATTCTGTGGTAGGCATTTTCATGGGTGGAACTTCCACATCTCTATCCATACTGAGGAAATGAAATTAGAGAGCTTAAATAAGCTTTAGTTTTCCTTGGACTAGAAGTAATGGAGCCGGAAAATGAACTCAGATTATATTGACTCTAAAAATCAGTGTTCTTTCCTGAATCAGGATGCCATACATCACCTGTCATTTCTGTTCTTCTGCCGATAGCTGAGGAATCTCCTCCGTGTTCCTCTAGCTTTATTAAGAGTGGGCCCTCTGATGCCTAGCTGATGTCCAGAGCTGGAGTGCACTTCTGTGGGAGTGGGATCCAGCCTCCTCAGGGTGTCCTTCTACTGGTTCTCAATCAAGCTTGCCTCCCATGTTTCTTTCAAACCTCCCCTTTCTTCTCATATCTTCTGCCTGTCATCTTCAGTCTCAGCCAGTTCACCATCTGGGAGTTTACTTTAGAGTGAATCTTAAAGCAGACCAGGTATGAGAATCACCTAGAGGACAGTTCCGTTAAACACACTGCTGAGCTTTATTAATCTCAGCATACCTGGGATGGTGCCATGGACCAACTTTTGAGTGAGTTCTGTGGCACAGCAGATGTCTTGGCCATAGGGAGTGGCATTGTTAGGAGGCGTAGCCTTTATTGAAGGCGGCGTGGCTTTGTTGGAGGACGCCTGCTGCTGCCTTGGCTTTAAGGCTCCTATGTTCAGGCTGTGTCCAGTGCAGAAGAGAGCCCCTTCCTAGCTTTCTGTAGAGTTGAATCTCCCACTGGTTGCCTTTGGATCAAGATGTAGAACTCTCAGCTTCTCCAGCACCATGTCTGTCTGCACACTATCATGCTTCCCACTATGAGGATAATGGACTGAACCTCTGAAACTGTAAGGCAGCCCCAATTAAATGTCCTTTGTAAGAGTTGCCTTGCTCACGGTGTCATTTCACAGGAATGGAAACCCTAAGACAGCAGATGATGCTCTTCCAGGGCCAGCACTTGGAGGTCCTGCTTCAGGAAGAATGACACCTATGGAAAGGCAATATCTGCTCAGATTTGTCTTGGCTACTCTTGCATTTCATCTTTCCACACTGACATCTTTCTTCCTGCAAGAGTAAGAACTACCTTTGATACTGCTTTTGACTGGGGTCTCAATTCTGTTTACCCCTGCAGAGGTGCTCAAATCATTCCCCCCACGCCATTTCAATCTGTTTCTCCTTTATCGGACTTTCCTTCTGAGTATGCACATGGACTCTAAGTCTTTTCCAGTTTGTATGCACTATAATGAACAACCCTCTCCTGAACTAACCATTCCTTGATAGCACACCTTCAGGAGGGTTCTTGGACACTTAACAACCATTTCTTGAGTGTCTGAGTCAAATACTAATGTGACTACTGGTGTGAAGGAATTTGCAGTTGGAACTGAGGTGGCTAGTCAACCTGAATTTAACACAAGGAGATTATATTGGATTGTCTGACTAGCTCGTCGCAATCAATCAAGCCCTTAAAAAAAATAAGACAACAGAAATGAATCACAGAGGCCAGGGAGATCTGAAAAGATTCAACCTGGGCTCAGGATATAACTTCATGGTAGAATATTTACCTTTTGTGTGTGAAATTATGGGTTTGATCCCCAGCACTGAAAAAATAAAACAACTAATGTGCTACTCTGGGTCTTGAAAGCCCCGGGGTTGGTATGTATCTTCTAGATGCTCAAAACAGTCCCCAGATGGGGATTTGCGCTCAATAACCACTTAGAGCAGAATTCAGCAAATAGCTGGGCAGACAGGATTCTTCCACAGAGTGTCTAGATGACAGTCCAGAAAGCCTGAAGCAGCCGCTTGATTTCTGAGCTACATGGACCATCCAACACGGCCATCCTAGGCCTGCAGTTTGTAGTAATTTGTTGTGTGAGCAACAGCGAGGCACTAGCCTGTTTCCTCCTGCCCGGTGACTCTTGCTGGTTATTTTGAGCTTTTCCCTTTATTGCTATTGGAAACTACTAGGATTACAGCTATATCTCTTGTCTTAGTCAACATTTTATTGCTGGGAAGAGACACCATGACCCTGGCCACTCTTATAAAGGAAAACATTTAATAGGGCCTGGCCTACAGGTCGGGGGCTTAGTTCTACTATCATCATGGCAGGAAGCCTGGCACCATGGAGGCACACATGGTGCTGGAGAGGTTGCTGAGAGTCCTCCTTCACCTGGATCCACAGGCAGCAGGAAAGGAAAGTGAGACACTGGGCCTGGCTTGGGTTTCTGAAACACCATAGTTCTTCCCCGTGGTAGGAAAGGAAAGAACCATATGAAAGGAGTCCATGTTCAGCTTCTCATGTGGAAATGGAAGGGCAACAAATTCTCCCTGCATTAGTGATCTTTAGTTGTCATTGCTATATGTCAAAGCAGCACACATCAGGTGGCCCCTGCAAACCTCTTCTGAGACTTGATCTCATATCCTCATAACTGTCGTGTCTCAACATATCTTCTCTAGTTGAACCCACAGATCCTGGTTTGTTTTGACAACAGAAACTCCCCATATACTCCAAGCAGGCCTGGAACTCGTGATTCTGCGTCCTCCTTGCCCTGAGCAAGTAGCTGTTGATGTAGGCATTACTACGTCACCACACTGTTGTCATTCTTTCTCCTACCTTCACCATCACTTATCTTTTTTTTGCTTTGGTGAATGGCATCGCCATCCACCCTGTATTATTTAAGATTAGAATTATTATACCTCAAATGACAAGTTCAAATGTATTTTCTACTCTCACATAAATGAAAACCAGACAAAACAACAACAACAACAGGAAACCGGGTGGGGGACTTCCTAGTTACCAAGCATGTAGACTTCTACCATTTTGCGATGCTACTGTCATGCACAGTGTCTGTCTTCAGGGTCACCTCATGGTCTAAGACAGCTGCCAAGGATTCTGCTACTGTTCTGAATTCAGGCAGCGGGACTGAGGACATGGCACAGGTCATCTGGGGCTGCCTGGGATAGGAACATTACTGGAAGATGTTTTTATTCTGTTACTAAGGAAGAGGGCGGGAGGAAGCGAGGATGGACAATACATTACTGATCGATCTGCAGTTGCTACAACCACCACTTCTCCCACCCATGGTACCCAAGTCAGGCCCCTGAGATCATCTTCAGTCCTATACCCTTGCTCCTCACATCTTTCTCCTTTTCATTCAGATTCCCCCACTGGGCTGTGACATATAAAGATATTTAAACATTCACGGAGATGTCGCAATATGTCGTGGTCCCACATACTTTACATGTATTTTCTCATTTTAGACTCAATACAACTCTTGATGGGTACTGCTTTGTTTTTCTCATTGTCAGGGTCCTGGTCATTAAACCCAGGGATTTGTGTACGCTAGGTAAGCCCTGGAGCACTGAACTAGACCCCATCCTAAAGGTACTGTTATTAAAGCCACGTGCCAAATTATAAGATCAAATATTAGGAATTTGAGAAAGTGGCTCAGCGTTCAGCCAGGGGGCAGAGCACTGTGGTTTGAAGAGATGTTTCCGGTAGACTCGGCTACTGACAGCTTGCTTGCCAGCTAATAGGCTTTTGGGAAGTGTTTGGTGCCTGACAGCTCTGACCTAATCCATGGGTTACTCATATGGTAGATTCATAGCATTACGGGAAGGTGGTAATGTAGGAGTTGGGTTCTAGCTGGTGGATGTGGGTGACTAGGGAGTGTTCTTCAAGGCTGTATCTTGCCCTGACTCTTCCCTGTATTTCTTTTCTGCTTTTTGTCTGCTGGGACACAAACCACTCCACCATGCCTTCCCTGCCATGGTGGGTAGAACCCCTTTAATCCATGGTCCGAAATAAGCCTTTCCTCCCTCCATGTTTTATATAAGGTGTTTTGATTACAGTGATACAAAATGTAACTACTATAGACCCTGTACTTGTGCCTCTTGTCACCTTCTGTAGGGATAATCTCTTGTGTACTGTGTGGAAAGATGAGGTGATTAATACAAATCTGGTGGCCAATAAGCTAAGGCAGGATTAGAAGGTGGAACATCCAGCAGAGAGAGAGAGAGATAGAGATAGAGATAGAGAGAGAGAGAGAGAGAAATACAGAGAGAGACACATACAAAGAGAGACAGAGAGAAACACATAGAAAGAGAAACAGAAAGAAACACAGAAAGACAGACACAGAGAGACAGACATGGAGAGAGAGAGACAGATAAGAGAGACACGGAGAGAGAGAGACAAAGACACAGAGAGACACAGAGACACAGAGGGAGACACACAGAGAGAGGGAGACACACAGAGAGAGGGAGACACACACACAGAGGGAGACACACACAGAGGCAGGGAGACACACACACAGGGGCAGAGACAGAGAAAGGGAGACAGAGATGGAGAGGGAGAGGGAGAGACTGAGAGAAACTCTGGGAAATAGCGAGGCAGAAGGATTCCCTGCCTGGATGCTGAGGAAGAGGAAATAGGTCACATGAAACTGAGGAGCCGTAACTAGCCATGTGGCAGACCTTGAATAGTATCAGTGAGTTAATATACGTTACAATCTAGTCAGGGAACAAACAGCTTATGGCCTAGGCATTTATTCATAAATAATAAGCTCTGAGTCATTATTCGGGAACCGGAGCACGGGTGGAAAAGCCTGCGGTTATAACCTTCATATAGAAAGATACTTAGAATGGACAGAAAGGGATTAGAGGATTCCATTCCTAAACTCTGCTCACTTTCAGACATGGCTTCCTCAAGGCCAACTCTTCAGTGAGTGATCTTTAAGTGATCTTTCTCAATTGCAAATCTGGTCTTGCTTTTTCTTTGATTCACAACTTCAATGGTACTCTGTATCATCCAGAATACATCTGAAGCCTCTGACTGCTCTGTACCCCCAAGCCCTTGAGCCCTTGATGGTTTCTTAGAAACAAGCGATACTGAAATCACACGCCCCTGCATGTTCCCAGCATGCAGTGCGGTGTCTCCAGGTTGCAGTGCTACAGTTCCCTCTGCCTGGCAGGAGCTCTCTGTTCCCCCACCCGCTTCATCTGGACTCAGTTCTTACATTACTTCTTCCAAGAAATGTTTCACAACTTCTTCACTCAGGGTAGACTCATTTCTCTCCCTCTGTGCTCCATTGGCAACCTGAATAGACTTCTAAACTAAATAGCAGTAAGCACTCGGCTCAGTAATCGGTCTCTCTGCCTGTTTTCCTTAGTAGCCCCGAGCTCCTGGAGGGAATGGACCAAGTCTTAATTGTCTTTGCATGTGTCCAAGACTGAACAGAATGTCTGGCTCTTAGAATGTTTCTTGAGTTAGCGTTGCATGTCCAGAATCAAGGGAAATTCTGGTGTCAATTTTGTTATGATGAAATTACAGTTGTAAGAACGTTTCCAAAATGTTAAGAAATGTAGGAATTGAACATAAAGTCAAGTCTTTGTCGTAAGATCAATATGCCCATATGTCTCTGGGGTACTTGGGGGGAAGGGAGACGGCTTAATTTTACAAGTCCTGTAAAGATAAAGTAGGGTAAAGTGGAACGTGTCGCTTTAATCTTTTCAACATAGAAGAAAACCAACCTCTAGTCCCACCTCATTTCTTCCTCTCTTTCCTTTCTGTTTTTCCTTTTCCTTCTAAGATGGATACCGTGATGGCAGAATGGAGAGATTCATACACAACGAGGGGAATTGGACCTCTGGAAGAACAGTCAGTGCTCTTAACCACTGAGCCATCTCACTAGCCTCCCAACTTCTTTTGAATCGTACACGTTGTTTTCATTTGATCCTTGAGTGACGTTTCTTTGGACCAACCTCAGCCTTTCACACAGTGCCGAGCACAGCGTTTATTCATTCGAGAAGTATCCACGGAGCCCCCTGGTTTCTTTATTGTTTTCAAAGGTCCTGCAGAAAGAAATAGCTCCAGGATGGACAGGACAGATAAGTTCCAGTGTGAGACTGCAGCTGCTGACCCGGGCCATCCAGACTAGCTTCAGCCATCTGCTTGGCTACCTCTTGATTGGCTGGACACAGAAGGGAATGGAAACCAATCAAGACCGATGACCTTTAGCGGAAGGAAATAATTTGCAGGCAGCTGCCAGGACCCGGAGACCTCAGGAAGAGGAGCAGATTCACCAAGCTTTTTATGTTAGATTCACATCAAACTCCTTAACGTCAGTAAGAAAGACATTGAGCCTGTCTTTGTTGTGAGGCTAATGAGGCCTTTGCTGGCTGCACTAAATTTCTCTCGTTGATTTCCCGCTTTGCCTTTTCTGTTTTCCTGTTCATTTTGTGTCCCTCTTGCCAATAGCGCTTTTCCCTAATTTCAAACAAGGGAGGGAGGAGAGGAAAGTGAGAGAGCTTATATTATAGACCAAGAAAAACTTTAAAACGGATTGTTAGCCTTCCTCTGTAGTGATATAATTTGATTCTTCCAAATTCAAGTCCAAGGAAACTCTGTTCTGGATTGATTGGCTGTGAGGGGTCGGGGAACGAGAGACCCTCAGTCTGTGGATCAGCACTGATGCCAGAGGAGGGCTTACTCCTTCCTTCTTGCTGTACATTTTTAATCTAGGTGAAGTATGTTTGAATGGAAGGTTGTTAAGGCTTCTAATTGGTACATTCTTTCTTTCCCCTCCTTCTCCCTCTCCTTCTTCCCTTTCCCCCTCCTTCTTCCCTCTCTCCCTCTTCTCCCCCTCTCCCTCTCCCTTCCTCCTCCCTTCACCTCCCCTTCCCTCCCTCTCCCCCTCCCCTTCTTACTGGGGCTGTCATAGAACTTTGAGATTTGAGAAGTTCAAGCTAGGTCCAGTGACACACTCTCTTCCTGCCACTTACAGATCCAGACGTAGAACTCTCAGCTTTTTCTCCAGTCCCAATCCTGCCTGCACACTGCCATGCTTCCTGTCAGGGCTAACCTCTGACCTGTAAGCCAGCCCCAGTTAAATGCTTTCCTTTATAAGAGTTGCCATGCCTCTTCACAGCAATAGACCCTTGACTAAGACAGAGACTATAACTTTCTTTTCTTATTGTGTCTGACATAGGATTTAGGTAATGCTGATTTAAATTCTTTTTTAGTTTGGTTGACTTATTTTTTTTTTTTTTTTTTTTTGTTCCCAAATGTTTGGTGTAATTTAACAGTGGTAACATCTGACTTAGGTTTTTGCATTATAGGTTTCTGGTTCTAGGTATATTGAGTTCTAGGTAATTTGAGACTTCCTTTTTCTTCATGGGGTAGCCACGCATCTAGTCATCAAGTCTCTTGGCATTGACAATTCTTTTTTACTTTAGACTACAATTCTTACGTGACTCTTTGGTTCTTCCCAAAAGCTGACAGAATATTTTTCTTCTTTTCTTTACAATATTTATTTTTGCCTCACTAATTGGAAGGAAAAAATGTGGGTCAATCAGATTCACAGTCAGAGTGTATTTTGAGTGAAGACCTGCATAAAAAGTAAGACCATGTCTGTGAAGGACACATGGCAGGCTATTTTATGATTTTAGAACGGAGAGGGCAAACTGGGGATTTATTGTCAATAAAGACTATTATGGGCAGAGTGTGAAAACTGAGGAAAAAAAGATGGGAAAAGATATTTACAATATCTAAAATCTACAATGGAATATTTTCAATAATATACAAACTTACAAGTGAATATCAGAAATACCAGTAAAGAGAATGGGGAGAGAAAAATGCAGTTTGTAGGGTGTTGAGTTTTTAAGGCCAGCAAGTATAGGAACAGACATTTGTATCAGAGACACATGGTACAGGAGAGATGGCTGAGTCGTTAAAAGCTCTCTCTGGCTGCTCTTCCAGAAGACATGGATCCAATCCTCGGCACCCATACTGTGGCTCTCAGCTGTTTGCAACTCTAGACCCCAAGGAACTGACGGCCTCTCCTGGAATCCTTGGGTATCAGGTACACATGTGGTACTCAAATATACATGCAGACAAAACACTCATGCACATAAAATACATTTTAAAAAATCACTATTATGCTCGCATTGTTAGAAAAGTGGAAAGCAGAGAGTTCAAGCATTAATGGTTATTTAGAAGTCAAATACCAGCTCTTATAGACAGGAACTCTTACTTAGTAAAGCATGCAAGAAGTAGTTGGTGAAGTCATATATTTACTCTGGGACCTAGCAAGCTTGTATGAGAGTACATATATGCTCAACTTTTAAGTCCATTAAAGGACATGCATGAGGTTATGCTGGAAGCCAAGCCTGCTTATACACCCTTTGTCTCAGGAATGTTTCAGGAATGTCAAGCCCACTTACACCCTCTGATAAACCTGAGAAGCCAGTTATCTGTTCTTATCAGCACACCTGCAACTTGTGGTTTGTGGCCGCAGGAACCGAAAGAACAATGGGAGGGTGGTGACGGGTAGTGAAATTAGTCTTGGAACCAGCGTTGCCTTCCCGCTTGCTTGTCTTTATAAGCCACTGCCCAGAAATAAAGTTTGAGAGTTTGATCAGACCATAGACTTGTTCTCCTTCTTTGCCCCTCCTGTCCCCCATTCTTTTGCCCCCTCCCAGGTCTCCGCTGAACCCCTGCAGGTTGGGCAAGGATATTTGAACTATATTGTTTAGGGAGATGGGCTATTAATTGATGTCCAGTCAGAAAAGAGCAAATTTCAATACAAATTTGAACAGGGAAAAAATGTATGTAAAGATGATCAGTTATAACAGGGCACTAGAGAAATGTACTTTTGGTGACTGGAAATCGAGGACGTGGAAGAATATGGGTGCAGCAGTTGTCGTCTGAGATAGAGAAGCCATGGGCAAGCCCTTCCATTCCCAGGTCCCATGTCCTAGCTATTTTGGAAAGGGGCTCTGTGGAAGACAAGTCCCTTTGGATCATGTAAGTGTCTCCTGCTAAAAATCCACATGCTAGCTGGAGGGATAGGGCAATATGTCCATCAGGATGCGTCTCCATGGATACACTACCACAGGACTGCGTGAAGGACGGATGTTAGAGACATCTTGTGGGCAGTCCCCGCTTTTGTGCCCATCAGGAACCAGGAACTGGGAACCCGTGAGCGTCACTGCTGCAAAGCTCCCCAGTTTGAACAGAGTAGTCTCAGGAAAGCTGTGATCATTGACTGTTACCGGATGCGGTGGGGTAGCTGTCTGTTCTGAAGCCTAACTTAACCAAAGCAGAGCTAAGGAAGAGAGACGCCTTCTTCCTCATCTCCTTTCCACCCCACTCTAGAATGTTAACGTATCAACCCGTAAAACAAAAACACTTAAAAGGGCCCAGATTTATTTTTATAGAGAAGACAGCACAAGATAAATTTGGAGCTGAAGGGCAAAATACTGATAGTTGAACAGCTCGGGAGTTGAAGGTAATTCGAGTGTGTGTTACAGTAACAACGGGTTGGTTAAATGCCGAAGATGTCCAAGTCTTCCGAAGCAAAGGCTACACAGATGTGACGGATTTAAGGCATTATGTATCGATACAGATAGGATTTTAAATGATGTGTTGGGTGAAGAAGGGCAGAATCACAATGAACACTTGGGCCTGGCACTGTTTTGTAAACACACGTGCACATATTGTTAGCAATTTCTCTAGGCTCCGCCCAACAGTTACCTAGCAACAGCTTGGGTAGCCACAGATGCTAGCCAATGTGGGTTATAAGAAGGATTGCTTTGGGGGTTGGGGATTTAGCTCAGTGGTAGAGCGCTTGCCTAGGAAGCGCAAGGCCCTGGGTTCGGTCCCCAGCTCCGGAAAAAAAGAATTAAAAAAAAAAAAAAAAAGGATTGCTTTGCAATCCCCCTTCCCCCACCCCACCACACACACACACACACACACCACACCACACCACACCACACACAACCATTTCCTGGCTGGCCTCTTTCCCTCTTCCTCTTTTCCTTGGGCACACCTTGGCCAGCCTGCTGAGGTTTTCCCTCTCAGTGCATCATAAAAATACAACACACATTTCTTGCTTTAACACACGAACACAAGGGTGGTTCTTGTCTTTGGGGATGGAAGGTTGACAAGTTTTGGATGATAGAGGATGTCAGCTAGCAATACAAAGTCTGTAAGGCCACAGTAACTGACCTTGTCACAAGGTTGGTGGCTAAAGCAAGTGTCTGTGATAAAAATAACTTTCCTGAACAGCTTCGTTTACTATAGAAGTATCTTAATAAATGTCATATCCTGCAATAGACACTATCAAATTAGAACTCGATCCTTGGGTCTATGAAAATAAATCTTTTGATATCACAGGAAAGTGGTTTGCCAGTCCTGGTAAACATTCTTAGACAGAATCACAGCTTTATACTGACAACAGATAGAGCAAGTGCCCATTTCACTTAAATGTTATGGCGAGTTGCGCGTGAAGGTTCACTAAGCTCTCCATCAGTGAGAACAAGATGGATTGTCTCAGGGAACACTCTGTCTTGTCCAGTTCTTTAGCAGTAGCCCTCCATCCTCTTCTGGGGCTTCCATTCCATTTGCTAATTAGCTCTTGTAGCCATCCAGTTCAGTTTGCTTTCCAGTGATACCATGGGCTTCTCTGAAGGAACAGGGTTGTTCCTGAGACAGGACTTCCCTGGAGGGCCAATGACTCGGGATTGTGACCTGCAGTCCTGGAACTTTACATTTTTGCTGGCTGCGGGGCTGAGGAAGGATATTACGGCACCAAATCTGATGGCTTCGCCTACAGACTTTTTGTCAGTTTTCTTCCTCACATGAAATACTCATAAACAGTATATAGCACACATTGAAATAGATCCCCGCCCTCCCTGTACCCACCGGAGTACCAAAGAGGTTGCTCTAGGGTTGTTAGCGGTTACTCTCATGCCCACACTTTGGGCTGAACATCAACAGTGGTTTAAATAGGTATGGACCCCATAGACTCATGTATTTGATGCTTTGATCATGGGAAGTGGCACTAGTAGGAGATATGCCCTCGATGGAGTAGGTGTGACCTTGTTGGAGGCAGTAGGTCACCGTTGGGGACAGGCTTTGAGATCTCCAATGCTCAGTCGCTGCCCAGTGTGGTACCCAGTGTCCTGCTGCCTTCGGATCAAGATGTAGAACTCTTAGCTCCTTCAGCGCCATGTCTGCCTGGATGCTGCCGTGCCTCTCACCATGATGATAATGGACTGAACCTCTGAACCTGTAAGCCAGCCCCAATTAAATGTTGCCTTGGTCATGATGTCTCTTCACAGCAGTGGGAATGGCACCTAAGACATGTTTCTATTCATACAGCTTTGCCTTTTGGGTTGGTGCTTTTGAGGTGGGGTCTTTTTTTTTTTTTTTTTTCTTGGTTCTTTTTTTCGGAGCTGGGGACCGAACCCAGGGCCTTGTGCTTCCTAGGCAAGCGCTCTACCACTGAGCTAAATCCCCAGCCCTTGAGGTGGGGTCTTACTGTGAAGTCTAGGTGTTACTGATGTGCAGTCTAGTATTGCTGGTGTATACCTCAGTGTCACTGGTGTATAGTCTATGTGTGGCTGGGGTTGCTGAGGAAAACCGAATCTCCTTCTGGGTTCTTAATCTCATTACGAAACAGGTTAAAAAACGGACTTGGACAGAGGCTTAGGAATAACTGAATTCATTCATGAGAAAACCACCAGTGTAGAGAAACTGACAAATCTGGCAGCCATCAGGAGGGGAGTTGGATAAAAAGCCATGGTTTTTACTTTGGGCCTGGAGGTCTGGGTAATAGGGAGAAAGGTCAGAGTGTCGAGGAAGCATGCCCAGGCTTTAGGCTACCACCCACAGGGAGAGATCTTAAAACAGAGACAGGACAGATCACTTCTGGCTGGGCCATGGATCTGAAATGAGAGAATGCTTGATTCAGGCTCTTGTGTCCCAGGGCAAAGGATTGGACCAGGGATGCATGAATAGAAATAGAAACAGAGACAGCTTACTAATAAAGGAAAAACATTCCTAAAGATGAGAGTGAGCTAGTAAGCTAAGGAAGGATTGCCCAAGCTCCAGGCCATGAGATAGACATCCATTCATTAATGGCTCTGAACGTATAACCAGCCTTATACATCCACAAGTTCCCCTTGTGTTTGTTTTGCATGCTCTGTTCTTCAATGAGGCCAGTAAGAAAGAGTTTCTAGTCTTCCTCTGTAAACTGTCTTCTTTCATACGCTAATATTAAAGATTTATTTACTACATTTATTATGTAGAAGTACACTGTAGCTGTCTTCAGACACCAGAAGAGGGCATCAGATCTCATTACAGATGGTTATGAGCCACCATGTGGTTGCTGGGATTTGAACTCAGGACCTCTGGAAGAGCAGTCAGTGCTCTTAACCGCTGAGCCATCTCTCCAGCCCCCCATATGCTAATATTAATGTTTGGGTCTCCGATTTCCGTTCAGTCACACGGGCTGGTCTCAGGCTTGGGGTCTTCTTTCTCGTGTCTCGGCCTTAAGTACTGGCATCGCAGATGTGTGCCGCCTTGCACGGCTGTCTTGAGCGGTTCTGTACGTAAAAGATATGCATGCTCAGAGCATGCCATTTTATTTATTTACCACATAACAAACCTTTTATGAGTCTTGTCGTTATATATTCCAAGTTGGTGAGCAAACGGGAGTCTGTCTGCCAGGGGATGTTATTAAGGGATAATGTGTCTGTCAGCTTAGGGACGTAGATTCTGAATTACTTATATGATTTTGATAGGAAATTTCATTTTTGGATCTCTGATGGAGATGCAGGGAAATATCACCTAAGAACAGCTCCAGTTACCTGGCTTTCTACTACACTTTGGATTTCTTTTTCTATATGAGTTGCTTCGGCTGGATCGAATGGCTTCCAAACAGGACCATGATGATATATAGGGCCAGTCTCCTCTCAACAAAGAACCTCTGAGGAAAGGTTATAGAACATTAACCCAGGGTGATGAAAGTGCTCTCCTGATGTGTTATGCCATGACTAAGCTAAGTAGGTCCTAAAGTCCATCTTCTGGTTACCTGAACTCCCCTGTGTGTGAAGTCACTGCAGAAAGGACCCATGATCTGTCACTGCTTCAACTCTGGGCCCTTCTTTTCCCTGCTTCCATTTTCTTAGTGCCTAGAGGGGATTCAGTTTTGCACTTATAGGAAGAAGGCTTCTCTGTCCTTGTAAGAGTCTTTGTGTATGTAGTGGGGTGTGTGTGTGTGTGTGTGTGTGTGTGTGTGTGTAGGAGCTCCTAACACACAGGAAAGAGCAGAGAACTACCCTCTGTATGATTTAAGAGCTGGCTCTGAAGGTGTTCTCTTATCTGATCATTTAATGAGATTCCCTACCGGCTTTGTTAATATTCAAGATACTTACAATTTTGCGAGTTAGTCATGCTTGTAATTGAGTTATGGCTGACAGAGGCCTCTGTCAACAAGCAAGTCTTTGAGAGTTGTTCCTATATTAAATCATTAGTCATGTAACATGATGTCCAGTCCGGACAATTTGCCATAAACAATTTGCTGCTATTTAAGAGAAGAAAGTTAGGGTAGGAAGACTTCGGGTATGTGGTGGGTGGTAGTCAAGGAGGAGCCAGGACTTCCCGAGTCTGGAAGGTAGCAGGTCTTCAGTCTGCTTCAGGAAGTGTCTCAGAGGGATACTCAGGACAATTAAGACTTGTAAAAAGGGTTGGATATGGAAAGGAAGAGAAAAGGGAAACAAACCTGTAGAAGGTGATCTGAATGCTAAAATTTCCTGATATTCAGCTGTCCTATAAAACAAACAAAGACAACAACCAAAACCTTAATTGTGCTTAATTGAGTGTGTATCATTCTGGGTACAAGAGGATCTGGACTTCTATATGTATTTAACTGAGTACTTTTTATATCTTCTTAAAAAAATCTCCATGTCAATATGCCATGTGTGTATGTGTATGTGTGTGAATGTGTGTATATGTGTATATGTATATGTGCATGTATGTGCATATGTGTATATATGTGCATATGTGTATGTATGTGCATATGTGTGTATGTATGTTTGTGCATGTGTCTGTATATGTGTGTATGTGCATGTGTGTGCATATGTGTGTATGTGTATATGTGCATGTGTGTATATGTATATATGTGTATATGTATATGTGTATACATGTATGTGCACATGTGTGTATGTGTGTATGTGTACGTATGTGTATACATGTGTATGAATGTGCATGTGTCTTCATATGTGTGTATGTATATGTACATGTGTGCATATGTGTGCATGTGGATATGTGCATGTGTATATATAGTGTATATGTATATGTGCATGTATATATGTGTGTATGTGTGCATGTAGGTGTATGTTCATGTGCATATGTGTATATGTGTGTATGTACATGTACATATATGTGTGTATCTGTGTATGTATATGTATATGTGTACGCGTGCATGTCTGTGTCTGCACATACATGTGCACACATTTGAGAGGTGAGAAGTGACATACACGCATTTGTGTTCCCAGAAGAAAAAGGATTTGTTACTCATTAATTCATGCTCCCATGGATGGGCTGCCTTATAAAATCAGATACTGGAAGTAGTGACTGACTTCTGAGTAATTCATCTTAAGTGGATGAAATGAAAGACAACCACAAGCCAAGTTACTTCTCTGTTGATTATCTTGACTGCCTTCTTGACAGGATTTGGTGTCATTTAGGAGACAGCCCTCTGGGACCATCTGGAGGGTGTTTCTGGGTTTTAACTTCATTGGGAAGGCCTACCCTGAAATTCTTGTTCCATTCCATTTAGGTCACACCCCAAATGAGAAGAAACAAGGAGAAGGAAAACAAAGAAAATGGATGCAGGACCAGAATTCCTGCCTATTTCCTGGCTGGGTCACTATGACAACTGCCTTACCCTTCTATCACTAAATCTTTTCATCCTGATAGACTGTGTCCATTTTCAAACTGCGTACTGGCTAATTTTATGTTAATTGATGATAGAGTCATCTGAAAGGAGGGAGCCTCAGTAGAGAAAACGCCTCTGTGAGATCAGGCTATGCGCAAGCCTGTGGACATTTCTTTTACTAGTGACGAATCATTGTGATTGATTGGGCAGGCTCAGCTCATTGTGGGTGGGGCTATCCCTTGGATGGTGGTCCTGTGTTCTATAAGAAAGCAGGCTGAGCAAACGTGAGGTGTCAGCCAGTAAGAGCACCCCTCTGTGGCCTCTGCATCAGCTCCTACACCCAGGTTCCTGCTTACGTTCCTGCCCTGACTTCCTTCAGAGATGGACTATGATGTGGAAGTGTAAGCCGAATAAACCCTTCCCTTCCCAAGTTGCTTTTGGTCATGGTGTCCCATCACAGCAATAGGAACCCTAGCTAAGACAGTAATGGGTACCAGCATAATGCAGTTTTGCTGGGCCAGACCTGAGTATGTTTTGGGGAGGATTGTGGAAGGACTTTGGAACTTACAGTGAGGAAAACCAGTGAGTGTTGAGAGCTCAGTGGATTGTTTTGTCAGAGCTTGGAAGAAAAGAATGTTGAAAGCAATGTGGATGATGGAGGCCTGACTTTCGAAGTTTCAGAGGGAAGTTTAAAGAGTCTCTGGGGGCCGTTTGTTATTTTTGAATTAAGGGTTGGTCATTCTGGTCAGCTGGGGCTGAAGGGTCAGCTGTGATTAACAAGAATCCAGCCCCATTGAAGTGAAGCCTTTGCTTTACTGGGACAATTGATGCTGGCCAGGTGGAGCTAAGAAATGAGCAGTGACGAAGAAGAGACTAGCATCGCTGAGGTGAAGCCTCCTGGGAAGTGATTCCTCAGAGCCAGCAGATAGAAACCTTTCCAGAGGATGTCAAGGCTGAACCTGGCTCAGGCAGTATGTAAGAGTCACCTAGAAGGTATAGTGGCACTGGTTTTGAAGGCATGGAGATGTCACGAAAGCAGCCAGGTCTCCACATCAGCTCCTGTGTCCAGGTTCCTGCCCTGACTTCCTCCAATAATGGCCTAGGGTGTGGAAGTGTAAGCCAAATAAACCCTTTCCTCCCCACATTGCTTTTGGTCATAGTGTTTCACTGCAGCAATAGGAACCCTGACAGAGACAAACAGCGAGCCAAACAAGCCCTCCCTTCCTTAAGTCGCTTTTATTACATATTTTGACAAAGCAAGAACAAAAGTAACTTATGTACCACATACGTGGGTAAGAGAGAGAAATTGTTAGTAACAAGCTAAGTTTAGTGAAACAAACACTGAGTTTAGCTAGATAGAAGAGGGACTTACTACAACAATGCACAGCGCTTTTAGGATAATAGATCTATTTATCCAAACAGGGCAGCACCGATTTGCCAAGGCAATTGATTTAAAAAAAAAAAAAAAAAAAAAAAAAAAAAAAAAAAATCCTTTGCCTCAGAGAGATGCGATTCCGCGTTCGCTCAGCAGGCGGCGCTGTTACCACCGTAATCTCGCTCAGCCACGGTTGGCTGCGTCTGTGTGGTGAGTGCCAAGGCAGACAAGCTTGTTTGTATTACCGGAGTCTGTTGCTTTTCAGAATTTCATTAAGGAGAGAAAGGCTATCCTTACCGCTATTACAATCACTTTACGTTTCCAATGTGCCTCTAGGACCGGCGAAGACCACAGCACTGTCGAAGTGCCTGAGTGGCTTTTTTTTTTGAAAACAGAAGCAGGGATTTGCTGAGTTCTTGCCGGCAGTGAGATAAATCTTCTAATTGTATTTACAGATGAAGATTCGTAGCAAATCTTGGCGAGAGACGCTCTGGAAATATTTGTTATGTTGGCCGTATCTGCACTGTTTGTTTTCAGATGAAGTTATTATTTTATGTATTTTATTGTGTCTGTTCTTTCTTATCTGTTGAAAATGACTTATTAGATGATCAATATGTATATATACACGTATATATATATGTATATATATACATATATATATATCATGTTTCTAGTTAGGCACAGAGCATATAAATCCTTGAACTGTGAGGTCCGTGAGAGTAGCCATTGGATCTTAATTTTTTTAAGATTGGTCTCCATCCTGATAGAAAATTTGGTGAAATAAAGACGTTGAGTTCTTCCTGCTGCCAGCCGTTTTGGCGAGATGGGAATTGCATTCCTCCGAGTGTTAGGCATATTATTCTTGAAAAGCTGATAGAAAGCAACCTTCATATATTTGAAATGTCTTATTTTCTCATTATGCAAATTGTGCATGATCCTGCTTATTGGGGGGGGAGAGGATGTGTGTCTCCAGAGTCATCAGATTCATAGAAACAGAGAGCAGAATGGTGACCAGCAGGGCTTAGGGGACAGGGACTGGAAAACTGTCTACGGAGTAGGGTTTCTGTTTTGCTTTCTCAATAGATTCTGGAGAAATCTCACAAATCTGCCTATGGTTGGCATCCTGAAGGCTCAGGCTGACCTCACTTGTGGTTCAATGCAGTGGGCATAGACTGAAGGACAATACGCATGTCAGCGGATGAGAATCAGGTCCCGCAACTACCGTGTAGGTGCTCTGAGGTCTTCCGGGGGTAGGCTCCATCCCATAATCTCCGGACACCTAGAAGGATGATGTTCTCCTCACAGCTCCTCCTAAATTACCAGGCTCTGCCTTTGCAGCTGAGATGCAGTGCCAACTTCCCTTAGACCCCGGAAGCCACTGTTTGGACTCCTTCCACCCAGCTCCTCAGGGAATATCTTTTTCTATACGCAGAAGGAGTAGCCTGGAAGGTCCATACCAGAATTCTGCACCAGCTTCTCCTGCCCATTCCACCTGTTCTTTTTCTCAATTCTCTTGACCCAGATGCTGTCCGTCCTCTCTGCAGGCTTCTTGTCCTTCTGGATGGGTCCTTCTTAGCTTGGCCTTCTTGAGCCTCCTGCTGGCCCAGGAAAGACCTGAGTTTGGTATCCTCTATCCTAGAGAAGGCCTGTGCCAGCCTCCTCCTCCTCTGCTTGCCCACTCCAGCACTGTGTTGAAGCTGTGGTTACTCCAGTGAAACAGTAAGTGGCGGTGTGGCCAATGCTGTCTCTGTTCTGTGCTGCACAGCCTGCCTTTGTCACTTCCAGCGAGCTCTTCAAGTCTGTGACCAGAGAACATGCTGGAATGGCTAGTTTGAATCAAACTTTGATCATTCCCTTCTGTATCTGCTTTTTTACCTTCAGGCAAAAATAAACTTTAAGCAAGAATGAAGATCTTGGCTTCTGTGAAACCCTCTTGCCCTCTGGACTCTTCTTTCCTCTGAGGGGCCCGTTACCCACCTAAGCAGATGGACTACTCATCTTAGAACGTGAAACAAATAACTCTCTCCCTTCACCTCAACACCCTCAAACAAAATAAGAAAACAATACCCCCAAGCAATAAACCACCTCCACACCCCTACCTGTTCCCCCCAACCCCAACAAATAACTAAGAAAGAAACTTGGCTAAGAGAAACAGAGACACATTCATTATGTGACTCAAACATGTAATAAATACAGTTTGACACACTTAAATCATATTCGTTGAGCCAGTATGAAAAGTGATATGTTTGCTTATATTTTCAATTATGTTCCTAACAAGTATAATGTGTGTGTGTGTGTGTGTGTGTGTGTGTGTGTGTGTGTGTGTGTGTGTGTGATGGAGTTGTCAGGAAAGAGTGGATTTTGAGGTTTCAGAAGTTCACACCACCATGTCCAGTGTCAATTCCCTCTCAGCCTGTGGACCAGGATGTTACTCTCGGTTAATGCTCTGGCGCATGTATACTGCCATGCATGATAATGGACTGAACCTCTGAAACTGTGAGCCAACCCCCAATTAAATGCTCCCTTTCATAAGAGTTGTCTTGGTCATGGTGTCCCTTCACAGCAGTAGAACTATTGCTTAGGCAACAACAAACTAAATGCTATGACCACGGCAAACTAACACTTAAGAATGCTAATGGCCTCATTACAATATTTGATCTGAGCTATTAATGCTTGACATCTAACACATTAAACAAAATAAGCTTTCTGTCAGAGTAGTCCCTCGGAGCTTCGAGAGGCTAGAGAGTAGAGCCACGAGCAGGGAATGAGCCGGAAAGGACAGTAGTGTTTACTTATAACAGAGACATTTGGTTCTTTAACCCCCATATATAAATGAACCCAAATTAGCATCAAGGGGTGAGCCCTTATTATGAGCTTGGAGATTTTGTAGTTGAGAGCCTAGCCTTTGTTAAGGGCTGAGCCTTTACTCCAGCCAAAGTTTGGACTGTTTGAATAGTCAAGTTTCTTCCCTCTTTCCTATTATTTCGTTCACTCCACCACCCAGACGTAGAACTGTGGCTGCTAACAACTGGGGATACCCTTGCCTCCTGTCCTTATGCTTACTTTCTTATACAGTGGAGATCAGATTTGGTGTGGTTTATGTCTAACATGCCTCCTAAACGCTCATGGGTTATAGCCGGATCCCCACTGGGGTCCTCTGGGAGACAGTGGAACCAGTAAGAGGTGGCCTTGTAGGAAGAGTTTAGGAGAGAGAAGCTGCTGCTCAAGGGGATGTCACAGTACTGGGAGCCCTTTTTCTTTTGTTAGGCTCTGTCTGAGAGCCAAATGACTTGTCACATGTTTCTGCGATTAGATGTTGCCTTGCCTTGGACTTGGAAGCAATCATTGCGCCATGGACTGAAGCCTTCGTGACCAAACCTTCTCTCCCATTTATGTATCAAGAGTATTTTGAGGAAGGTTGACTAATATAATATTGCACATGTAAATTTGCATACCAGCCTTTAACTGAAAGTCGCATGTAGATATTTGCTTATGTTTTAACTTTCCATAAATCATATGAGTAGATGCGGAGTGTATGTTGGGTTTATTCTAATCAACTCAGCCAGTTACTTTAAATTACCCATTTAAAACAGAAATACCAAGATTTTATTACCTTCTCTGATCTAGACCCATACTCAATCTTTGTTGGGAGAGCAAGGAGCACTCCACGAGTTATGGTTCCTTTGAGGAGTTTTAGTCAGCACAGATTTGCAAAGAAGTGGGGGGTCTCTATGAGATTTGAAATAACTGTAACCACATTAGCCCTCCCCCGAAATTTCTTTTGTGAAGAATGGAAAAGCCTGTGGTATCCTGTTCCCTCTGCGCAAACACCGCTGACCCGCATTTCAACAGCATCGTAACAAATGAAAGGCCCCTCTGAGTCAATAGTAATTATAGGAATTTATCAAAATTGCCAATCAAGGTGTTCTGAAGAGACTCATCTTTCTTGTTAAATTAGCTTTCACTGCACACAAACAGTGAGTTATCTTTAGGAAATCAATTGCGGGGGAAATTGCAGCTTTCATTGAACGACATAACCTTGCCAGCCATCTTGTTATACATAATTCGTCTAGCAAGAAATTCTGTTGGGTTTCACATGACTTTATTTTTTGGGGGGGAGGCTTATATTCCAATGGAGCAAACATGCAAAAGCTGACTAACTTCTCAAATTCTAAGAAGAAAGCAGAGCTCAGGACCTCGGAAATATCTTAAGATACCACAGCCAATTGAGTGATTAGCCTGAAAGTAGTCAGGGGGCTAGGCTTTGCCACTGCAGAAGACTTTAATCCAATGGGTGTGAGAATAGGTCTCCCCGGTAAGAGATTTGACTTGCTTCTTTTTCTGTACCCATAGTAGGAAGACCTGCAGTTGAAAAGATTTTGAGAAATTTAGAAAAAGCAGTTACACAGAGTTACCGTTGCTCAGAAGGCTTGATGATATGGAGTGGTCAGGGATCATTCACGGACCCAGCAGGAGAAGGGGAATCTCAGGACTCGGTCTCAGCAGTAGACTCCCCCATCGGATGTATGGCTGATCAATGCAGTAAGGTGGTAATTAATATGCAATTAGCCTGGGATTACTATGTGGTTTTAAATGAACTAGTCTTAGAGATTTTATATGTTTTTGGCTGTACTCTATGTGCCCTTTCCTCCTGGGACATTTATAGATGTACTAGGTGATGCCATGATGTGATGCCATGATGTGAGACATGAGATAGAAACCTGGACTCTTCTTTAGTATGACGTGCCCGGGCACAGCTTGTGACAAAGCACTGAGAGTCATCAGGGGCATCTAAATGAGCCTTCTGTACATCATGCCGCCATGAGTTACCTTGCTTGATCCTCTTCTCATTTTCCCCACTTTACAGATCTCCAAATTGAACTTCTACCCAAGATCCCAAGGCTAGAAGATGATGGGAGAAGAATTTAGATTTAGGTGGTGGCTCTTGAGTGCAGGCAGTTTCTAGTTGGTGTTGATGGCAAGAAGTATACCCTATTCTTTTCTTCCTCCTCCTCCTTCTTCCTTCCTTCCTCCTCCTCCTCCTCCTTCTTTTCCTTCTCCTTCTTCCTTCCTTCCTTCCTCCTCCTCCTCCTCCTCCTTCTCTTTCTCCTTCTCCTTCTTCACAAAAATATTTTGTCCTTATCTCAGACTCTTTAGGCTGCTCTAAAGAAATCATGAAGTGGGCTAGTGAGAAGGCTCAGTGGGTAAAGGTACTCGCTGGCAAGAGTTTGATTTCTGGGACCCACGTGGTTGATAGAGAGAACAGACTCCCACCAGTTATCTTCAGACTTTCACATACACACACACACACACACACACACACACACACACACACGCCATTACATGCATATACTCTCACACATGTATGCAAACACATACACAAAAATGAATCAAATATAAAATATAATTAAAATACATATCATATACGGAGTGACTTAGAAATAATAGAAATGTCTCCCAGCTCTTAATGCTGTGAGGCCCAAGCTCAAGGTGGTAGCATGTTCAGGGTTCTGCTTAGGGGTTTCATGCAGTCTGCAGCTTCTAGACATTTCTTTGTACACTTGCATGACAGAAGGGGTGAGCTCTGGTCTTCTTAGCATCTTATATGGACACTAGTCTCTTTTATTAGGTCTTCATCCGCAGGACCTCAATCTCCTCCAAATCCCCATTGTTGGGATTCAGGTTTCGGCACACACATTTCGAGTGATGTGAAAGTTCAGTTCATACAGTGACTTAACATTCCTGACCTCCATTGCTTGACTCTTTTTTAAACGATTCAGTTGGAGCAGGTAGAGGCTATGATCCCTTTCAGATAGCAGATTTATCATTCTATGGGAATGAATTATTTTGTACATGTGCCTGCATTGTCTCTTCTACAGTTTCAAGGCTTTAGAAATTAGAAATTTAAACAGAGTCTGGGTTGGAATGCATGATGACATTGTTGTCAAAGGGCCAAGAAGGCCAGAAGACCCCACGAAAAGGACTTGGGGCTACAAAGGAGGTTAGCCAATGAGGCAGCACATGAAGGTGGCTGTCAGGGAGGAGAAGGGAGAAACTGGCATTTGTCAAGAGTCAAAACAACAGATCAGAAGAGGAAGAAGTGACTGAGTGTCTTGCAAAAAGAGCTGTTGACTTTGAGATCTGAAAGGGAAATCTGGTCTGAATGTTATATGAGGCATAGGGCAGGGGATAAGTGTCTCCTGACCTTTAGTGAGAAAATAAAATAAAACACTAGGTCTCTTTCCGTTGAAAGAGAGTTCAAGGCAGGTCTCTGTGCTATGTAGGCATAGGAGAGGCAGGCAGGCAGGCTAAGATGGCTCGTCTTTGTGTGTGTTTATGATGTGTGTTGTATATGTGTGTGTTTATGATGTGTGTGTATGTGTGTGTGTGTATGATGTGTGTGTATGTGTGTGTGTATTTATGATGTGTGTTGTATATGTGTGTGTTTATGATGTGTGTGTATGTGTGTGTGTGTATGTGTGTGTGTATGTGTGTGTATGTGTGTGTGTATGATGTGTGTATGTGTGTGTGTATATATGTGTGTGTGTATGATGTGTGTGTATGTGTGTGTGTGTGTTTATGATGTGTGTGTGTATGTGTGTGTGTTTATGATGTGTGTGTGTATTTGTATGTGTGTGTGTAGGTGTGTGTGTGTGTATGATGTGTGTGTATGTGTGTGTGTGTGTTTATGATGTGTGTGTGTATGTGTGTGTGTGTTTATGATGTGTGTGTGTATTTGTATGTGTGTGTGTAGGTGTGTGTGTGTGTTTATGATGTGTGTGTGTATGTGTGTGTGTATGTGTGTGTGTTTGTGATGTGTGTGTATGTGTATGTGTGTGTGTGTTTATGATGTGTGTGTGTGTATGTGTGTGTGTGTATGTGTATGTGTGTGTATGTGTGTATGTGTGTGTGTTTATGATGTGTGTGTGTATGTGTGTGTATGTGTATGTGTGTGTGTATGTGTATGTGTGTGTGTTTATGATGTGTGTGTATGTGTGTGTGTATGTGTATGTGTGTGTGTATGTGTGTATGTGTGTGTGTATGTGTGTGTGTTTATGGTGTGTGTGTGTGTATGTGTGTGTGTGTATGTGTGTGTGTATGTGTGTATGTGTGTGTGTTTATGATGTGTGTGTGTGTATGTGTGTGTGTGTTTATGATGTGTGTGTGTTTATATGATGTGTGTGTATGTGTGTGTATGTGTGTGTGTGTATGTGTGTGTGTGTGTGTGTGTGTGTGTCCAGGCATTGCATGCTGTTATCAGAGGACAACTTTGGCTCTTTGTCGTTGTCTTCTCCCTTGGTTGAAGCGGAGTCTCTGTGTTGATCACTGCTGTGTACATCGGTCTGCCAGGGACTCTCCTGTTTCCATGTCCTATCTCCCCAGAGGAGCTCTGTGATAGCCATATGTTACTAAGCACAGGTTAAACCGAGTTCTGAGAATTTGAACTCTTGGATCTTAGACTTCTTGTGGCAAAAGCTTTGTCCCTTTCCCCGGTCTACTGCTGCTATTTTATACGACTCAGAGACAGTCGCCCAGTGTCAGTCCTTTTGTCAACATGATGCCATGCGTGTCTCGCTCATGGCTTCAGAGTCCATAATCCTTGCATCTGCTGACTTTGGTCTGCTGCAGAATATCACAATAGAGGGAGCTTGTGGTAGAGGCAACTTTCCTCATATTGGACAGGAAGCAGGGAGAGAAGAGAAAGGGAAATATATGCCTTTTAACTAGCCTGTCCCTACTTCTTGTGGCTAATTTCCTCCAGCACGACCTGGCCTCCTAAAACTTCTACCATTTCTCAAGAAGTTTATTTAGATTTTGAACCCATCAATGGATCTTAAGATCTACCCATCTCTGGAATTGCTGTAAGGGATAGAGTGCTTTACTCACCTCCCAGACAGCCATGAAACTAATCGAGTTGATCACCAGGATTGACCACTGCAGACCTGCCTCTTGGGGGTGTGACTGGGGGAAGCAGAAAGAGTGATCTCCATAAAACGGGTAGTTCCTCTTAGCTAGTGGTTCTTAAGCTGCCTACCCCCAACCATAAAATTACTTCTGTTGCTACTTCATAACTAGCTCTGCTACTGTTATGAACCATAATGTAGATATCTATGTCTTCCAATGGTCTTAAGTGACTCCTGTGAAAGAGTCCTTTGTTCTCCCAAAGGTCGTGACCCATAGGTTGAAAACTGCTGCTCCTATAGTTGGCATCCACGGGTAGGACATTTGTTCCCTGCTGTCCTTCGTTCCCTGCTGTCCTTAGTCAGGTGATCTTCTGCATAAACAGCTGCACAAAGTACACACTTCCGCCACTTTGGAAATAAGGGTCCGGATGCTGTAGGATCAAAGGCTCTAGGTGAAGGGCACAGCCAGTTTAGTTAACAGCTAAACCGTTTTCTTTGTCTGTGAGAGTGGCCTTCTAGATGCAGAGTGAAATTGAGATGTCTCTGTGATTCTGGTTTTTTTTTTAGGCTACAGCCTCTGATGTATGTCAGGGGTGTTAATACTTGTTGGTTCTACAGGTTGATAGACTGGAGAGATTGCAGGAAGGTATAAAATCAACCCGCCACTCCCACTTTCTCCTCTGTGATTTAGTTATGAGCTTAGCCGCCCAAATAGTTTATGACCCATTCCTGTCTGGACAGGCTGAAGCCCTGTTTTGAGAAATAATGTCCTTGCACTAATTCAGTATATCCCGGGCAATCAAAACAGGGCTTGTAACTGCTTGTGGGAGTCAATACTTTGTCTTTCAGAACGGGAAGGGTAAGGGCCTTGGAAGCTTCAGCCTTTGAACCAGAGCCCCAGGCCAAACACAGTTTGGTGGCTTTTCTTGTGCCCTTAGTGTCCCCTGGAGTCTTGAGTCACAAATCTATAGAAGGTAGCTGCTCTTTACCCTGAAGGGGCCTTAGAGCATCCTCCAGTTGTTCAGTGTAAACTTCTGTCATTGCTAGAAGCAAATCCTGCCCTCTGCACCCAAGGGCCTCTGGATACGAGGCCCTTGGAGCACCTGAGAAAGCGGCAGTGGGCAAGGAGTGTGTTTGTTCAGTTAAGAAACCAAGAGATAAACTCCTAAGAAGGGAGTATTCTTTCCTTCTTGTCTAGATTCATTGTACAAAAATAACAAAACAACAGAAAATGAGATTAAAAAAAAAAAAAGAAAAATGCTGTCCACAGTCGCCCAGCACTAGAGAGCAGAGATGTTTAGTTCTGAATAATTGACTTTCAGCCCCTGTTCTTCTTGTACCTGTGTATTTACATAGCTATACATCAGGCTGTGGTTTATAATGTGTTAGGTTGAAGGAAGCAGAATGCTAAATGCCTTCTCATATTTTTTCTTACTCACCTGTTTCTCAACTTTAAAGAATGGATAATACTCTTCCACCAGAATAATTCAACACCTTACTCTTTAACCTTTAGCCTTTAACCTTTATATGTCTTTTAGTTGGGCATGTTGATGCCTGCTTTTTTTTTTTTTTTCTTTTCTTTCCTTTTTTTTTTCGGAGCTGGGGATTGAACCTAGGGCCTTGCGCTTGCTAGGCAAGTGCTCTACCGCTGAGCTAAATCCCCAACCCCCCTTTATATGTCTTTTAACTTTACCATTCACGGGGTGGGAGAGAGACGCTTCTCATGTTTATACTGATGTGATGTAAGGGACTTGTCAGCCGTGCTATTGAAAGGCTTTTTTCTTGCTTTGGTAGAACACTTTGCCCAAAGCTACTTGGGGAAGGAAAGAGTTTGCTTCATCTTATGCTTCCTGCTCACAGTCTACAATGAAGGGAAGTCAAGGCAGGAAGCTGAATCAGAAACTAGGGCAGCATGGTGATCACTGGCTCTCTTTCTGCCTTGCAGACTCAGGTTCAGCTAGTTTTCTTTTCTTTTTCTTTTTCCCCCCGGAACTGAAGACCGAACCCAGGGCCTTGTGCTTGCTAGACAAGCGCTCTACCACTGAGCTAAATACCCAACCCCTCAGCTAGTTTTCTTATTGTAGCCTAGGACTGCCTGACTAGGGAATGGTGCTGCCATCAGTGGGCTGGGACCTCCTGAATAAACTAGCAATTGAAAGAGCCTCTGCAGATACATCTACAGGCCAGTCTGATCTAGGCAATTCTTCAATTGAAGTTCCTACCTCCCATGTGACTCTAGTTTTTATCAAGTTGAGAATAAGAACTAATACACCTGCTATAACTTTAAACAACTTGTTGAAGTGACGTTTTCTTTGTTTATGCTTTTGAGACAGGGTCTTCTGTAGCCCAGGCTGGTTCATAATGACCTGATCTTGAACTCCCTATCTTGCCTACATGTCCCAATTGTTAAGATTATAGGCATCTACAAGCACTACAGGTTTGTCAGTGGCATTATATCCCTTACCTTTACTTTCATTTAGCAAGCCTTTCTAGATCTCCATAGAGCTTCAGCAGAAAATCCCACACTAGGTCCAGCACCATACATCTGTTAGATATCTTCATCTCAGTCAGCAAAGCGACTCACCTGCTTTGCTTTAATCCATATCACACTGCCAATGGCTACTCTCTGAGCCTGGCAACAATCTCTCTACCCATCTAGTTCCCAAGGCAGGTGGCCACCGTGCCAGATGTACACATTCCAATTTCGTGGCGGACTAGCGTGTCTAGCCACCACGCACTCTCTTGAACTTAAATCACCACATGAAAGAACACACAACACAATAACCTCTGATCCAATTGATAAGATATAATTTGCTCATCTAGACATACAAAGCCCTGTACACATCCATCCCTTAAGAATATTCACAACAACCTGTAAATATGCAGAGAGGAATCTTAACAAATGCCTCCACGTTCTCTCCACTGCTTCTCTCCCTCTTGCTCCAGTCTCCTCCTCTTCCATAAAACTTTTCTCCCGCCCATCCTTCCTTCTCATCCAATGACAGGCCTCGTTCTATCTTGTACCTACCTTCACCTGCATAATGACATCATCCTACAGTAGACATTGTTTATGTCCCCTGAGGGAAGGGATTTTAGTAACAACCACCCTGGGGACCAAACCTTTAACACATGAACCCTTGGAGGAAATGTCCAAACTGAGGTCTGGGAGTTTTGTACCTGGATCCTTTAGAAAAGCTGAGGGAGATGCAAAGGGCTTGCTCACCCCCAGCCTTTATCGGGGTCCATGCTCAGCATGAGCACTTAGCAAATATGAACATCCTTACCACTCACTCTCTCCTTACTTTGATTTACTCACTGCTGCTCTTCGTCGAAAGTGCCCTTTTATTGTTTTGGCACATTAGGGAGAGATGAGGATAAACAGGAGTTTTGTTCCCCGAGGAGTCTAAATGGAAGAACGAACTATGCTGGGCATAATTTGGCCTTTACATTTTTATCACGGCTATTCAAAGTCATACAACTTAACAGTATCTTCCCGGTTTCTCATTTCATAAACTATTTGAGAGCAACCATTATATGACAGATAATGGGTTGGGCGCTCAGAATCCACAATTGAATAAGATACAGTGTTGCACTTGAGAAATTCCCAGCTCATTGGAGAAATATATATAAATAGAGCAAAAAAATGGTGCGGAAAGGGGGCATTATTTATGACACATGCATGATGAAACCGAGGAAGGTGGAACTGAGCAAATCAGGGAGTTGGCCTTGAATTTGTGGCAATCCCCCTTCCACAGTGGCCTGGGTATTGGAATTCAAGTCCCTGGACCAATCCTCCTGAATCTGTTATTTTTGATCATCATCACTGTAAGTGTGAAGTGGCATCTTCACAGTCTTTTGGTGGTTGTGATGGTTAGTATTGGCAATGGCCAACTTGACAGGATCTTGTACCACTTAGGAGACAAGCCTTCAGGAACACTTGTGAGGGATTATTTAGCTTCGGGGTATGTATGTCTGTGAGGAATTATCTTGATTAGGTTTATAGAAGTGAGTAGACCCATGAGATCTGGTCTACTCTGTTTGAGTTGGCTCTTTCTCCTCTCCAACATCCACTTGATCCCTATGAATGTCTTGTCATTGCAGCAGCTCCAGCAGTACCTGTCACATCCATCTTTGCTGGAGGTCGAGGAGGGTGCCACCAATCTCTAGCCTTAAGTACAGGACTGTATAGAAAGGACTAATACAGTGGCCATCGGCATTCACCATTCCGTGGTTCCAGACTGCAGATACAACATGACCAGTGGTCTCAAGCTCCTGCCTTGAGGATTTCCCTACCCTGACGGATTGACCATTAAATGGTAAGTTGACTTTGTCAGGCTATTTCATTACAGCAAAAGGAAAACTAACAAATACTGTGGGCTTACAGTTAATAATTGATTTCTGCCTTGAAGTCTTGGGTAACTCTAGAAAGAAAGAAGGACCTGGCTTTCCAGAGCCATAGAGGTGAGTGAAAATGAGTGACCTGGAAGAATAGAGTTTTGGAAAGGATTGTGAGCCTGTCTCTCTGACTAATTGTGTGAGGGAGAAGGGGATGTGTGGGAGGTGTGCAGACCCACTGGGAAGCGCTTGTCATGACTATCTTGAAGAAAGAAGATGAAGGACTGGGTATAAAACCATCAGGAGGATTCAGGAGAGATGGGTGTGACAGGTACTGCTGGAGCTGTTGGAATGACACCACATACATAGTGGCCAACTGGATGTAAGAGAGGAGAAAGAGCAAACTCAAACAAATGACTCCACATTTCTTGCCAGGGACGAGCCCTGGATGCTCTTCCTTCTTGAAACTCACTTGAGGTAAGCTGAGGAGGAAGAGCATTGGTGGGGGCAAGACCTAAGTATCTTGTGAGATACTTAGGGTTGTATTTTCTACAATAAAACATTTACCTGCTTTAAGGAAGATCACCTGCTAGTTTTCAGCCTCTCCTAGATGGCTCTTGGCAATTCCTTCAGGGCAGGATGCTAAACTGACTTTACCTTCATTGTTTGTGATTAAAGGTGTGAACTAAGGACATTGTCTCCATTATAGCCAGAAGGATTAAAGGTGTTCATTTAGGGTTGAGTCATACCACAAAGTAACTTTTATTCACCAGTTGTAGTTGTTGTTTCTGAGGCTTGCTGTCTGTCTGCTAACCTAGTCTTAGTCCTAGAAGCTTCAACCCTACACACAGTCTTATCTAGGCCTAGAATGTTTTCAGTTTCTAAGACTTACTGCAGAATAAGTTCGCTCTTACTAGTTGTTTCTGAGCTCTGGCTGGACGATTCAATTACTCAGCTGTAATTGAAAAACTTCTCTCAAAGCCAACTGATTCAAACTGGCTTCTCTCTTGGCCTCTGACTGAATTGTTCGGCTTGGCAAAGAACAATTGCTTTGGCAGTATGTTCTAATCTCCTGGCTTCTTCTTATTCTTGGGCTCTGGTCTTCACCTGTGTCTAGCTTGTTTTATCTGTTTCTTACAACTGTTCCAGTAAAACTGCCCCCAATTCCGCTCTTCTCTCTTAAGTAGCTTTTCTTTCTTCTCCTTTCTTTTGAGTGTTGAACATATCTTATCTTTGAAATCTTTCTCTGATTCATCACTTTGTCTGCCACTCAATTAGGTATCACTTTCAAATATGGTGCTAAAGTAACTTCACCTTCATCGTTTGGGATTAAAGGCGTGTGTACTAGTCTTTTACAGATGAGAACTGAGTGTGGTTCAGAAGGACTAGTTACTGTAGTGCCAGGGAAATGTTAGTGATTCCTCCCAAAACAGACTGGAGCCAATCTGATGCAACTCACAGCAGGGTCTTTATTCTATTCAAGCTAGCTCAGCTCCCCCCCAACCCCCGACTCCCCAACACACTGCCATCATGCAGGATGTTTTTTGGTGGTGAAGAGCCCAGAATGTCTATGGGGCAAGGCTTTATAGTAAGCAGCAAAGAGGGAGTATGTGTGCAAGCATCTAATTGGAAAGCTACTGTGACCTTTAACATAATTGGCTGCTGCTGGGAGTCATATCATAAACTTAACTTCTTTCTCCTCAGCATTGGTGGTCATTAGGCAAGGGGTGGGCGTGTAGCCTGGAGGCACAGGTTTGTTGGGGGAATAACCTAGAGATGCTGGTCTTGCTGGAGATTAGCCTAGAGACTGGAGCTAGGCTCGGGTTTTGTTGGGGGGCAACTTGGAAACTTGCTAGGTACTAGCCTTTCAGTTTACCTGGGTTCAAACTTAGGTCAGGTTCCCTAAAATGGAGGCTGAACTTAAAAGATTTGACATCTCACTACAAGTTTCCACAGCATTTACTTTTTAATTTTTTGTCCCTCAGAGGTGTTTCCAGGCATTTGACTTGCTACTATCAACATCTCTTTATGGATTCTCAGAATTTATGGGACCATTACTGTCCAAGTGTTTCCCACATATCCATCTTCAAAATCTTACAGGTAGAACAATCTTATTCCCTTGTAGAAGATATGTCACAAGTCGGGTGCAGAAGTTTCCACACTACTTTCTCTAAATTAAACCATTCTGACTCCCATGTGCCCTTGCCCCACTGAGTGGCAGGAAATTCAGTCTATCTTTATTGGTACTCTGGCCCCAACCCTTCTCAGAGAACAGTAGAAAAGACTTAGTGCTCTCACTCAACCAGAAACTTTGGAAAGAGCACTTTGGATTTTTGCCTATTGTAATCACAGCTTGTACACAACTTGTTCAAGTGGGTTGTTTTCTAAAAAAATATATTTATTTATTTTATGTATATGAATACACTGTAGCTGTCTTAAGGCACAACAGAAGAGGACACTGAACCATTACAGATGGTTATAACCTATTATATGGTTGCTAGGAATTGAACTCAGGACCTCTGGAAGAGCAGTCAGTGCGCTTAACCACTAAGCCATCTCTCTTGCTCCCTCCCCCACACGGGTTCTTAAAGACATACTTCTCAAGACTGGGGATAGGAGTACTTAGGGATAGGCCTGCCTGTGACAACATTGAGTAATTCACTCTCTTCTACTACAACCTCTTAGTAATCCCACCAGGTGAGCTTTTCAGAAACATAATGAAAGAAGTAAAGCTGCCTTCTGCCATCATGAGTTTAGGGGGACCAGAGTACTGTCTGGAAATGGGAGGCCCATAATGTGATGATAAACCAAGAGAGGAAAGCACCTGGCACTCTCCTCAGACGAGTCACTCAAGTTAAGTCACAGTAGAAAGCAGAAAAAAAGATTCCTCAAAGATATCCCTCTCACAACCTTTGAAAGCTGTGATTCTGTTAGTTCATGAGGCACTGAGGAGTTTGCAAATGCGCTTCATGAGAGAGTGTCCTGAATGGTTTAAACAGATTCAGTCTTATCACGTGAGTCCTTGAAAATAGAAGGGAGAAGCAGAAGACAGGTCAGATGCACACTGCTGGGTTCGAAGGCATCAAATAGAACTGCTAGATAAATGGCTCTGTGACTAGCCCATATCTATAGCCAGCATCTTGTTTTAGGGACCACAGTCCAATAGTCGCAAGAACTAAAATTTTCCCATGAGCTGAAGGCACAAGGAAAAGCTTCTTCCCCACTGGAACTCCCAGGAAGGAGCATAGACTTGCTTGCATCTTGATTTTTAGCCCAGTCAGTCTGTTAAGTATGACTCCCAGGGCTGCAAGATCATAAACTTGTGTTGTTTAAACCACCGAGCTTGGGAGAATTTACCAGAACAGCAGTAGAACATTAATGACATCACAAAGCTAATAAAAGCCAAATTGTACCTCAGGTGGGGACTACTCTGAAGCTCACGTCTGCCTCCACTGTGTTGTTCCATTATTTTAAAGTGTTCCTGGACTCAGCCCTATCTAACACAGACGAAGTAGAAAATGGGAGATGCGGATTTGCTTTTCCTTTTGGAAATAGCTATATTGTTGTCAAGACAATAGATCTTATTCAAAGGCAATGAAATATGTAAAAACCCCCAAAAGAAAGTAAAAGCCTCCAGAAATGTTATATTCTAAAAACCAAGCCTAGTATTATTCTCAGAAGCAGCCTTCCAGAAAGTTTGCTGTGCATGTACTTATGATGAATATTTATATTTTATATATGTTTCGGCGATTGCTTTTTGGACTAAATGATTTTTCATAGACATCATTGTGTCCCTAAGTAAAGATCAACATCATTATTTTGGATGACTGAGTAATATTCTGGCATTCGGACATTTGATAACTTAAGCAATTCTCATAAATGGACACTAATGTCATTCTCAATGTTTAGCTCTTGTAAGCAAAGTCTGATTGATGTCTTTATCTTCTAATTGAAGCATCCCTTGAACTCATTCCTGGAAACAGTGATTTTTCCAAGCATGCCTAAAGTACCTTTTCATATATTTTGGAAAAGCTGCCTGCCCCTCAGGATGGTTTTAAAACTTAAAAGAAAACCTCCTCTGGTTTTATAACTTACAACAGCAACAACAACATATATTATATGTCATATAAATATGGCTTAGTTAGGGTCTTACTGCTATAAACAGACACTATGGCCATGACAAGTCTTATAAAGGACAACATCTAAGTGGGGCTGGTGCATAGGTTCAGTCCATTATCATCAAGGTGGGAACATGGCAACATCCAGGCAGGCATGGTACAGGCAGAGCTGAGAGTTCTACATCTTCATCTGAAAGCTGTTAGCAGAATAATCGATTCCAGGCAGCTAGGACTAGGATGTTAAAGCCCACTCCCACAGTGCCACACCTACTCCAGCAAGGCCACACCTCCAAATAATGCTACTCCCGGAGCCAAGCATATACAAACCATCTATCTACTATCTATCTATCTATCTATCTATCTATCTATCTATCTATCTATCTATCTATAAATAAAGCTATATATTATTGTGATATATATTATTAACATTAATGAGCTCCTTGACATAAACTCATCAACATTACATTTGTTGTACATCTTACTCTTTGTCTTCTTATGAGTAAATAATTTCTTTTTTTATTGGATTTTTAAATTTACATTTCAAATGTTATCCCCTGGTTTCCTGTCTATAAACCCATTACCCCATCTTCCCTCCCCCTTTTTCTAAGAGGGTGTTCCCTCACCCCTTCCTGCCTCCCTGCCTTGACATTCCCCTACACTGAGGGGTTCAACCTTGGCAGGACCAAGGGCTTCTCCTCCCACTGATGCCCAATAAGGCATCTGCTAAATAGGCAGCTGGAGCCATGGGTCAGTCCATGTATATAGTTTTTGGATGGTGGTTTAGTCCATGGGAACTCTGATTGGTTTGTATTGTTGTTCTTATGGGGTTTCAAGCCCCTTCGTCTCCTTCAATTCTTTCTCTAACTCCTCCAATGAGGACCCCATTCTCAGTTCAATGTTGGCTGCGAGCATTCACCTCTGTATTTGTCGTGCTCTGGCAGAGCCTCTCAGGAGACAGCTATATCAGGCTCCTGTCAGCATGCACTTCTTGGCTTCATCAATATTGTCTGAGTTTGGTGGCTGTATGTATATGGGCTGGATCCCCAGGTGGGGCAGGCTCTGAGAGGCTGTTCCTTCAGTCTCTGCTCCAAACTTTGTCTCCATATCTCCTCCTATGAATATTTTTTGTTCCTCCTTTTAAGAAAGACTGAAGCATCTGCACTTTGGTCATCCTTCTTCTTGAGCTTCATGTGGTCTGTGTATTGTACCTTGGGTAATTTGAGCTTTTGGGCTAATATCCACTTATCAGCGTGTGCGTACCATGTGTGTGTGTGTTTTGTGATTGGGTTACCTTGTAAATAATTTCTTCCTCCTCCTCTCCCTCCTCCTCCTCTTCCTCCTCCTCCTCCTACTTAGATCAAACCAAACTATAATAAGATAAAACAAAGACGTATCAAGGTCAGTCAGACAACACAAGCCAACTGAAAAGCAAAAGAACCCCAAGAGAAGCTGCAAGAATCAGAGACCCACTTGTTAACACGTTCAGGAGTCCCATAAAAGTATGAAAGGCTATGACATATATGCAGAGGACCTGGAGCAGGTCTGTGTAGACCTTGTGATTGCTGCTTCACTCTCTTGAGTTTGTGTGGGCTTTCCTTGTTGTTGTAAAATTATAAAAAGCTTTCTTTGATCCCACTCTAGGTCCTGCCCCGTGGTGGCCCATTGTCTCTTAATTCGACGCAAGAAAGAACAGACAACACAATAACCTCTGATGCAATTGATGAGATATAATTGCCCACCTAATCATACAAAGCCCTGTACACATCCATCCCTTAAGAACATCCATAACAAACTGTAAATACACAGAGTGGAATCTTAACATCAGCCTCCATGTTCTCTCTGCAGCTTCTCTCCCAGTCCCTTCCCTTCTAGTCTCTTCCTCTCCCCTCAAACTTTTCTCCCACCCATCCTTCCTTCTCGTCCAATGACAGGCCTTGTTCTATTCTGAACCCGCCCTCGCCTGTATGACGTCCTACATTTCCTTACTTGTTTTAAAGTAAGAATTTGCTTGTTTTAAACTCCAGGTTTCCTGAGTTCCGAGGGGAAGCTTTTGATGGAGACACCTTGTTTAGAGCCGTGAATTCTAAGGTTTCTCTCTCTCCATAATGTCTAGCTTCAGGTATCTGGACTATCCAGTTTTGTTTTTTGGTCACCCACGCAGTGTCAGGTATGGATTCTACCTCATGAACCACACACAAGCTCTTACTCTCTAAGGCTACTTATCTCTTGTACTGGATTTTGCCCACTGTTTTGTGCAAGTGATTTTGAATACGGATAAAACCCTCTAGACAAGGCACCCAGAAATATGAGCTACAGTTTCAACCACTTTCTCCCATGGGGGTTTCATCTTCACACGCACACCTTGGGGGTCTATCTCTGCTTTATGTCATCACTTATTTGTAGCCTCAGAGCTGTCATTAGCTCCCAAGGATCCTGGTCAACTACAAGGTTTGTATTTTGTTACCTGACGGGAGACCTCACAGATCATTTTAGTCTCTTAGCCAATGGTGCCTTCATTAGCCACATCCTTGGCAAGGTTTCCATGCTTTATGTGGAGTTAGCTAAACAAACCAACCCTGGATTCTTGTTATCCACAGGCCTCCCAGACTTTTGCCAGGCCTTTGGGAGGAAGCCCTGCTTCTTGTGGCCCCTCCCACCTCTGTGGGACTTCCTGTGCGGCTCTGTAGGGTGGGGTTTGGTGCTTTTACAGAGGCTGTTGCTGGACAGAGCTGGAAGGAAAAGAAATGACAGAGTTTGGGAGGCCCTAGAGCCCTTGTATACTCTTGCTGGGACTTTTCCTGAATCGTCAATTTTCCTCCTCTGCACTGATTGACTAGGGCCCGCCCGTCTGCCACTGACAGAGGAGCGAATCGTTGATTCATGTTAACTTCTATTAATAGAGCTCATTATTTCCTGGGAAACCGACAGGCTGATGCTCCTCCTTGTCGTCTGTTTTCAGGGCACAATTGATTCTTCCTCAGCACATTAAGTGGTCGCCATTTAAATCATATTGATGTCTTTAGTTCCAAGAGATGCCTCTGATGTCCCCATTAAACGTGGGTGCTGGACTCCTGAATACATTTACCTGTTTGCTGTGTTTTTTAATTCTGAAGTGCAGACGTGTCATCTAGCCTATTTGTGTGCTGCCTACACAGATGTTTCTTTGAGTTTACTGCTTGGGCATGCATCCCTCCATCATTCACTAAAAGTATGATTTGTCTCAGAGACAAGGTTTTGTTTATTCTAGGCTGAACTTAAGCTCCATGAACTCGGTATGTAGTACAGGGTGACCTTGAACCTTGCTCTCCTGGTCCTCCCACCTCTACCCCTAGGTGGCTGAGATTACAGATGTTTGCCATCAAGCCAGGCTTTGACGGTTTATGTGATGCTGGGATTGAATTAGGACTGTGTGCGAGTGCTCAGGAAGTACTCAAGTAACCGAACTAAAGGTCCCGGCCCCCTGGTTTTTGTTTTTGTTTTGTTTTGAGATAAGGTCTCCTGTTGCCCGGGGTAGCTTCTAGTTTATGATAACCCTAATTTTCTGTTTCCACCTCTCATGTGCTGGGATCACAGGTGCCTATCATCATAGTAGCTGTCATGATTTTTAAAATAACACCCCCACCCTCACCCAGCACTTCAGTGGAGTTAAGAGGATTTGTATAACATGTGTGGTTAGTTTTTTATTTTATTTTATTTTTTTAAATTTTAGACCTGGGAAGAGAGAACGGTAGTTGAGGTAGTTGAGGTAGTTGAGGTAGTTGAGGTAGTTGAGGTAGTTGAGGTAGTTGAGGTAGTTGAGGTAGTTGAGGTAGTTGTTGAGGTAGTTGAGGTAGTTGAGGTAGTTGAGGTAGTTGAGGTAGTTGAGGTAGTTGAGGTAGTTGAGGTAGTTGAGGTAGTTGTTGAGGTAGTTGAGGTAGTTGAGGTAGTTGAGGTAGTTGAGGTAGTTGAGGTAGTTGAGGTAGTTGAGGTAGTTGAGGTAGCTGAGGTAGTTGAGGTAGTTGTTGAGGTAGTTGAGGTAGTTGAGGTAGTTGAGGTAGTTGAGGTAGTTGCTTCCATCACAGTGGCCTGTGGGCGTGTCTGTCAGGGTGTGTACCTCATTGATGGTTGATGTCAGAGGGTCCAGCACTCATTGTGGGTGGTGTCACCTCCGGGCAAGCAGTCCTGGGTTGTAGAAGAAAACAAGCTGAACAAATCAGGTCATTAAATCGAGTCCGGCCATAGTTCTGGCTTCTGTTCCTGCTTGAGTTCCTGTCCTGACTTCCCCCAGTGATGGACTGTGATGGGACATGTGAGCCAAAGGAACGGGTCCCTCCCTGTGATGCTTTGTATACGCTTGGTCCAGGGAGTGGCGTTATTTGGACGTGTGGCCTTTTTGGTGTAGGTACGTCACTGTGGCTTTAAGACCCTACTCCTCGAAGCCTTCAGATGAAGATGAGGAACTCTCAGCTCCTCCTGCACTACGTCTGTCTGGATGCTGCCATGTTCCCACCTTGATGATAATGAACCTCAGAACCTGTAAGCCAGTCCCAATTAAATGTTGTCTTTTATAAGACTTGCCCTGGTCACGGTGTCTGTTTACAGCAATAAAACCCTAACTAAAACAATCCCCTAAGATATTTTCAATGATGATAGTTTTGTCATCAACAGAGAGCAAAGTAGGACACAAGGTTTGGGAGTCTCTGCCCCCTCTTGGGAGTGTGGGAAAATCTAAGAGCATATGTACTGTGTGGGTAGGATGGATGGATGGTCAGGGGAATGAGGATAGAATATTAAATTTGGCTTGGGAGAAAACCCTAATATTCAAAGTTAGTTAGCATTAGTAAAAGATGGGGATCCGGTGTGGTGGCTCTCACTTGTAATCCCAGTTCCCAGGAAGTTGAAGCTAGTCTGGGTTACATAGAGATCATATCTTAGTCTTCCCACATTGGAAAACAGTAAACGAAGGCAGAAGAGATGGGTCAACAGTTAACATCACTTGCTGCTTTTCCAGAGAACCCAAATAAATTCCAGCATCCACATGGCGACTCAAAACCGTGTGTAAGTCCAATTTTAGGATGCTGCCTTCTGGCCTCTGTGGTCACCGGCCATACAAATGATGCACAGATAAAAACAGCCATACAACCAAATAAAATAAATATAAATTTCTGCAAAAAGGATACAAGAGAGATGGACTGGGAGCCAGCCAATAGGAGTTAACAGGGTAGCATAACACACTGTGGTGGAACTTTGAAACATTGTTGCTTATTTCTTTTCTTTATTAAAAACAAAACCAAAGGACCAAAGAGATGGCTCACTGGGTAAGAGTACTTGCTGTAGTCTTAGAATTTACACTTAGATCCACCCTGGCACTCATACAAATTCACCACCTGGGCACGGAGAGGAGGAAGGAGAAGGATCACTGAAGTTTGTTGGTTGCCTAGCCAAACCATGCGTTTGAAGTTCAAGGAGAAATCCTGCTTCAAAGTAATAAGGCAGAGAGTTATAGAACAGGACAGCCAATGCTCTCCTCTGGTCTCCATAAGCATGAGCAGGAACACACAGGTGTGTGCACACAAGCACATAGACTAGAGTGCACACATACACGCACACATACATATACAGCAATAACAACGTCAAACCTAAACCCTATTCCATTTTGTTCCTCCATAGGGGATTGACATTTGGCGTTCAGCACTTTATTTTTCTCTTTGGGAGTCTGTTGGCTCCTGAGGACTCAGCTGGCTAGCAAGACCTCTGAGGATACAGGTGTCCCTGTCCCCCGGGTGTGTCCCTGTCCACTGTGTGCTTATCTTTCTGTAGGTCTGACAGGGGATTCTCATGTATTCCCCTGTTTCATGCATTTCTGTGTGAGAATATTTCGAGAGTATCTGTGGCTTGCCTGGGCATCCCAGATTTACCAAGTCCAGGGCAGAGCCCCAGAGGGAGCATAAACTTTCCTGAAGACTGATGTGTCATGACTTTGCAAAGAACAGCAGAGTCAAACAGAGCAGCAAGAAGCAGGAGTGTGTGTGTGTGTGTGTGTGTGTGTGTGTGTGTGTGTGTGGTGATTGCTTCCCTCACACCCTGTGAGTTGGCAGCTTGAGCCTCTGCCGGTGGTGCACCTGATTGATTGATTTAACATTGCAGCCTCAAAAAAAAAGAAGAAGCTGCAGCATGGAGGAGCTGTAATTGTTGCTGGAGGTGGCTGTCAGCCTCTTGCTGAGTGAGTGGCGGGTGTCTGGGGGGTACCTGCTGACTCAGCAGAAGAGGTCTTTCTCCTCTGTGCTACTGCTATCTAGAGGACACCCTTCCTCCCACCTTGTGGGGGATCCTTTAAGGACTCTGGGACACACACACACACACACACACACACACACACACACACACACACACAGTATCTATTGGCGGTTTTGTTAAAAGAGCCAAGAAAGTGGTTGTACTCCCGCAATCTGATTTTAGGGAGATAAAACAGGAGCCTCGGAGCCTTGGTTGAATTCTGGACACGGCAGATAGATGTATTCTTGGCCATCTTTGTAGTTTGGCTTTCTTCTTTCTCTTCTCCACCCTCATTTGGTAACTGAACCCGGGGCTTTGTATATGGGACATACGTACATACGTACGTGTTCTACCACTGAGCTATAGCCTCAGTTCCGAAAGCTTGGGGTTTTGAAGTTGACACGGAGGGTAGGGTTAATAATAACAAGACCCTCAGTATCATTGTTCATTGTCTTGGCAGAGTCGCAGCATGGGCTTCTGCCTGCAAATCTAATGGCAAGTGAGGCGAAGTATGAGGACCTCGAGAGGACCTGATGTTCTCTCTGGGGGCAATGGAACAACGAAAAATTCCTTTGTGACCCGCCCTTAAATTACTTTGAGCTGTGGACTGATCTCTTAGTCTGTCCTTAGGTTTCGGACTTGGGCTACTTTAAAAACTCAACTCTACCCCAGGGAACACATTTTTTCAAAACTTTCACGGACTCATTTACACTTTCCCTGGCGTCGGTTTATTAGATCTCCAGTGAACATGTTTTGAGGGGGTGAGGGAGTGGGAGGTGATGCAAGGAATCTCCAGGAGGTAATGAGCGTACCTCTGCAGGGGGCTGTGGGATCATTCACAATCTAGCTGCAGGTGTCTCCTGGGAAATGACAGGGAGTCGAGGCAAAGGCAGCCAGTGGGTGTTGGATGGGCGAGCACGCATGCAGGGACCAACACATTGTGCTTTCAGTCTCCCCCTCTTTGGATTTGTTCGTTGCACGGGACTGGGGAAACCGAGACCTTAGGAAATCACTTCAAATTGTATTGTCCTAGCTGAGCTGCAAGGATCACTAAGAAATTCTGCTTCTTTATGTAACCTCACACAGTGTGCTCTTAGCAAATAGGACCACCCATTTAAAGCATAATCCACATGGGGGCGCTGCTTTGGCCCACCCATTTCAAGCGTGAAACCAAAGTCTACGCAATAGCCAGCGAGGCTTGGCTTATATCATTAAACCCTGTCCCTTGGTTTCCTGGTTCTCTCCATTGTGCCTCCTGTTCATCCAGCTCCAGCCATTCTAGCTGCCGCCATCTTGGGACATTCTCTCCAGCTCTACCTTTCTTCTGGAAGGTTCCGCCCATTGATTTTTTTTTTTTTTGATATGGTTTAAATGTGAGGGCTCCTTTCCACCACCCCCACCAACACCGCGAACCACCTTAGCTCATTGTTTGAGCACTGTGTTCCCCCTTGGTGGCACTGTTTTCGGAGGCTGTGGAACTTTTAGGGCGGGGTTCATGGCTAGCAGAGGTGGTTATGTGTGTGCCACCTTGCCTTTCCTACCAGGGTGGGGCACACCCTCTAAACTCTGAGTGAGAATAAACTCTCCTTTATGTTGTTTCTGCCAGGGCTTTGCCACAGTGACAAGAAGAGCGACTAATTCATATCTGCTTGGCTGTCCTCTCCTTAAGCACTTACTCTGTTCCGTTCTTAGTCAGTAATTCCCTTTACTGTTCTAATTCAAATCAATTCACCTACTCTCCATTTCTAATTATAAAATGATTTTGTGTATATGGGTGCTTTGCCTGTCTTTGCGTCTGTGCACCCTGAGCATAGCTGGTGCCCATGGAGGTTGTGGAGTCCAGAAGAGAGGGTTGGGAGCTGGGGATTTAGCTCAGTGGTAGAGCGCTTACCTAGGAAGCGCAAGGCCCTGGGTTTGGTCCCCAGCTCCGAAAAAAAGAACCAAAAAAAAAAAAACCAAAAAACAAAAACCAAAAAACAAGAGAGGGTTGGATCCTCTGGTACTGGAGCTGTGAGCAGCCATTGTGTAAGAAGCACATATACAAGAAAAAGAACAAGAAGCACATACAGGGGCTGGGGAGATGGCTCAGTGGTTAAGAGCACTGACTGCTCTTCCAGAGGTCCTGAGTTCAATTCCCAGCAACTGCATGGTGACTCACAACCATCTGTAATGGGATCCAATGCCCTCTTCTGGTGTGTCTGTAGACCGTGACAGTGTGTGTGTGTGTGTGTGTGTGTGTGTGTGTGTGTGTGTGTGTATCTTTTTAAAAACGAAGCACATACAAATACTGAGACACACATGTTCACACACAAAGAAAAGATTAAAAGTCAGGAAACATACATAAGCAACAGATTTATAGCAGGAGGGAGGTCAAATGAGATTTTAAAAAAAGGAACCCCAAAATACTGTTGAGTTAGTTTTCTGTTGCCCATCTACTGCTGGGCATGGAGCCTGGCCTTAAGAGTGGTTTGTTTCTATCTCCAGTGAGACTCCGTTGAAGAGAAGTGATTTTCCCTTTGCTAGCTGTTATTAATTGGAGTTAGTTTCTGGGTTAAGGATGGACATTTATGTTCTCTTCCCCACTCAGCACTGGGCTTGAACATGCAGGCCCTGTGCACTCTGCCACAGCCTGTGTGAGTTCCTGTGTGTGTCAGTCCTGTCCTGTCTAGAAGACAATCTTAGTTAGGGTTTTACTGCTGTGAAGAGACACCATGACCAAGGCAAGTCTTATAAGGATGGCATTTACTTGGGGCTGGCTTACAGGTTCAGAATTTCAGTCCATTATTGTCAAGGCAGGAACATGGCAGCGTCCAGGCAGGCATGGTGCAGGAGGAGCTGAGAGTTCTACATCTTCATCTGAAGGCTGCTAGGAGAAGACTGGCTTCCAGGCAGCTAGGATGAGGGTCTTACAGTCCACCCACACAGTGACACACCTGCTCCAACAAGGCCACACCTCCTAACAGTGCCCCTCCCTGGGTCAAGCACATACAGACCATCACAAAGATCTTATTTCCTCTGTGTCTTCCATCACTACTGACTCTTACAACCTTTCTGCCTCCTCTTCTGCAGAATTTTCTGAGCCCTGAGGGGAAGGATCCCCTTTAGGGCTGGATGCTTCAAGGACTTATCCCTGCATGTTGTCCAATTGTGTGTCTCTGTGTTTGTTCCCATCTCCTATAGGAGGAAGCATCTCTCCTGCCGGGTGAACAGGCACTGATCTAACCGTAGCAGCTGTGGTTAGGATTCATCGAACATAGCAGCAAGACGGAGTGAAGGCAAGCAGGCAACAATCCCGAAGTTTCTTTCTTCCGTGTCCTTTTATCTGGTCTGTGTAGGTGCCACTGGGCACTTTTACCCACTGGGCCATCTAGATAGCTTCTTTCTAGGGTGGGAGTAGGGGAGGGTGGGGGGCAGGTGGTATGAGGCAGGGTCTTGCTTTACATATTTGACTGGCCAAGAACTATGTAGACCATGCTGGCTTGGAACTTGTGGCAATCCTCCTGTCTCTGCCTCCTGGTTACTGGGATTGGAAATGCTCAGCATGATATCCAACTTCACTGACTGGTCTGGAATTTTCTAGTTAGACGAGTTTGGCCTTAAACTCACAGATCTATCTACCTGACTGTGCCATCTAAGTGCTGGGATTAAAGGTATAATCGCTTGGCTTTAAACTTTTAAAAGTTAATTTTAATGTGTGTGTATCTGTTTGTACAGACATGTGGCACATGTGTAGAGGCTAGAAGATAACTGCTAGGAGCGCTAGGAGTGTATTCTTTCTCACACTTTTTTTTTTTTAAGTATAAGAGTTAGGTGTGAAGGAAGTGAACTCTGACCTCTGTGATGGTATTGGTCACTGCAAACTGGTTATGTAAACTTGATCATTTACTTTGTTGTCTCTGGGCATCAATAACTCCATAAATAAATAAATAAATAAATAAATAAATAAATAAATAAATAAGTAAGTAAGTAAGTAAATCAATGCTTCATTGTTTGATCAGGGGTAGGTTCAGAGCAAAGCCCTTGGTTCCCATTGAGGCACACACTTCTCCCTCTAGGCCACTGAGAGTCTCTGAATGGCCCCCAGCAGGATCAGACATTTGTTACAATTGATGAACCCACACTGACACATCATTACCTTCCCAGTCCAGAGTTTACCCCAGGGTTCACTTGTGGTGTACACAGGATGGATTTTGACAAATGTCCAATGACAGGGATCTGTCATTATACTGTCACACTGTGTAGTTCTCAGGTAGAATAGACACCGGGGTGGGGTGGGGGAACACAAACTGAATAGTAGCTAGAAGTAGAAGAAAGAGAGAGCTGTGTGACTGTTTTAGTTTGGTTTTCCATTGTTGTGAAGAGACACCATGACCAAGGCAACTCTTATAGCAGACAACATTTAATTGGGGCTGGCATACAGGTTCACAGGTTCAGTCCATTATCATCATAGTAGGAAGCATGGCAGTGTTCAGGCAGACATGGTGATGGAGAAGGAGCTAAGAGTTCGGCATCTCAATCAGAAGCCAGCCAGGCGAAGACTCTTCTCAACAGTGACACACTTCCTCTAATAAGGCCACATCCAATAGTGCCACTTCCCGGGCCAAGCATATTTAAACCACTACAGTGACCAACTGAACAGTAAAGACAAAAACCACTTCAAACCAATGGCCAACTCAGGTGACTGCTAACTGTGTATCTCCATGTTATTGGCCTTGCAGAACAGGCTGCTCCCGCCATATACTGGACACCATAACACACAAGAAAACTTCATATAAGGACATAAAAATGAAATAAATTAAAGCCTAGTCATAGAGAATAACACCCTTCCCCTGGAATTTCCTACATTTCGCCCGCTTTCACTCATGAATAATCCTTTCTTTTTTTTTTTTGGTTCTTTTTTTCGGAGCTGGGGACCGAACCCAGGGCTTTGCGCTTCCTAGGTAAGCGCTCTACCACTGAGCTAAATCCCCAGCCCCATGAATAATCCTTTCCTCCAGCACATTTTCGCCATGAAATGAGCTATTCCAACACAGACCATGCCATACCCTTTGAGAAGTCTCCATTCTCCTTACTCTGTCCCCTCTGAATTCCTTCTCTGATGTTGACAAGACCCTTGCTTGTATCACCAGCAACAGTTTCTCTGTCCCACCTTCCTTGCCTCTGCCTCCCCACCCCTTTTTCTCTTCACCTGGAACAACCGCTGAATATTTTGCCATTTCCATAATGCCACATGGTTGGAACCAAAACATAGGCAGCCTCTCAGATGAGCTTCTTTTACTTAGTAATATGCATTTAATGCTCTTTTAAACACAGCCCAGCACATCCCTCTCTTGGGCTCACAAAAATTACCCTGGGTGGCCCGGAGTTTCAATGCATTCAAACATGCCTGATTTTATCACCCTAATGCACTCATATAATAGGTATTTATAAGAGACCTAATTATAGCTGATTGAGCACATGCAATATGATTTCACTTGTTCTCAATTCCTCCGTCCCAGCTCTCAACCTCTGGAAGATCGACCCCCTTCTATGACCATAGCAACAGACTCTGAGCCGGTGGCTTCCTTCTAACTAATGAGGGGTAAGTGGTAAGGCCAGCAAGATGGGGAAGCAGCAGCTAGGAAGGGGAAGGCTGAGGACTCAGAGACAGGGTGACCTCTGATTATCTGGAGCTGCTGCTTGAACACATTTTTGTGAGACCGCCCGCTGGCTCTAGTCAGCAGGCTGCCTTTGCTCCTCCTAATTAAAGCCAGCAGGCTCCCATGGAAGAAAACAATTTCAAAGCAAAGGGATGGGGTTGGGAGGAAGCCTTAGCTCCTCTTTCATCTCTTCTGGAAGGCTCTGAGCTTGTTGGAGGTGAAGCCCGTCAGAAAGACATGCCTAGGGAATTAAAATCTAGAGGGTCAAAGGCTTCTGTGGAATCAACTTCATTCTGTTCTACTGGAGTCTTGCGACTCCACCCAGTGAGTTAGAAGAATCTATAAATGGCACCTGATTTTAGCACTCTGACTTACAGTCCACCCTACATGGCCACTCGTACCACAATGCCACAAGATCACATTGCTATCAAGCGGGCTACCTGAGGCTGAACTTTGCCATCATATACCGGGGAAATGGAGTGTTTGGGATTTGGAGTATGAGCTCACCTGACTGCACAAGCCACTCCCGTCTGCTTGGATCCTCCATCTAGCAGCCCAGGGAAGGGCTGAGGCTATGCCTAGGTGTCCCCAGCCTTCCTCTGCATCCTGAGTCATTGCCCTATCCCTGAGCTGCTGTCCTCACCCACCCCCTGACCTGTACTGTGACCTCTACCACCTCCTTTTGCTGTAAGGCAGTCCTCTAAGGCCTTCCAGAGAATGGGGCTACCATTAGAGGGCTAGGAGCCGATCTGCTCATATCTGGGACAAGCATGACTTAGCTACTAGTTCTTCTTCCAAAGTTGCCATCTTTAAGATTCTAACGGGCACTAATCCTCAACTCCATCAGAGACCTGGTTGCTCCCTAACCCTGAATGCTGCCAAAGTATTTGTTTCTTGGGCCTGTCTTCAGGCAGCCATGCCTGGTTGGCCTTTCCCTGCTCTCAGGTTCCTTCTCATACTCCAGCTCCCTGCCACCACCTGGGAACCTTCCGTATTCATCCTCTTTCTTCTCTTCTGCCTCTTGGACTCCTATGAATACAGAAGGGCCCATGTCCAGATCTATTTTTCCTTCTACTCCTGGCATCATGGCCTGACTCAGAGCCCGTCTAACACTTCCAGGAATCTGAGCCCAGCTAGGTGAATATGTCAACATTGGCATCCAGCTTGCACCCTGCCCACCGGCCGCTCGATGTACTACACTCCTGTCTTTGAGGATGAGGGTGTGTGGGCTGAACTGGTTTCCTGTAACTCCTCCCCCACGATTTTCCATCTTCAGTTGTGTCCCCACGTCAGCCAGGACTCAAGGGGAGAGAGACACTTGTGCTGTGGAAATTAGTTCCTGAGTTAACCAACTGGCTTTTCCCCTACATTCCAAAATAGTTCCCACTGTGCTTCCCAATTTTCCCCAGACTTGGAGGTTCAGCATTCGTGACTGAATCCTGGTTCTCCAAATTCCTTCCATAATCAAGTAGCCAAAGTCATTGCCAAAACCTTCTGGCCCTTTGCTTATGAGAGCTTTATTTGTTCAAGCAAGATTTTTTTTTTAGTATATATATATTTATCATGTTTCCTATGGGATGCTGTTTTTATTTTCACACGGTTGGAAATGAAGGCGTAATCATTATAAGCATATTATATAAAAATGCGGTCATATTAAGTAATATGTATTGACCCCTGACTAGGCCTGTACTATTTTTTTTAAGTAAAGGAATCTTGAGTGCTAAAACCCTGAAAGGGAGTGGTGGATGATGGGAGCTTATTTTTCCCAGGCTGGCATTAACTGGCATGGCCCCCTTTGCCTTGGTTATTATTGAAATAGAACGTTGGTGAGAGACCATAGCCACTGTTGGCACTTTGTCTAGGCTCCGCCCCACAGTTACCTGGCAACAGCCACGTGTTCCTGACTTACCATAAAAGTGGCCGTTTGCCTCCCTCCTTATTCTAGTGCTCTCTTCTCTTCTCTTTTTCCTGCTCTCGGTTCCCAGCGTTCTCTCTCCACGTGTTCATGGTCAGGCTCTACTCCTCTCCTCCTTCCCCTCCCCCTCCCCTCCCCTCCCCCTTCCCCTCCCTCTCCTTCTCCTCCTCCCTCTCCTCCCTCTCCCTCTCCCTCCTTTCCTCCCTCTCTGACTTTCTCTCAACTCCCCTCCCCATGCCCCAAATAAACTCTGTTCTGTACTATACCATCGTGTGGCCGGTCCTTCGTGGGGGAGGGGGAAAGGATACCTCAGCATGAGCGCGGAGAGGCACGCCCTCCCACCACACTGCGCTGCCACCAAACGTCTTCTTTCCTTCTCTTACTTTTTAATAAAACACAACCACCACCAAGCTTCCTTTTTCAGTATAATACAACAGCTGCTTTTAACTGTTGTGGACATCAAAGTCACCTGCAAGATCGGTGACAGGTCAGTAGGATCAGGTGAGTGCCAAGACTGTGTCTGTAGGTGATGCATCCCCAGGTGCAGCCGGAGCTGCTGGCGTGGGGCCCACACATGTAGCTGCATTGCTCTAAATCAGACCTTCGCAGCCATCCTCGGCTATAGATCTTCGAAACGGTCTCGCTTGGCATTATTCCCACAGCGTGTGGCATTGAAGTGTGGGTGAATGAGGGATGGTACTTCCAGCTCCGTGTTTTCTGAGCACCAAGCCTGTCATCGGTGAAGCTTCCACCTAGGCACCCGAGGCCCGCGACAATGAGCTGTGAGCACTTGTGAACCAGAGTTGTCTTAGGAGGTAGGGCAAGAAAGAGAGGTGGTGGCTGAACCCAATCCCGCCACAGAGACGAACAACTGTGCATTTAATTCGGAATGTGTTCTTTAACGTTTTGTTGGCACTGCCACTTTTTAAAAAAACCTGTAAAATGTATTTATCTCACAAATATTTATTAAGCGCAAGCCATTTTCTAGCTTCTAGGGATACAGCGGGAAAGAAGGTGCAGTTTCAGACTCGGGGGACTTAGGTTTTGCTGACCTAGAATAAAGTCAACCTAATGGGGAACAAAGAACATTCGGTTATTTGGGACTAATTAGGATTGCAATCTGAGCAAACACTGATCCAAGCAATCTTAGAAATGAGCTTCAAGGTTTTACAAAATGACAGCTGTATTTATAGATGTGAGCTGGAGGAGGCTGGTAATTTTAACACTCGTTAGGAATGATAGGTGCTGGCGAAATCCAAGATGCTTTGTGAGAGAGACTGAGTGTGGCCTCAGCAGCTTGGTGATGGGGGACAGTTAGGGCGGGGGGTTCTTTGTATGCAGGGTCAGGAGAGCTTAGCAGTGATTCAGAGTTCAAGTCTAGGGTTGGGGTCAGGAATATGGGGTGTGTGTGTGTGTGTGGTGAGGGATAAAGCCCCGTGCTGCCTTCCTTCTGGCTGTGAGGTAAGTTTATCAGTTAGATCTGTAACCGAGTTGGAAGGTTCAGGTAGAAGCAGATGTCTGAGTTGTCATTAACAATAGCTTTTCAGTTATATTTTTAAATGCCCCCAATACCGGTCCAGTTTGACTTTTTTTTTCTTGGACGATTCTAATTATGGAGGGACAATGGGGCTGAAGAGACACCAGCAAATTGATGTTAACAATTTCAGCTAATGATAGCAGAGACAGAAGAACAAAGCAGAGAAAGCATAGCCCCTCTGTGTCAAACTGCCTTGTGGGTGGACAACAAGTCACGTGGATGCCCTGGCTGTAGGAAGAGCACAGCGACATGGGCCGCTTTTCTGCCTTTGCTTGGAAGCGTTGTGGCAGGGCAGGAGGTCGTGACCTATTTGGTGCATTTTTCAAATTGTTGGAGAAGATGCCCTCGTGGGAGGAGGCATAACCGTACATGCTTAGGGAAAGCAAACTCCAAACCTGGAATTAGGGTTCATTTCCACCTCATTCCACGTTCTGAAGGCAACACTTTTTCTCTCCTCCAACCAAATGAATTAAGATGGTGTACATGCAGCCCTAGCCTCATTTGGAAGACTACATGTGAAAAGGAGTAGGCAGGGGAAACCTGCAGCTTAGAGTCAATAGGGCCAACTAAATGGGGTGGGGCACTCCAGGAGGTGGAGGCAGGCGGATCTCTGAGTTCAAGGTCAGCCTGGTCTACAGAGTTCCAGAACAGCCAGTGCTATGCAGAGAAACCCTGTTTTGAAAAACCAAAATCCAAACCAAACCAAACCAACCAACCAACCAACCAAACAAACAAAAAACCCAAACCAAACAAAAAGATAACTGGTTCTGAGAATCCAAATTCTCTGACATGGAAGGTCTCAGGTTGGCCACTGAGGTAGCAGAGATTTTCATGCCTTAGAAGCACTTCTGTGTGCTACCTCTGTTCCCCACCCTGGAATGCCTACAGGGACAAATAAGACCTTGTCTCTCCTACCCCACCCATGTGTCTGAAACTCTTTTAAGAGATTTAAGAACCTCTCACCTGTAATTCATGTGATTCTAAGTTAATTGGTTTGTCTTTCTTCCCTGAGTGGTCTGCAGTCTCATCTCTAAGGTGTAAATGACAAATAGAATCTTTCCACGAGCTCTTTTTGATGGAGGGGAGGGAAGAGCATACAGGTCAGTGGAGGGGAGGCTCAGAAAGGAAAACAGGTCTGCACTGCGCATCCTCCTGTGGGGAAGGCTGTGGGTTTTGGCACAGACAGGCCCACCACTGAATCCTAGCAACTCCACTCGGACTTTGGGCAGATTTCTTAACCTTTCTTCGTCATCCTTGAAATAACAATGCCACTGATGAGGATGCTTGTTTTTACAAAATTGTGGTTGAAGAACCGATAATTCCTGGTCCCAAGTGTCTGCCCCTTCAGTACTTATTTAGCAGGCTCAACACCTGCTCCTTGCCACCTCCCTCTCTACTCACTAATTCCTCTCTTGTTTAGGGAGAAGAGCCTCCTCTGTTGTTTGGGCCTTGCCTGTCAGGGAAGAAAGACTTAAAATTGGAGAATCTATGTTGGAGTCGGTGTGAGGTTGACACACAAGTAACATACTACCCTTCGCAGGGTGCTGTGTTTTAAGGGAGGACATCTCACAGAGACAGCAAACCTCGCTACCAAGGCTGGAGTTTCAGGCTTCCATGACTACCAACATTTGGACTTGTGTGCAGGAGAGTTGGTGTCAGTGAAAACTCTTTTCAGAAACACTTCCTGCCTCTCATCATTTTTGGTGTGGTAGGACTTTTCCTGGGGATATGGGTACCAACAGAATGGAGGCAAGACTCTGTTCGTGTTCATCATGGGAAAGCCACTGGGTTTATTGAACTTACTCACAAGGGCGTGGATAATCCATTGGTATATAGCCACACCCCTGGGAAGTCCCGTGGGTGACATACAGTAGCCACACCACTAGGAGGCCCTACTCCTGTCAAGCATTTACTTCCTCTACAGGGCTGATTGGAATCTCAAGGAGAGGAGGGGCCTGGTGAGGTCTGCTGGAAGCCCCTGAATAGCCTGACCACTAAACCAGTTAATGCCAACAGGCCTGAGCTTGTGAGGGCCTCAAGAGTGTTCACCACCATAGGTGTTTTGTGTAGAGGCTGCCATGTCCGTTCTAACCTGGAAGAGAAATAACCACACTGTGCACTGATCTTAGGAAGAGGGTATTCGCATATCTTTGCTCTGGTTACAGTGTTGGGGAGGTGGGAGGAGGCTTCTCTATATAAGGAGGAACTTAAGCCATACTCTTCTTGAGCCTCAAAAGATTTTATCAGCGTTTGCTTTGGTGGTGGCTGTAGGAGGGTAGCATGCACAAGCCTGTGTGTGTTTCTTAGGGCAGTCACCTACTCAGTGGTCTGCACAGAAACCTCTATGGAGAAAACATCTGGGCTGTTCTTAAAAGATCAGTCCAACATCTGGAAGGGCATTCTGGGCTGAGGGGGAGATACAAACAAAGGCATCTAAGGAGTCGGGGTGACTGTGGGGTGGAAGGGAGGGCTGGATCACAGGATAGCTGCTGGGCCTGGAGTCCTTGGCCCTACTCTGTGTATACTTTGAACATGCTTTCCTGGCCTTGAAATTCATCTAATGAGTGCGCGCGCACGCGCGCACACACACACACACACACACACACACACACACACACACACACACACACACACACACACAGAGTCTATGCCACTCTTTTACTGAAACACTACGTTCTTTTGGTGTCAAGTCCCAAATAGTCCTGGCGTGACCACATTGTCAAGTCCATGTCTGGCTTTTTGAGAGGCACACGTAACCTGCTTGGTCCCTGAGTGACTTCACTTCTCTGATGGTCTTTGCCCATTTGCTATAAATGACTATCTCTAGCACTTGGTTAATTATGTGATTACAGCACCTAGTGACAAGGAGAAAATTAAAAAATCTATGCTGCGTTTTCTAAAGACTTTATTGCTCTATGCAAAAGAGGGCAAATGCAATTTAGCAGAGCCGCTGTGAACAAGTGCAGGCTTCCTTCCTCTCATTCCAGCCCCTCCCCTGCGCCCCAGAGAAGCCGTGTTAGCGATTTACCAAAGCAAGGAAGAGAGCAGGTGTGGAGGTAAACATAAATTACCATTATCCCTGACAACTCTGGACAGTACCGCCCATGGAGAAGGAGCTCGGCCCACTTCCTCCTGATCCCCATTTAGTTGCCAGCTGCCACGTACAGGCAGCTTCCCTCAGAGCACTGCACTTGCTATTTTTTATGTTGAACTACTCTTCTGGAAAAAAAAATCAGCTGAGTACTCAGGAAGCTGAGGAAGGATGACCATGAGTTCCAAGTCAGCTGGGTTAGTGAGTTCAAGGCTAGCCTGGCCCCGTTTCAGAGCAGGGACATTACAAAGCACAAGCAATCAAGCAAAGAAAGAAAGAAAGAAAGAAAGAAAGAAAGAAAGAAAGAAAGAGAGAAAGAAAGACATAGAAGGGAGAGATACAGAGTGAATAGAGTTTTCAGAACCAAGAGAACAGGAGTCTTCTAGCAAATGAACCACAGTGTGTTAAGATGCTGGGCTGTTGTTTAAGCTTTAGTTGCTTCTGGTAACACGGGGGTGGCATTTAAAATACTGTTTCCCCTAGCACTCAATGTCTCTGAAATGAGGACTGGCTTATAATGCATGGTGTTTTAGAATGTGTCAACGTTTAATTGCATTCCCTTTTTCACTTTTAGTGTTCCATAAAGCAATAGGTCTTAGAATAGGTGTTTTAGACCTAACGGAGTAAGGAACACTGCACACTTGTAGTGGTTGAAAAAGGAAATGAGCACACAACACGCTTGACTCCTTTTAATATTATTAGACCTTCTAGGGCGTGAATTCTCATCCCGATGGTCACCTGGACAAGGGACTCAAACTCTAGACTCTTCTAGGAAGTGGGGCAATCTCGAAAAATCTCCATAAGAATGATTAAAAAATAATTAGTCCAGGACCGAGGAGCTCTATGAGGATTAGATTTCCACACAGCATGTTTGAGCCAGACCTTCTCTGTTCAACAAACGTTGGTAGACACCATGATTCTTGGAGGTCTACAGTGGCATGAAACACCCAGTTACAGGGGGGCTTCTGGGAGATGCACACATGGTCTTCTATGCTACTACAGAAGATGGCAGACTAGGTAATTTACAAACTACCCAAGTTCATGGCCATGTCAGTAGTTACCACAGTTAGCCTCCTGAGGCTGAGTGTGTTGAGATCATCTCTGACGTTTTCCATGCTTGTTTGTTCCCTGTTTCCCACTCATGATCCAAATGTAAATTCTGGGGTTCTTGCTTCCGAGAGGCATAGACTACATTCTATAGGGAGAGAAAGGGCACAAACCACTCAACACTTGATCTTAGCCAAAAGGTCGAGAAGCGATCACAAACCACTCAAAATAGCACCACAAAGTCCCTGGAACCGACCAGAGTCACTAGGTCCCCTCCCTTCCCCCAAGGTTAAGATATCTGAGAGTCCCTCCAAGACTAGCAAAAGGGAGACTCAGGCTTAGCATTTTGGAAGGAGCAGACATCAGGCAAATTGCCTAGAAGAAACAACAACCAGGGGAGATACCTGGAGGAGGCTCAGACCAACCGAACCTCTGGGAAAGGATATTCCCTGATCTGTTGAGCTGCCTGAAGGCCATGCAGTGAGCTCTGGGCTGGCACTGTCACCACAGTTCACAAATATGACAGCATGAGCCACCATAATTTCTTACTTGAGCTCTGCAAGAACTTCCCTCTGCTCTATAGGGGTTCCCTATTTCAGTCGAATAGCCCACTAATGGTTTAGCAGGAGCTAAAACTCAGCCTTTCTTACTTTGCCTACAGGGTTGAGCCCAGGTTCAGCCACTCTCCACCCTCCTTTCCTTATACTCACCTGAGGCTCAGGATGCTGTGCTCTCTAGGGCTCTATGGGGTGTTGACCCGACCAGGTCATAACCTAGAGCATTATTCAGATTTTAGCACCACCACTCGCAATCCCCATTACTGGGTTAGATCTTTTCCACAGCACTTATTGCTGTTAGAAATTCTTGTTTACTTGCTTAGTTTGCTTTTCCTCATCTAGGTTTTCCTTTCTTCCTTTTTTTTTTTTTTTTTTTTTTTTTTTGCCAGCCTTCTCTAGGTAGCTCAGGCTGACCTTTAGTCATCATGTCATGCCCCGCCCCCACCCCTGCCACCTGAGTGCTGGAATTATAAGAATTTACTACCAAGCCCCACTTTCTCTCTAAGATTCTTTCAAGACACTAGAAATCTTACTGGCTCACTTTTCCAGCTATCTCTCATGACTAGAGCAATGTCCGGTGCTTTGTAGACAGTTATTGACTACATAAGCAACACAAGCGTGCTAAGCCAAGGCTAAATTTTGGAGTATTTTTAGTGCCAGGCTCAGGAGGCAAGACTTCACACAGAACTGCACTGCAATTTTTGAACATACCAATAACCCAGTTTGAAAACTAAACCTTGGGACTACTAAGCCGATTCAAAAGGGAAGAGGCTAGGAGGAAGGTATTGTCTTAGGGTTTTACTGCTGTGAACAGACACCACAACCAAGGCAGTCCTTGTAAGGACAGCATTTCATTGGGTTGGCTTACAGGTTCAGAGGTTCAGTCCATTATCATCAAGGTGGGAGCATGGCAGCCTCTAGGCAGGCATGGTGCAGGAGGAGTATGAGTTCTACATCTTCATCTGAAGGTGGCTAGGAAAGACGGAGTTCCAGGCAGCTAGGGTGAGGGTTTTAAAGCCCAAGCCCATAGTGGCAGGCACACCTACTCCAACAAGCCATACCCATTCCAACAGGGCCACACCTCCAAATAGTGCCACTCCTTGGCTAGGCATACTCAAACCACTACAGGTGCCAATTAGGAAATCATGGTACTAGAGGATTTGACTCTTTACAAAATAATGGATGTTTTTCTGATCACTGTCTGTTGATTTATGCCTAAGAAACGGTATTTGAACATTTTTTATAAGAGCATATCAAAGTCTTAGGGAAAATTTCACTTTCAAATGTCCTTGTTTGCTGGAGAATGTATCTTTCTTTTCTTCTCTGCATTGTGTCGTAGGACGGTGAGCCCACCGAGGATGCAGGCAGGGCATATCCTGTTTACTTCTTCATTTGAGCATCTTGCACAGTGGAAAGCACACAGCAAGTGCTTAATGCGTGTGTGTGGGATGAATAGATGTAAGAAGTAAAGGCTTTTAAGTGTTTTCAGGCGGCTGATTCATTGGCAAAAAAACCCTTTCTATTATAGACTCCAAGAGATAGGCCCTTTGATGAACCCAGAGGCTGAGGTGGAGACGGAAGATGAGGGAAAAGACATTGATCCATTATTTTGATCTCTTCTCCAGACTTGGTCCTGTCGGTACAGAGTTTTTTCAGGTCATAAATACAGAAGAGATGTTTAGATCATTTCTAGGAGCATTGAAAATGCACGTGGCCATAACTCAGTGTGTTTTGTTTTGGAGAATGAGAAATCCTGCTTCATTTCATTAGTGTTGCTAAGCTCTGAAGATGGGCAATTTGCTCTTGCCCTCACTGGATGCCTTAGTAAAAATTTAAAACTCGTGGCCCTTGAAAAAACAAAGCAGACAAGCTTATTATTTTCCCCGCCTTCTGTAGCTTTATTATAGCAATGTGTGGTCCCCTTTGTGTCATGGTTATTAGCTGCAGTGCCTTTTTTCTCGGCTGGATGGGGACCCTTTAAGGAAGGGGTTGGGCTCATTCCTCTCCTAGCATGGTGCCAGGTTTGGAGGAGCTTAACTGATGAAGACTGTACTGTTGTAATTGTGTGTGGAAACATAGGAAAGGGGACAGTCAGTTCTCTTTCAATCTCCCTGGAGAGTAGATGCCAATATGCTTTCCATCCTTGTTTGAGTTGAAAACATTTCTGCTTTGTATCAGGACTATCCTGTCTGTCTACCTATCTGTCTGTCTTTCTACCTATCTGTCTGTCTACTTACCTATCTGTCTGTCTGTCTATCTATCTATCTATCTATCTATCTATCTATCTATCTATCTATCTATCTATCATCTGTCTATCTGTCTGTCTGTCTGCCTATCTGCCTATCTGTCTATCTGTCGATCTGTCTATCTGTCTGTCTTTATCATCTATCATCCATCATCCCTATCTACTAGCTATATCTCTATTAATCTATATCTATCTATCTATCTATCTATCTATCTATCTATCTATCTATCTATCTATCTCTACCATCTATCATTCCCAATCTATTAACTATTTATCACCTCTTTATCATCTATCTCTATCAATCTATCTATATCTTCTATCTATCACCAATCATCTATCATCTATCTGTTTACCTACCTACCTAATCCATCCTCCAAGAATACAATTGTTTGTCCTGAAGGACACTGTTCCTCAGGAATTAGGTGATATCTATATTATAATAATTACCCTTTGGAAGACCCGCATTGGTATCTTTTATGCTTTGAATGTGGTTTATCCACTTAGAAACCCACATGAACTTTAATTGCTGTTGTGGCAGCGATGGGAGGGGGGAGTGGTGAAGAGGTAATGCCTTTCGTGTGTGAGTGAGTTCTTGCTCTCAAGGGACAGATGGGATCCATAAAAACTGGCTGTCATAGAGCAAGGCTACACCTCATGCTTTTTTTTCTCTTCTCATTTGCATATACCTGTTTGTACTTTGTGTCCTCTGTGAATAGAAGCATAAGCTATTTGGGCACCATGTTCTTGGACTTCCAAGCCTGTACAACCATGAATCAAAACAGATTTCTATCTTTTGTAAGTCACTTAGTCACAGGCATTGGGTTTTGACAACAGAAACCAGATTAGGTTACTTCCTGATATTTTTGTATCATCTTGTGGTTTCAGGGCTTTGGGACAGGAACTGTTTACTGAATCCTCCTCAAAGAGAATCTTCTGGAGAAGATTCCTAGGAGGGGGCTGGTTGGTATAGAGGGGGTGCAACAGAGTTCAATGTGAAACTTTTCCTTGAAGTAGACATCTGCACAGGCTACTGGCATCTATGACCTTGGGATGTGTGGACACATTCAGTTCTTGCATTCTCCTAAGGAGATATTTTTTGTGAATCTTGAGAAGGCCTTTGAAGTCCCTGAACAAATTGTCTGAGGACCATTACTACAAGTGTCTTTCCAAATCTGGTCTTCTAAGCTTAGCTATGCCTTTGTTGATCAGCTCTGTCTGTGTTCGTGAGGAAGGTATCTGAAAGCCGTCTCTTCCCTACAATAGTTCAGTGAGATTGATAGAAATACAGGCTGATGCTGGTGACCAAGATTTTTTTCTCATTGTCTGATTGTGGTCACGCCACATACCAGGACAGTAGGTTATTTTATTCCATGGGTCCCATTTCTGGGGGCGTGGGAGTGGGGGAAGACTGATTTAAATTGAACATTCCACAGAGTGAATTAAGAGCTTATAGTATTTACATATGGATGGAGCCCAGGGGAAAAGACAGCTGGAACATTCGAAGAAACTCCTGAGTGATGCTGAGAGATTTCAAAGGAGTTATGGAGGTGTCCCCAGTGGGTCACAGCTACTCTGTGAGCCAGCCCTAAGCCATTCATGTTGATGGTTCAAGAGGGAGACTTAAAACATCAGTCCTAGGAGTAACTGACGGCTGCTGATGTCCAGAGAGGGAAAGCGTGGGACACAGGTGCCACATAGCAGGGAGACATATACAATATGGCACCTATGAGAAGTCAACAGGTTTCTGAGACTTTCGAGATAAATCGGCATAAAAATATTTAAGTGGCCATGCCAATAATTTAGAAAATGCATACTGTTAAATAAACTAAATTCATGCTGGAGATATAAAAGAAATATTGTCAGACATAGGTGCACACAGTTTACAAATCCTGCCAGGTTATGGTTCCTTGGTATCTAAGTTATCTTCTAACCTATGTACAGAAGGAAGGAACATTACTCATGAAGCTGCCTGCTACAGAGGTAGAAACCAGTAATTTATTCATAGTGCCAAAGGTGTTTCTTTTGGGGATGACACTTTAAAAGCAGTCCTTCCTTGTCTGGCTAGGACAGGGAGGAATAATTCTGTGTAGGACAGTAGAATGGCCACCATAGCTTATCCTGTCCGCATCCCCTGAAGGAGGTTGAGGAGTCCCCCCCTTCCCCCCAAGGAACACTAAAAGCCAACCCTGGGGCTCTGTTTAGGGTGATGGCCCCTGTTGTTTAGGTAGTAGGGAGTCTCATAAACTTTCTAGCATGCACAGCCTGTGGGATCTGGGCCAGGGTTTAATGTCTTCATGCTTTATGGAGCATAAAGCCTTTATGCCAAGTGGAAGAAAACTAAAAGTGCCCATCATATAGGCCTTTTCTGCAGAAAAGAATATAGCTTTAAGTAATATTACAGAACACGTAGCCACAAGCTATATACTGCCATTCCTTTCAGTTAATATAGTTTTTTTCATCATCATTGTTCATTTCCTATGCTCTATGACTATTTACTACGAGGGCAGGATTGAATAGTTATGATACACCCTATATCCCACAAAACCTGAAATATTGATATTCCGGCTGTTTACAGAAGAAAGCCTCCTGGCTCTCATTAGAGGTTTCCAGAGACAACCGCCATAATCATAAGGAACGAGGCCACTAAGGGAGTGAAATAAGATATTTGCAATGTCTTATGGTCAACAGGTGAGGAGCCAGGGTGTGTGAATGAATAGTGACTGCTCTTTGGTATGCAGCCAATTTTTCTTAAACGCTCATCATATTAAGAACCAAGCATGCTTGAATTGTTTTTCCATTACAGTCTATGTCTCATCTACAGTGTTATGCTGCCTGCCTGTCAGTCAGCTGTCTGCAGCACACTCAGGCCAGGTCCCCTGATGGGAAAACATATCAGTGGTCTAGGCCTTCCTTTTATCTTTTCTTTCTTTCCTTCTCTCTTTCTCTCCCCTCCCTCCCTCCTTTCCTCCCTCCCTCCCTCCCTCCCTTCCTCCCTTCCTTCCTTCCTTCCTTCCTTCCTTCTTTCCTCCCTCCCTCCCTCCCCAACACCCCCCCCCCCCTGTATCCTTGGTTTTCCTACCCATCCTTTCTTGATCACAGAGCATGGTTGTGTTAGGTTATTCCTAATCAGGAAGATAGGGAGTGAGGTTCAAGAACAGAGCCTAGAAGAATGTATTATCCGTTTGTGTGTGTGTGTGTGTGTGTGTGTGTGTCTGTCTGTCTGTCTGTCTGTCTGTCTGTCTCTGGTTGTGTGTGTTGGATTTAACAGGTTTCCATGACCCCACAGGTTGAAGGAAGTATGCAGTCTCAAAAAAGTGAGTATTCTTTTTTGATTGAACTTGAATTTAAGCTCACCCAAGGGTATAATCAGAAAGGGCTTTGAGTCTGAAGTCGCAGTGGGCAGGACAGGTTTATGTGGGATAATTAGAAGGATCCAAATAAGCTGTGCTTGAGCCAAAACATGCCAGGGGTTGAGTGGCATGTGACAAGTCACAAGTATGGTGCTGCAGGGTTCTTAAGAAGAGATTTGTATTCCGGTGGTATTTATACTACCTGGGAGAGCTAATACAATCGAAGGAATTGGGTCTCAGGATAAGAAGATGACAAGACATAGTAGGTCTATAATAATCATCCAGCTATCTCTGGTGTAAAAACAGCATCCCAGGAAGGAGAAGAGGTCCCACATCATATAATCCAGTGGTTCTCAACTTGTGCATCATGGCCACTTAGGAGGTCACATGTTAGATATCCTACATATCAGATATTTATATTACAATTTATAATAGTAGCAAAATTATAGTTATGAATGAAATTATAGTTATAGTAGCAATGAAATAATTTTATGGCTGGGGGTCATCACCATATGAGGAAGTATACTAAAGGGTTGCAGCATTAGAAAGGTTGAGAACCACTGATCTAACCAGTCACAAACCATTTTTAACTTCTAGAAGATAGGACAGAGCACACCTCAGACCTGTAGGATATCTTGATCATTCTGTTGGAAGACTTTGAGAAGTTTTCTGTATTTTGAGAAGTCATGATGATATTTATTCATGTTAAGGTAAGTTATTAAAGCAAAATGCCAGGTTTTATTATTCTGGTTGAAAATATATTAGCCTAGTATGTTAAAATGGTTATTTTATAAAAAGCTGCCAATCAGAATTGTTTAGCTGTGTGTGTATGTGCACACATACACACAAGTCTGCCAATCAGAGTTTATTATACACATATAATCAGAGCCTTTCTATAAAAATCTGCCAATCAGAGTTTATTGTATAAACATGTATGTAGTATATTTATAATTAAATCAGAACACTAATTTAATTCATACATAATGCTGTAGGTTTCATAAACAATTTTTAAACTATGGCATTCACAAAGGGATGGATAATAAGGGGGATTCTACTGTAGAAATCACTGGAAACTACTGATCTAGTTCAGGAGTCCACAGACTAAAGCAGACCAAACTATACTTGAATTGCTGATCGTTTTTTATAAATAAACTTTTATTAGAATATGGTGTTGCCTATAGCTGCCTTCTTGTTCTGCGATGGAGTTCAGAAGATGTGATGGAGTTTACAAAGTCCATTCTTTCTCTGGCTCCTTACAGACAAGGCAGAGTTCCGATGTAGTCAAGCCCTCTCATTTCACAAATGAAAACCACGCAGAAGTGCAATGACCTGTCCTAGCACACACAGAAGGACCCAAGAAAGCTTTAATTGAGGGATGTGCTCAGTTACTCTCATTGATTTCATGATTTCATGTCCAGTACCACTTTCTACTTCACCCACTATTCACGCTTCTGCTTTTCTCATCACCTGTTAAGGTCTGGTTGTGCAACATCCCTCCCCAGCTCTGGGGTTGCATGCTGGCTCTTAAGGTAGCTCTGCTATGTTGAGAGGTTCTGGAAACTTGAGATGAGACCTCATGGGGGTAGGGAAAGTAGGTCATTGGGGCAGTAGGTCATTGGGGGCAGTAGGTCATTGGGGGCAGTAGGTCATTGGGGCAGTAGGTCATTGGGGCAGTAGGTCACTGGGGACAGGTTCTTAGAGGTACTTGTCATTCGCCCCTCCCTGTCTCCTTCTCTCTGCATCTTTTTTTTTTTTAATTTATTTAATACGTAATAATAATTCTTTGGTTTCCGGGCAAACATCCCCCTCCCCCCTCCCCCTCCCCATGGGTGTTCCCCTCCCAACCATCCCCCCATTGCCGCCCTCCCCCCAACAGTCTAGTTCACTGGGGGCCCAGTCTCAGCAGGACCCAGGGCCTCCCCTTCCACTGGTGCTCCCACCAGGACATTCATCGCTACCTATGAGGTCAGAGTCCAGGGTCAGTCCATGCACAGTCTTCAGGTAGTGGCTTAGTCCCTGGAAGCTCTGGTTGCCTGGCATTGCTGTACATATGGGGTCTCGAGCCCCTCCAAGCTCCTCCAGTTCCTTCTCTGATTCCTTCAACGGGGGTCCCATCCTCAGTTTAGTGGTCTGCTGCTGGCATTCGCCTCTGTATTTGCTGCACTCTGGCTGTGTCTCTCAGGAGAGATCCACATCCGGCTCCTGTCGGTCTGCACTTCTCTGCTTCATCAATCCTGTCCAATTGGGTGGCTGCATATGCATGGGCCACTTGTGGGGCAGGCTCCGAATGGGAGTTCCCTCAGTCTCTGTTTTAATCTTTGCCTCTCTCTTCCCTGCCAAGGGTATTCTTGTTCCCCTTTTAGAGAAGGAGTGAAGCATTCACATTTTGATCATCCGTCTTGAGTTTCATTTGTTCTAGGCATCTAGGGTAATTCAAGCATTTGGGCTAATAGCCACTTATCAGTGTTCTCTCTGCATCTTATCTGTTACAAAGTAGAGTGCTCTGCTCTGCTCTCCCATTGCTAAGATGGTTCTTCGAAGGGTCAAGCAGCCATGTCTCCACCCATTTGAAACATGGAGCCAAAGTCAATCCTTCCTCCTCTTAAGTCACTTCTGCTAGCTGTGTTGTCATACTGATAACAAAACAACAAAACAGAGCCAAACAAGAAGAAATGCCAAAACTACAACTGTGTCAAGAGGACACAGCTTCAGTCAAGAGTAATATTTTGAAAAGAAAAAGAGAGAAAACCATCTGGAAGATGGAATTCCTCTATGGCTAATGGGGCTCACAGTAGCAGAGTGTGGACACTCAGAGGGGAAATCAATTGGAAGTGGTCATTGCTCTCCACTTGACCATTTTATTTTCTGCCACAGTTGGCTTGGGTACTTTGTATACTGTGAACCAGGCTCTGAATGGGTCTTTGCAACTACATGCCACAAATACCATGAAAAACACACAGAATAGGGTAGGGATGGGGGCACATCTGTTTTAAGGATGATGAGGTCAAGGTACAGACCTCATCATACACACACACACACACACACACACACACGCACACACACATATGTATATATGTGTGTGTGTGTGTGGTCATATATAAAATATAATATATAGCAATATAATATATATTATATATAAATTATATATATAATTTCCTCTCTATATAGTTTTTATATCTATCATCTATCTACATATGTATCTACATATGTATCTATGTATATATGTATGTATGTATGTATGTATGTATGTATGTATGTATCTATCTATCTATCTATCTATCTATCTATCTATCTATCTATCTATAGTTTTTCTTTTTGGAAAGAGACCAGAAGTTACATTGATGCAAGCCATAACATCACTAATTGTGATTAAGTCCAGAGACCCTTTGCGTGTTGCATTCTAGGACATGGCTACTTAGTCTTCAGATAGCACAGAGGAAGCATGGTGACTAAATACCAAGAGTGTGGTCTGATAATACCCTTCTGCCTTGGAACAGAGACACAGAAATAACATAACCCCGCTCTTAGGGGAAGCTGTGGGATCTAAATTATAGACCCCCCCCCATAAAAAAAAAAGGTAATTGGAAATGAAATTGTCCTTTAAAAATATGACTTTGGATGTGTTTCCTTCCTTTCTTTTTGTCCTTGGAGGGAACAGAGAGGGTGTGGTGCATGCTAACAAGTTCCCTGCCGCTGAGTTACACACTCAACCCCAAGAACTTAAACATTTTTTGCTAAGTAATTATCATTGTTTATAATAAGTGGTAATAAAGAGAAGGAAGAGACAGTTAAATCTACAGAGAAGGCCATTTCCCTTAATGATGGCATCTTGTATTGCTGTTTTGAGATATCAGAACTGGGAAGCTGCCACTGGTGTAGTCCCATAGCGAATCAAAGTCTCACTGCTTTACTCGGATCATTTGTGGGGACAGTTCCATGCAGCTTATCCCATGAAGACTTGTGTGACGGATAGCACAGTCGTGATATGTAATTTTAAGATGAGCATGGTAGCTCAGGTCTGTAATCTCAGTATGCAGGAAGCTGAGGTAGGAGGATTGCTTTGAGTTTGAGACTAGTCTGGGTTATACAGTAAGTTCCAGTCTAGCCCATGCTACAAAGTCAAATCTTGTTTCAGAAAACCAAAAGTCAATCAACTACCCAGCCAAACAAACAACCCCAAAGAAATCCCTCAATTCCCCAAACCAAAACATGGAACTTTCTTCATCACTAGAAGCTTCGTCCTTATTCCTCATCTGGGGCCCTTGACAACTGCAGTTTCTATCTCTTTAATCATCATTTAAAGACTATTAAAAAGAAGACTGTTCTAAAATTGCAATCTTAGATGTTTTGCTTCATGAGACGGGCATTCCCCCTACTTAGCATGGTGCCCTGGGAATGCATGCGCCTGTTGTATTGTCTGTAGTTCCATCTGTTTTGGTCCACGATGTGGCTATGTCACTGTTTAGGCACCCGATGAGGACATTTGTTGGGTTCTGTTACTAAGATCGGTATAAACATTCATTTGCATGTGTGTGTATATTGCCTGTGCCCTGGACTCCGATGCCCGACCCTACCTGCTCTTGGGGGTTGGGGGTGAGGTGGCACTGAGTCAATGACATAGACTCTAGGATAAGGCGAGAAGTGATGCTGCAAGCTCCTTTAAGAACCTCCAGCCACGCCTCATTGGTCCCAAGAAAGCGTCTCTTCTAAGCAGCAGTTTCTGATCGGCTGGCATTGTCTGCACCAGCAATCCTTGGTCTCTCAGGCAGTCCTCAGTTAGGTCCTCCTACAGGAGAGGACTTTGTGGCCGCATGTCCTCCCGACCCCCTTTATGTCTATGTGTGAATATGTGTATGTACATATGTGTGTTTGTATGTGTGTGAGTATGTGCATGTGTGTGCACATGAATACACAGGCCATACATCTCTTCTCTCTGGGGTACATGCAATATTGTATCCTATAGTAAGGGCATGGCTCATTCTCAATGAAACTATCTTCCATTGTGGCTGTAGCTCTTACATTCCCTTAGCACTGTGCCTGTCCAGTTTTCTAATTTTTATTGGCATTTGCAGTTGTCTGTACTGTTCACCTTGCCTTCTGTGTAGGTGTGCAGAAACCACTTGCACTTCCCTAGTGTCCAAAGCTTGCCCGAGTGTTCACTTGGGTTAATATGCTATTTATATACCCTCTGCAGTGAAATGTCTGTTCATATATTTTACCCATTAATAGCTAGATTTGAGAGTTCTTTGTCTATTTTGCTTATAAGGCCTTCACTGAATATGTTATTTGCAAAGTTCTCATACCATTCTGGCTAGTTTTGTCATCTTCCCAGTTTTTTCTCTCCAGATAAAAACATTTCTATCTTAACAAGGCTTGGTTTATATATCTTTTTATTTTATGAATTGTGCTTTTGGTTATCAAGTGAAATGATATTTTCAAAAGTTGGTAGGAATCGTCCGGGCCCAATGTTATAGAAAGAACTTGTGGATCAACTACAAAATGCTGAAAGGTTACGTGGTCCCTTCTTTCTCTCTGGTTAAAGGGTGATCCTCTGCCTTGCTTGAGGAGCAGGGGTCAGACAGAAGACTTCCAAGTTGACTTGTCTACATGCTGTTAACATCTGTGAAGGGCGCGGGGACATGGTGTCACTTCTGTGGGCACAGAATGATCCCAAAAGAGCCCAAAGCTATCTATGAGAATTAATGACACTCACTCCAGCCTATTCAAAGAACCCAGCTTATTTCACATGAGATAAATTACAGGACTTTGTCACCCTGGCTCCCAGAGGAGGACACTTCTATGACTGATAGTTGCTTACCCCCTGGGAGCCTGAGATGGGGCAGAGGAGACCTGCCTGGTTGAGTGATGACTTGTGGCTTCACTGCTGACCTTGCTGCAAGTGTCCTGCTCATGGAGCAGGGCAGAGAAGACACTGGAATGATAGCGCATCCAAAGGAAGGGTCACACAGTGGAGAGGGCCCTAACGCCTACTGCCCGGTTAAACCTTCAATACTAGTCAGCATTCTGAGGACCAGACAGGCCTGAAACAAAAGGCCATTGCTCAAGCTTGCTGCATTCAGTCATTGTTACTGTTGGTGATTTTGAGGAGTGGCACTATGTGGTACTTATTGAGACTGTGCATGGGGGTGGGGTGGGGCTATATTTATTGCAAGGAAGAAGGGCATTCTGGGGGTAAGAAATGGTGAGGCCTGAGGTCTACCATAATCACAGTGGCCCCCCATAGGCTCATAGATTTGAATACTGGGTCACTTGGGAGTGTCACTATTTGAAAGGATTAGGAGGTGTTGGAGGAAGTGTGTCACTGGGGGTGGGCTTTGAGGTTTCCAAAAGCCTATTCTAACTGCCTGTGGATCTGGGTGTAGAACTTCCAGCTCCATGCCACCATGTTTCTGACCATGATGACAATGGACTAAACCTCTGAAACTGTAAGCAAGTACCAACTTAATGCTTTCCTTTGTAAGAGCTGCCATGGTCATGGTGTCTCTTCACAGCAAGAGAATATGGACTAAGACACTCAGCCTCCCAAATGCTACGATTATAGTCCTGATTCACCATGTTCAGATTTTTCGTTTGTTTTAAAGATGCTCTCTGTCATGTTGCCAAGTCTGATCTTGAACTCAATACTCCTGCAGCCTCAGCCTCCTGAGCGTTAGGATTACAGCCACACACCGCCATGCCAAGCCACTATTGCTACTTTTAACTTATTCACTGAAGCTAGTCTTCCTACTATCATATAAAAACTTAGGTGCTCACTTGAAATTTCTGGGTTTTTTTTTTTTTTATAATATAAATATAAAGTAGAATGGCCGCTGCCTAGTTTCTAACTCACACTTAAGACTTTTGCCATCCCCTGGCCCCAATCCTTAGTCAGGTGTAGTAGGGAGATCTGCTCCAGAGAAAGAAGGGTGTGGTTTGGGTCTTTTTGTTATTTTGTCTTTTTTTTTTTTTTTTCCCCCGGAGCTGAGGACCGAACCCAGGGCCTTGCGCTGTACCACTGAGCTAATCCCCAACCCCAAGGGTGTGGTTTTGAATAGCTGCTATTGCTGATAACTCCAGGTAGGAGACCAGCAGGCAGGTGGAAGCATTTAACAGACACTGATGGAAGCTGGCTTTACGCAATCCCAGTGACAGGAGCAAAAAGTAGCTTCTCTCCTTCTTAGGATGGTCGACTTGATGCTCTGGAGGTTCTCAAGGCCCAATTCCTGTTACCTCTTGCAGTCAGAGGTATCTGGTAGACACTTGTTCCACAGCCTTTGGGAATCGACAACACCCTCAGATTTCTAGGCCAGAAGTTCTCCATGCAGGTGAGCTTGTCTCCTGGGGACTTTTAGAAATGTCTTCCCAGTGCTGGGAAGTGCTATTGGTACTCACTAGGTCAGAGATACTGCTGAAAGCTTAGCATGCTGCCCAGCACAGATCCCCATAGCAAACCATTATCTACCTTGGGACTACTAGGGAAAGGTAAGGGGATAGGTAAAGAGTAATGGAGAGTGGTTAGGATCAAGGCATGATATATGTAGGTATGAACATCTATTAATATGTAAAATTAATATGCATTTATAATTATAATTAAAGAGCAATAAAAATAATTCTCTGTCAGTAGTGGCAAGAAGTTGTATATGTTAGCTCTCGAGCCTGGGAAAATGCTCGTGCCTCTGTTGCTGTACAAATCCTGGGCTTGCAAGAGGACATCACTGATGTTCTAGCCCTTCAGCTTAGCCGTCGAAGGGTGGCTGGTATATCCCTCATACATCTCCCTCATGAGGTAGACCTCTGAGAGACCATTCTGAAATCTGTTCATAATACAGCTCTCTCCAAAGATATCACATTCACGAATCTCTTCCCTTTCTCCATTTGTATTGCCTGGGTGGTAGATTTAGGACTTACCTAACTGATTATTATACCTATCAGCTACTGATTGCCACAGTAATCCAGTATAATATGTCAGCACAAAAACTCTGTGGTCTGCAATGTGTATTGGTTGATGTGTGCTTGGCATGACTGACTTGGGTTCCATTTGCCTGTGGTTGTTCTTTTGTATGGAGTCAGTGGTCACTCTCTGATCCAGAGTAGGTTTGGTGAATACGTTGAATATGTTGGCTTTTCTTTTTTCCAACTTGACATAAGCTAGAGTCATCTGAGAATAGGAACCTTCAATTAAAATTGGCCTGTAGGCATTTTCTTGATTGGTGGTGGATAAGGAAGGGCCCAACCCCACTATACGCAGTGCCATCCCTGAGCTGATGGTCTTTTTATGTATAAGCAATGGAACAAGCCAGGAGGAGCAAGCCAATTGGCGACCTTCTTCCTCGGCTCTGCATCAGTTCCTGCCTTGACTTCCTTCCATGATAGGCTGGAATCTGAAAGTGTAAGCCAAGTAAACCCTTTCCTCTCTGACTTACTTGGCCATGATGTTTTATCCTAGCAATAGAGAGCAAACCAAGAGAGTGGGATAATGGCTTTGTGTCTCATCCTCCAAAAGGCTTGCTGGGGGGAGGGGGACATTCTCACAGTGGTAATGGAAAGTCAAGATTACAAGCAAATTGATTCATGCCAATGTTCCTTGAGCTTCTGCTTGTGTCACGTCTGTGGCATTTCACTAACTAATGTATTGCTCACCGAAGCAATTCATATGGTTGCGTCTAGTGGACTTACAGAAGCAGAGCACCGCTTCTCTCTTAAGAACTTACTTCGGAATGTGGTAATTTTTAGCTTCAAGGTGCAGCTCAGATTACGTTCAGCAAACATGCAGGTGTTCATCTTGTACACTGTAAGAGTGTGTACACTGGTATGCACACGTGTTGTCTTTATGCATATAGAACACATACGACCCAGTGGAAGGGTGGGAACAGCTGCAAAGGTAGCTGAGACAGGAACCCACTGGGCCAACAGACGAATGATTCTACCTTGACAATTGTTCCTCACAATGCCAGGTGACTCAGGAAATAAACTGACTTCTAAGCTCAGAGCTCAATCATGACTCCTCAAAACTTTGAGCTAGGCACCATCTGGAAAAAAAAAAAAACAAGAAACTTCAGATCCACAGTAGAAGTATAGCCCTGTATGGCAGAATCTTCCTCCCCAGGCCTGGATCTCTGCTTTGGAAACCATTGTGTCCTGTCTATCCAAACACAAGCATTGCATGTTCAGTTATAATCATTAGCCAAGGGCAGAAATCCAGATTCCCTTTACAGTGGGGAAACAGGAGGGTAGCAAAGGAACCAATCTAACAACGAGAGGAGATGGAAAGTGGGCAGTTCTGAATTCATATGGGTATCCGGGCTCAAAGCAACACATACCTGAATGTTGGGACTCCTATCTATGCCCATTCTTTCCCCCAAATATTACAAAGACAGGCCTTTATTGCAGTGCTGTATCTAAGGTCTGATATAACCAACTAACCGGCTTTGTGATTTTTTTGTTTTTCATTAAAAACTCAGGACTGGATGATTGTTGTGTAACTGAGGAAACAAACAGGCTTAGAGAAAAGTTTAAGTAGCTAGGGTCTCAGGGCTGGGAACTAGCAATGGAAGAAAAATAATCTTGGTTCTGATATCTTGAATGTGGATTGGGAAGACAATTCTCAAGCCAATTTATTTCCTCTCTCCTCCCTCTTTCCTCCCTCTCTTCTTTCCCCTCCTCCATCCCTTTTCATGGAAGAAGTCAGTTGCTTTGTTTAAAGCACCAACGAATTCTATCCTTTCAAACATCAGCCTTCCACCCAATACCTGCATCACTCAACGATGTGTTTTCTTTGCCCCCTTTGGACCACTTAATTACATTCTCCCTTCTTTAGGAGGAAAGCTGACATGTAATTATTTTCATGATTAACACTCCTGTGCAGCTAATTGTAATTATGCCTTATAATCACAGTTATGATCGCCAATTACTCATTCCTGCCTCATTTGAATGTTTTTCTTTATCCGAGCTTCACCAAGTTGATGGAGCTAATGCTCCTGCTATGAGCATGTGCCCACCCCAACCCCCTATTGCATGCACACACTCAAGAGTTTTCAGCCATGTTACTACTTCCAGCCTTTTCTGTCCTCCCCTGTGTTATTGTCCCACATTACATCACGACTCCTCACAACCCCCCCCTTCTCATTTTCAGGTCTCCGTACACCTCCCCCTGCCCCCCTTTTGCTGAGAGGAACTGAATTATGGTTGTGTCTGAACAGATGATGCTTTCGTCTAGATAGACACGTGAAAAGGAGGTTCAAGTCACAAATATTCATGGCCCTGAAGAAGAGGACAGTGTCATGCAGAGTCACACAGCTGTTGTACCCAAGAAGAGAGTGGAAATACCAGGGCTGTGAGCAGTAGGCTTTGTAGCCTTTAGAGGGTGTGGTGTCCATTGGTTCCTAAAAAGAAAGCGGTTGGCTAGAGCTGAAGTAATCTAAGGGTGGACTGAGAACTAGACCTCTACTCTGGGTTAAGTAGGAAGTGAGCCTCATTCCCATGATAAAGAGGGTTGTTTGACTCTGAGTCCTCGGTAGGAGTGGGGACAGGCACTTCCTCTTTGACCATTTGAGGATTTCACCTGATGTCCTGGTGATAAAGGACTAATTCTCTGAAACTGTAAGAAAGCCCCTAGTTAAAAGCTTTCTTTTATAAGAGTTGCCTTGGTTATGGTGTCTAATCACAGCAATGGAGCAGTGACTAAGAGTCACGAAATTGAGGCTATTGACAAATAATCCAAGGCAATTTGACAACCTTTTAGCAAAACAAAATCATTAGGTTCTCCCCTAGGGCCTATGTCCCTCCCTCCCCCAAATCATGGGATTTTGAACAGTTTTATAGCATCAGGAATAATTTTCCTACTCTGGAGCAGGCCTCAAATCCAGTCAGAAAAATGGTTGGTTACCCTGTAACTTTCATTCTCCTGTGGTAAGAGTGGGAACATCTGGCCTGGTATGTCAATATTGTAGCATGTGATGTTCAGTTCTGGGTAAGACCGCTCACATCTTTTTTTCCCTCAGAAACCTATGATACTATCCAGCAAGGAAAGTTTCCTGGTCAACTCCAGATTGATTTCTTTATGTCCTGAAACCGAAGTGTATATGTCTTTCGCAGTAGTGATATCATCTAGTTCTGTCAGGAAAGCAATGGCAACAGACCATGTTATTTCGAGTGCCTCTGGGGCCTCCCTGACCAAGAGCTCACAGGGAGACAAGCTGTATCTGGCACCGAGATTTTCATTTAACAACTTATGTCCACCCATGCGGGGCACCTTTATTCAAACTCTCTTTGTGGAAAACATTCTATTTTTAACTAGCTTATACCAAGACAGCATGTTTATGCCAAAATTTACCAATCCTGCAGCAATGGTCCCCAATGCAAAAGACTTGAAAGGAGTTCAAAAGAATGATGGTAACTATACCCATTATGAGAGGACAAAAACAACGAGCCAAATGAAATAAGGAAGTCAATCCAAGATATGAACATAGAATTCAATAAAGAGAATTGCTCAAGTAAAACCAAACCACCATGATGTTGGAAATGAAAAACTCAATAAGCAAAAAAAAAAAAACAACAACAACAAAAAAAAAAACAACAAAAAAAAGCATGTGGTAAATCTGTGCTGGCTGGTTTTCTGTCAACTTGACACAAGAGTCATCTGAGAGGAGGGAATCTCAACTATGAAAATATCTCCATAAAATCTGCCTGTAGGGCATTTTTAAATTAGTGATCAATGGGGGGAGGCCCAGCCCATTGGTCCCCCAGGGGGTCCTAGATCATATATAAGAAAGCAGGCTGCCCACAGCTGAACACTGGGCAGAGGTTGGGGACTCTTACAGAGTTGGGGGTATTGAAGGCCCTGGAGAAGATGAGAACTCCACAGGAGGACCATCGGAGTCAACTAACCTGGACCCCTGGGAGCTCTCAGAGACTCAACCACCAACCAAAGAGCGAACACTGACTGGAATGAGACCCCTGGCGCATATGTAGCAGACGTTAAGCTCAGTCTCTATGGCTGCCTTGTCTGGCCTCAGTAGGAGAAGAAGAAGTAGGGGCAGACTTGATGTGCCATGTTGGGGGATACCGTCTCAGAAGGAGATACATAAAGGGAGAATTGGGTGGAGGAGCAGCATTTTATATCTATCTGTCTGTCTATCTATCTATCTATCTATCTATCTATCTATCTATCTATCTATCTATCTATCTATCTATCATCTACATCTCAAAAGCAGGCTGCCCACAGCTAAACATTGGATGGAGGTTGGGATTCTTACGGAGTTGGGAGGACTGAAGGCCTGGAGAAGATGAGAACCCACTGTGGCAGAGAGAGCAGGCTGAGCAAGGCAGCAGGCAGCATTATTTCCTGGTCTCTGCATTATCTCCTATGTCCGAGTTCCTAGTCAGTGATGAATAGCGATGTGTAAGTGTAAGCCAGTTAAATTCTTTCCTCTCTACCTTGCTTCTGGTCATGGTGTCCCATCACAATGACAGTCACGCTAACTAAGACATAATCTCAGCAGGTCTGTGCTCTGACAGAGTGTAGGCCGTGCTGCTGGGGGAGAACAGGACTGTGGCCAGTGCTTCCTCGTGACTCCTGTCATGGAACCAGAGGAAGCTTATTTTGAACTTAGTTATAACTTCTAGTTTCAAACCAGACAGCTAAACAGAGACACACCATGTTGGCTAGTTTTATGTTAACTTGGCAAAAGCTGGAGTTATCTGAAAGGAGGGAACCTCAGTTGAGAAACTGCTTCCATAGGACCTGGCTGTAGGACATTTTCTTAATTAATGATTGATAGGGGAGGGTCCAGCCCATTGTGGTGGTGGTCTTGGGCTCTATAAGAAAGCAGGCTGAGTCAGCCATGGTGAGTAAGTCAATAAGCAGCACTCCTCTATGCATCGGTACCTGCCTCGCCTCCAGGTTCCTGCCCTGTTTCCATTCCTGTCCTAACTTCCTTCAGTGATAGACTGTGAAATGGAAATGTAAGCTAAGTAAACCCTGTTCTTCCCAGCTTGCTTTTGGTCATGGTCATTCCATCACAGTGGTAGAAACAATCCTAGCGAGTTTAGGGGAAGATTTGCTGGGGGAAAAAGCTCACTGGGAAAGCTGAAAGGAGAGAAGCCTTCATGCCTCTGATTTGATTGCACTGTCTGACATTACCATCCAAAACCTATCCATCTCTTGATTCTACCTGCAATGTGCATGTGTAATTCGTAGAAAGCAGCCATAAGATGGAGACTGGAGGCTGCAAAGTTTATTAGGGAGGTTTGGATGGTTAGTTCCAGTGGGCTAAGGAAGGGAACCAAGACTTGGCTGGAAGGAGATGCTGGGATATACGGTACTTATAGCCAAGACCTCAGCAATTTCAAGAGAAGATCTGAAGCAGGCCTGATTCATTATGGGTATCCGACAATTCTGAGAGTGGGCTCTGTAGGGTGATGAGGAGTTGGCACTCTATGTGGGGTCTCCAGTGCGCTGTGGGGTCTGCAATGTGCTGTGTGGTCTGCAATGTGTGGTGGGGTCTGCACTGTGTGGTGGTGTCTACAGTGTGCTGTCATGTCTAAGGTGTGCTGTTGGGTCTGTAGTGTACTATGGGGTCTACACTGTGCTGTGGGGTCTCCATGGTGCTTGGGATCTGCAGTGTGTTGTGGTATCTTCAGCGTGTTGTGGGGTCTGTAGTGCTGTGGGGTCTGCAGTATACAGGAGGCTCTGCCGTGTAGTGCACAGTCCCATTCAGTTTGCAAAGGCATGTGATGACTCGGGAGCATCCCGCATAGCAACACTGTCTGTTCTGTGTCAAATTTCCCCCATCAACAGCAAATTCCCTTTCAAAATAAGGCTGGGTACAGATAAGAAATAAACAAATTAGGGAGGAAAGAGCCTGAGGCTGCTCCCAAGTTTGCTGTACTCACTCCCACTTTTTTGACCTAAGCTATCTTATCTTGGGAGTCTCAAAAATAGATCTTTTATGAACTGTGAGTGCTCTGAACCCTGGGAAGTTATAAGCCGAATAAGATGGGAATAGAATTGTGGTTTTCTTTCTGAATGTAGCTGGTTCATTGTCCATTCTAGACATGTCTGCAAGTTGGGTGTCTGAGTTCTGTCAATCACACTAGAATCCTTCATGGGGTGCTCTTTTGTCTCTAGCTGATAAACCCCACAGGTGTCCCCTTCGGGGAGACTCTGGTAAGCAAGGCTCTGTGGTTGCTTCTGTTAGGGACACATTAGTCTACTCTTTCCTGTTTACCCCATTTTTAGCCAACCTGCCCATGATGGTGAATAAGGGAACAGTGGTTTTCCTGCAAGGCAAATGACCCACCCCCCCCTTGGGGAAGATAATAGAATTTGATGCACAAAAAGTTTTCAGGTAAATAGGCTCACTCAAGAGGGACAGGACTGAAAGGGTAGTCTCTCTCTCTCTCTCTCCCTCTCTCTCTCTCTCTGTGAGAGTGAGACATACATACATACATACATAAATACATACATACATATATACATACGTACAGACAGACAGACAAATTATATGGGCTATGGATGAAAGTGTGGCACACCTAGGAGCAATAGCTACAGACTGTCACAGACTGTCAAATGCCCACTTTAGAAGGCAATTCCATTTTTCTTGTTTTGTTTTGCTCTTTGAGACAAAGTCCTGCTATATAACCCAGGCTCGTCTCAAATCTAGATCCCCCTGCCTCAGCTATCTGACTGCTAGGATTCCATATGTGTGGAACATATCCAGTTCATTCCATTCTTTTTATATCAATACAATTCTAAGAGCTATTTCTGTGTTAGAGTTTGTTCCGACTTAAATTCAGCTCGTGTTTCTTCTCACCTCTCATCCAGCTGAGGTCACAGGGCAGAGCCCTAGCTACAGAGGACTTCTATTACCTATTCTGAAGCAGTCAGTGTCCCTTTCAGATGAATAAATAAAGAGCAGACCTCCAACCCTGAGGTGATGGCTTTATTAATAAAGCTTACAGGACAATATTTGTTTTGGGTGCTAATGTGGTCTAAAAGTCTTAGTCTGGGCTCTTTATTTTTTCGGACACTTTCATGTTCTGCATAGGTTCCTGCTGTGACATTTGTGACTGCTGAATGCTTCAGTGCTTTGTGTCTTGAGGATGCTTCTCAAAAAGCCTCTAAGCTGCAGGGCCACAGCTCGAACTGCTCAGAAGGAGCATCCTCCCCAAGTGAGGCTGCCTGTCTGGCAGAGGTATCTTACTATGCTTAATGGCCTGATTTAATTGGATCAGAATTTAAAGATTTATTTAATTTGTAATTATATATGTGTGTGAGTCCCTGTGAGTATGTATAGATGCCGCCAGGGGCCAGAAGAATGGGATCCCCTGTAAGTGGAAATACAGGGAGTCATGAGGCACCTGACGTGGATACTGGGTACCAAACTGGGAACCAAACTTGGGTCCCCTGGAGGGCCACTAGATGCTTTTAACCAGTGAACCATCTCTCCAGGCCCTGGATCAGAGTTTGTTCCGGAGTTAGAAGGCACTGCTTGGGCTGATTTCGACAAATATAAAGGTCTAGACTCAGGAAATTAAAGTGGTTTGGCTAATAAAGCAGGAATTCTGCCTATGAGGGAGTGAGAACCCAGGGCTCTGTGACCCTATCCCAGGACTCCCCCTGTGCTGCTTCTGGTTTTAAGGTAGTTATCATTACTTGCTTAGACCCTTGTGCTTATCAAATAACTGTGAATAATTCACGAAGGTTTCCAATTCATATTTAAAATTCTTTCCTAACTTATTCCCAGAAACTAGGGATTTCAATTGCTCCCTTGATTATACACGGGAAACAGTAAACATTTGTCCTACTGTGCTTTGTGTTCCTGTGATAAACACCGTGATCAAAAGCAGCTTGGGGAGGAGAGGGCTTTGGCTTACTGTTTATAGTCCATCATGGAGGGAAGCCAGGACAGGAACTCAGTAACGAACCCGAAGACAATATCAGAAGCAGAAGCCGTGGAGGAACATGGCTATGGCTTGCTCTCTGGCTAACGGGCAGTTACATTTCTTTTCCTTCTCAGGACCGCTTGCCCAGGGTAATATCACCTACAATGGGCTAGTCCCTCCCACATCAGTCATTTTCCAGAAAAATGCACCATTGGTTTATTTATTAGCTAATTTTTAATAAAAACATTTCTTCACATGAAGCACTTTCCTCCAGTTTGACTCTAGTTGGTCTAGTTGACAAGAACTTAACTGACACAATGCTTAATAAATACCAGTGAGAATGGTTAGGTCCATAACCTGCTTGTGGTTTGGGGGTATATTTTCTAATACGTAGGGAAATCTATCCATTGGTCATTGTTTTGGGATTCTAATATCTGTTATATACTGGAATAGACTTGGTGACAAAGACATGGAAAATTTGTGGCTGTAGATCCTATGGGTTTCCATTCAGTTGGCAAACCGGAAAGTGGCTGAAGCTGCCTACCTCAGTGTGTTGGGCATCTGGAAGCTTGGAAAAAATAAGCCCTTTGCAAAAAAGATTGAGGAGCAAAGCTTGGTCAGAGAAGAAACTTCTGGGAATTGATTTTGTAATGTTCCAAGAATATGAAGGAACACCAAAATGGCTTCCTTGAAATTGAAGACCAGGGTTTTAATTGTCTAGTTATGATTTCCATTTATCAGATTTTCAAAATGTGGTCAGGACTTGTCAAGAGATTTATAGAAATCTTCTCATTCTGGAGGTTTAAAGCAGACAATCATTTTCATTCTTAGCTTAGGAGCTGAACTTCCTGTAAGTGATGGGATGACGTAATAGCTGTGATGCCCGGTTCCAGTAACACAGCACATTTTCCTGCCATTAACTGAGTCAGGTGATGGACACATTGCCAGTGACCCCTAGAATATTCTCAAGTGTCCTGTTTCCTTAATGGGCTTTCTTCCTAGCCTCTTTTATGGACTCATTTTTCTCCTTATTCTTGATTGTCTATCCATAAAACTACTTTCCAATTTTCATCAAATTCCATGCAGCTGTGAATATCAAGAGGCAGTTATAAACATGAAACTTAGCAGAACTAGGGACCTCTCCTGGCCACGTACAGAGGTCCTAGGAAGATTCCTAAACCAGGAAGGTAGGGAGACCCAGTGTCTCAAGTTCAGTGTAATCAAAGAAATAATTGAACTGGGGATGTAGGTCTGTCAGTAAGCAGAGTGTTTACCCACAATGCACCAGAGCCTGGGTTTTGTTCATAGGATCAGATGCTAGCAATCCTCATTCTCAGGAGGTAGAGTCAGAGGGACTGAAGTTTAATGTCGTCCTAAATTACAGAGCAAGTTCAAGGCCAGCTTGAGATATGTGAGACCCTGTTTCGCGACAAAATAAAACTACTCCCCCAAAACAACGCCCCTGGTTTGAACCCCAGCATTCTGCCACCAGTTAAATTCTTCTATGAGAACAACGGAGGAGGAAATGTCCCTTCCACCTCACTAGCTCTGTTCAGCAAGCAGCCCGAGTTAAGTCAGTCTTCAGTGAACTACTCTAGTTGCCATGGCGGTTCTATAGATCTGTATTTGAAGAAGGTTGTTCCCAATGTTATCGCAACAGAAAATAAAAACAAATTTGCACCCACCACACGAAAGCATTTTTTAAAAATAGCACTGTGTTTCTAACTCCACATATACACATCACACATGCAAATAAGAGGAAAGGAATAATTTAGGAGAACAGAATGGGATGAATACATTGTTTTTAGTATAAAACAGTCATTTTAGTCTCACGTGACATTAGAAGAAAAAAGGAATGGGTGAATTTATAGGCTCAGTTGAACTTATAAAAATCTTAACATCAAGAGTTATTAGCTTTTAAAAGGTCTTTTTTAAGGTTATGAGAAAAGACTAGGGAAACATTAAGAAGTTGAAGTGTTGTGCATGGTATGTAACTTCAGATTTCCATTTTTTGACGAAGCCAATGACTCTTCCCCTTGAAGATGAAAAAATTAGTGTTTGAGCAGCTCTCCCAATAGACTCCCCCCCCCACCTCTGACTACTATTTTTGCCACATCAGTGTTTATGACATTTACATTTTATCTGTAAGAGCTGTAAAATCCTGTGGACTGTAATGCAGTTATTAATGGCATCCCTTTCCTCTTCTACCTGGGTCTCCCTGGAGCTAAGCCCCCCTCCTTTGCCTCTGCGGCCCCCGCTTCTCTCACATTACACTTTGGGGTTGGACTTAGGGCTGTCTACACCCAAAAGAATATATATTCTTCCTGAGTTCAATTCATATATGCTATAATTTCAAAATACTGGCCAGATTAATCTTCTAAGACTTCTGTTTTATGAAGATAAATTGTTTTTAAAAAGATTTAAATTTAATTTTAATTGTGTGTGTGTGTGTGTGTGTGTGTGTGTGTGTGTGTGTGTGTGTGTGTATGTATACTCATGTATGTGTGCATAGGTACCTATGGAGTGCAGAAGACAGTGTCAGATCCTCTGGCATTAGAGTTCAGGTGGTTAGGATCTGCCCACCAGGAGTGCTGGAAATTGAACACCAATCCTTTGCAACAGCATGTGCTTGTAATTCCCCAGCTATCTCTCCACTCCCAAAGACAGCCTCTTTAAAAATATTTGTGGGCCATCAGGTGTACCTCCGTGGCACAGCATTGCCTAGCACATTAACACAGACGTCATTGTGAATTTGGCATAGGAAGGGGCTCAGTAGACCTCATCCCCATGTTGAGATTTTATAGACAATGAATGTGTACTGGGGGAGGGAGAGGCCTTTATCCCAGTGATGTAGTTAACGGTAAGGTACTCATGCTTCCCGAAATAACACATCAACCATGCTCCTATAATCAACCCTGATGAAAATCATCGAGTCACTGTCTTGGTTAGGGTTTTACTGCTGTGAACAGACACCATGACCAAGGCAACTCTTACAAGAACAACATTTAATTGGGGTTGGCTGACAGGTTCAGAAGTTCAGTCCATTATCATTATGGTGTCATGGGTCCAGGCAGACATGGCTGGGAACAGGAGAAGACTGGCTTCCAGGCAGCTAGAAAGAGTGTATTAAAGCTCATGTCTACAGTGACACACCTATTCCAACAAGGCTACACCTCCTAATAGTGCCACTCTCTGGGTCAAGTATAAACAAACCATCGTGGTCACAAAAACAAGAGAAGAAAAGGAGGCAGAAGAGGGAATGTGCTGTTTGGGAAGTGAGAGATCAGTGGAGTGCTAAGGACCACAGAGGGTAATAGTGATTGAATACACTCAAAATACATTATATAACTGTATGAAAATGTCATAATAAGCTCACTACTATATATAAATAATCCATGCTAATAAAACATCAAAGTTGTGAGTTGTTCTATTTGATAAAATCTGCTGGTTACTGACAAATACAGGAAAAGCTATTAAAAATCCTTCATAGATTTGTTTGAGGAGTTCACACGTTTGTAATTTTATAGTCTAAAAATTATTATATTTAAAATGAAACATGTTCTTTATACATAGTTTAGAAGCATAGACAGACAAAAAAAAATAACACAACACCCAGTGTCTCCATTTAGGCACAAGAATTCCTAGCAATTAGGTTCTTTTGTATTCTTACAATCTCCCTTTTATTTATAGAAAAAAATTCCTATTAGCTTTAAAAATAGAACCATGATTATAGTATGGTATTGTTTGCAATTGTATTTTAAAACACATAACATACTGGGAAATATTTTCACTTATTGTTTAAATGAGTATAACCTTTTAAGCAAATTCAGAAGATGTGAGAATCACCATATTCTGAAATAATATCCTCAAGTTAAATGACCCTTCCAAGTGGCTGAGAGAATTTACTTCACGTGAGTTCTTTATTCAGCAGCGTTGGGGTCTGAACCCAGAGCTTCAGGCTGCTAGACAAGTATTCTACCAGTGAGTCACACCCTGATCTCTTAGCAAGGAGAACTTTTTCTATATTATTAATTTTATTAAACACAGGGGTGGGGTGAGGGTACAAAGCACAGAGGAATACCAATAGCATACTTTTCTTCTTTTTAGAACCAGGATTGGGAGACATAATGACTTCCATAGAAACAGCAATAGCTTTTCTGACTTCTGTGGTATCTTTCACTCTAATGCGCTCCACATCGGAAGGGTGGTTCGCATGTATCCCATACCTCACAAAGCCTTAGATATCTCAAGTGCACAACCGTAGATGGGACAAGTTTTGTATATTCTATCTGCCTCAGTGCCTTGGAGGCACCATTGTCTAATGAAGGTCTAAGTCATTGGTATGCATATATGTTTTAAAGCAACACATTAGCTTCCCTATCTAAATATTTCTCTCATTGCTCTATAGATTTGCTTGAAGTTGACCTCTCAAAGTAATGTCAATGTCCCCAGTAGAAAGACGTATGCTAAACTGTCTGGAGCCACAGGGGCAGACAGGTACTGCTCTATTCAGACCATCCACCCATATTAACGAAGAGTTGGGAAAGAAACAACTAAATGCCTACATCAGTTTCCAAGGGATGCATTAAGCTCTCACAAACCAAGTTGCTTAATATGGCGGAAAAATTATTCCTTCAGTATTCTTCAGGGTAGATGTTCAAATAATTACACCATGCTCCTTTGAGTCTCTGGATAGAATCCCTCATATCCTCTTCCTAACTTCTCATGATAGCTGTCAGTCCTTAGTATTCCTGATCTGGTGGTGGCATTGCTCAAATTCCCACCCCGACTTCCCTTCGCTTGCTCTTCTTCCCCTGTGTCCTCACACTGCTTGCTTGGTTGGTTATTTATCTATGAGGTGATGGGATGGAACCCAGGTCTTGTACATGCCAGTGGCTCTACTGCTGAACTGATACTCTAAGCAACAGAGTGTGTCCTTTCATGGGGACTCCAGACTTCAGCCATGTTGGAATGAGGGTTCTACCTTACTTTCGAATGACCTCCCTTGAGTAATTTTATCTGCAGCAAGCCAGTTTCCAAAAGCAGTCACATTCAGAGGTGTTCTCACCTTTCTTGTTGGGTGACACCATTCCTCCAATAACAAGCGGTCCCGAGGAAACTAGCCGTGGATGCAATAATTTATGAACCAACAGAGAAATGGCTCACAAACAGATATTACACATTTCTTTCTTTTCTTCACCAAAACCTATACTTTCCGGATGACAGCGAGGAAGAGGGCAAGGGTAATGATATGATACTTGAATTTCTGAGAAATAATGACTCTTACACGGGTGTAGTCGCCAGAAGCAATTTAAAAAAAATAAGCACCATTCCTAGCCTTAGCATAGCATTTATGGTTTGCAGAGTGCTGCTACAGACATTATCACCTTGATCCTGACATGCTCCTGTGAAATGGGCAATGCGGACACTGCCACTTTCCCCATTTACAAAAGTGGAGTCTGAGATTAAAGCAGGTTACACAGCTAGGAGGAGTCCAGTCTCCTGACATCAGATTACTTTTTTTTTTTTTAAACAAGCCACAGTACTTGGGATTTTTCTCTCTTCTCTCTCTGCCTCCCACTCTGACTCCCGGTGTTATATGAAGCAGATATTAATAGATATTAATAGGCAACATGGACAAAGTCAATCACTGGGAAACAATAGAGCAATAAGCTGGGTGTCCTCTTGAGTGCCCTTCCCCAAGACCTTCTCTTCCCATGTGAAGAATCACATGTACACTTTCATCAGTCCAAACCGGCTTAGTCCATTCGGGCTGCTATCATAGGATAACTTAGACTGCAGAGTTTAGAAGCAACAAGAACTTCTACAAGAACTCGTTGATGATGGCACTGGAGGTTGGGAAGGCCCAATATCAAAGTCACAGTAGATGTCCCCCAAAAACTTTCTGTTACACAGATGCTGCTTTCTTATGTCTTTGAGTGGTAGAACAACAGAAGGATTTTATTTTTGAGACTGACTTTCACTGAGTTGCCCAGGTTGCCCTCAAATTTCTAATCCTTTTGCCCTTACTTTCTTCCCAGTGCTGGGACCAGGACTCTTTTATGAGGGCACTGTAGGGGACGTCAAGGCAATACATGATTGGACAGTAGAGAGTGGGGCAGGGACAAAGTTTTTGTAAGACAGGGGAGAGAAGGAAGGAGGAAAATCAAGATGGAGACGACAGAGCCGGATGACCCAGATCCAGGGGGACTGGGTCAATCAATGTTATCTTGTCTAGGTGGGCGGTTTATATACTTATTAATTGGCAGTGAATTTTTATGTGGATGTATCGTGGATTGAGAATTTAACATGGAAATCATATTGCTATATTACAAGTTTTTGGAACTTTGATTTTTTACCGGGCTAAGAGGAAAGTGTGAGGAGGAAATGACTGAGAGGCAGTTGGAGTGCGCTGATCTGGTTCTGCTCCCCATGTGGAGTGAGAAAGCCCAGGGCCAGCAGAATGAGATTGTGTGTGTGTGTGTGTGAGAGAGAGGGGGGGGGGCATGGTGACTACTGCTTAGTGGACCTCGAAGAGAGGGCAGCTAAAAGGGAGACAGCCAGGAGTGGGCAGTTTGTGGATCATGTGGTAGAGTGCCCTTCCCCGGGACCTTCTCTTCCCATGTAAAGAATCACATGCACATTTTTATCAGTTCAAACTGGCTTAGTTCATTCAGGCCGCTATCATAGGTTGCCAGAGTGAGCAGATCCGGCTCATGGGAACTGAAAGAAAACGTTCCTTTCTAATTTTTATCACAACAGGGCACCAATGCTAATCAGTAGGTAGAACCCTCCTGACCTAATTGGTGTTCAAAGGCCTCAGTTCTTAATATTACACTGGAGAGAAGGTCTCCACATAGAAAGTCTTTTTTGAGAAAATATCTAGCACAGTCCATGTTATCCTTGAACTCCCTCTATAGCTGAAGATGATCTTGAACTTTAGACACTTGTGCCTTTACCACCTAGACACTGAAATTACAGCATTACCATGTTAGGTATGGTTTTCCTCAATGTTGGGGATTGAACTAGGAGTGTTGTACTTGCCAGGCAAGCTCCCTACCAACTAGGTGCAGCCCTACCCTTCAACGCATGAAGTTTGAAGGACACAAAAATTTGGATCAGGAGAATGGTGTCATTAAAGGTCAGGGATAGTTTAGGCTCTCCTCCTCCTCCTCATCCTCATCCCCGTTCTCCTCCACCTCTTCCTCCTCCTCCCTATTCTCTTTCTACTTCTCTTCTTCTCCTTTCCCCTCTTCCTCCTTTTCATTCGCCTTCTCTTCCTCTTCCTTCTTCACCAAGAGATTGCTTACAACTCCTACTTATACCTAACTCTTCTTTTTAAATATGTGCATTTTAATATTAATGTATGTTTTTGGAACATGAAGCGAAACAACATAAAACTACATGCCAAGTAGACCTCAGTCCCTGTTTTCCCTGTAAATCTGTCCTTTCATTCTTTTCCATCCCATATTATTCTGCCTTGGCAAGAGTAACAGAGCAGCCCAGACTGGGTGACTTTTAAACACCAGGAGTTTATTTCTCACAGTTCCAAGGCTGGCAAACCCAAAATCCACATGAACAGATTCATCATTTGAAGAAGCTCCCTTCCTGGGCCAGCATGGCTGTCTTCTGCTGTGCTGTCCTGTGGTGGTGGTGCTGGGGATGTGGGGGTCTCGAGGAGGCACTTTTGTAAGCTCACCCATCTATTACTAAATGGAACTTTCATGACACAAGCACCTCCCAGGAGACCTACTAAACCAATTAGACCCACCACATTAGAAAGAAAGTAGGTGTCATGACTTTGGAGGTTAAGATTTTTGTTATAGTTTGTGTTGCTATTAAAAATAGTCCCTACACCAGGTGACTCATAAAGAGGTGCGTATACTGCTCACCGTCATGGAGTCTGGAAAGGTCAAGGTCCTCCTGGCAGGTCTGGCTTTTGGTGTGGGCCTGAACAGTGGTGAATATTCTGCCCTTGTAGGACAGGATATATGGGAAGATTGTGACAGAGGCAGCTTCTTGTATTTCACACTTCTGAGTACTGTACCTGGGACTCAATCATCCCTAAAGCCTCTCCCCACCTTTCCATGAGGAAGCTAGGGAATCAAAGGACTCTAATTGTTCTTTTAAATTCTGAGATTCCTCTCACTGTTTAGCCCAGTCTGCTCTTGAGCTCACGATCTACCCATCTCACATTCCCAAGCACTGAGACTAGAGTCGAGAACCACTACCCCACCATACCTGACCACCACTGCCCACCATACCTGCCCACCACTGCCCACCATACCTGACCACCACTGCCCACCATACCTGACCACCACTGCCCACCATACCTGACCACCACTACCCACTGTAGCAGAGCATCACGGTCCAGCTTTCCACTTCTTAATATTACCACACTGGTGATAAAGTTTTAATTATGAATTCTGGCAGCTGAACTCAGGGCATGACAGATGTCAGTATGAATTTAAGGTGTCCTTAATTTCATAGTTCACTGCATTCTTTATGTCTTAGAGGAGAGGGAGAACACTGCACAAAGTCCTGTAGACTTGGCTGTTTCTTCTCTTCTCAAAGTGTCTTAGAAGTTTTCACACAATAACAGGTGAAAACCATCTTTTTTTTTTTTTTTTTTTTTTTTTTTGGTTCTTTTTTTTCGGAGCTGGGGACCGGGTGAAAACCATCTTAATTCCACACTCCATTGTACGGTATTGTGTAATCCCATTCCATTTTAAATCAGCCCCTAATTGTGGAGCACCTGGGTTGACTCAAATTGGTGTTATACATAGAGTGCTGGCAAAACACCCTTACACATGTGTACCAGCTGGTTTTGTGTGTCAACTTGACACAAGCTGAAGTTATCCCAGAAAAAGAGCCTCAGTTGTGCAACTGCCTTCATGAGACCCAGCTGGAAGGCATTTTCTCCACTAGTGATTAACATGGGAAGACCCAAGCCATTGTGGGTGGTGCCGTCCCTGGGCTGGCGGTCCTGGGTTCTATAAGGAAGCAAGCTGAGCAAGCCAGGGGAAGCAAGTCAGTAAGTAACATCCCTCCACGGCCTCTGCATCAGCTCCTGCTTCCTGACCTGCTTGAGTTCCAGTCCTGACTTCCTTTGGTGATGAACAGCAATGTGGAAGTGTAAGCTGAACAAACCCTTTCCTCCCCAACTTACTTCTTGGTCATGATGTTTGTGCAGTAATAGAAACCCTGACTAAGACAACAGACTATTTAATGCATACATGCATATATTTATAAAAATTCTCAGAAATGAGACTGCTGGGTCAAAGGCTAAATGCACTTGTTACTTTGAAGATTACATTAGTCAGCCTTATATTACTGTAACAAATACCTGAGGACAATAGGACCTTCTTATGAGGATACAGGACAGTGGAATTATTTATTTTATAGAGCTGGAGATCAAAGTCATGGCCTTGTCCAGGCTAGACCAGCATTCTACCACCTATCATATTATCTAGCCTATGGTGAAATCTTAAAAGATTTATTTACAATTTATAGGCAATTCTATTCAATATGTTTTGATCGTATTTACAGTATTATATTACCTCCCCTAACTCTTTCCAGATCCATAGCCCCTTTCCTACCCAGCCAATTTTGTGTCTACACTTTTTTTCTATCGAAATCAACTTCTGCTGACCAAATATTCTTGGATATCTATCTTTCCTCTGGAGCATGGTGGCCTTACTAGGTGTCACACTGCTAGAGAGAATGCACTCGCACTCTTCCAGCAGCTGACAGTTGCCAATAACTACTTACCGAGGAGTAACTTTGTACTCAATTTTCCTCTCTGTGCTGGGATTTGGTCTGGACTGGTCTTGCACAGGTCTTGTACATGCTGTCATAACCACCATGAGTTCAGATGTGTGGCTGCCCTGCTCTGTCCAGAGGACAGTATAGTTATTTACCACCTCTGGCTCTATGCCCTTTCCACCTTTTCTTCAACAATGAATCTATAATCCATTTCCAGTGAAAGTTTTGGTGGAAAGTAGACTTGGACCTCTTAAAAATTTGTTTATTTTATGTGTATGTGTATGTGTCTTTATAAGTATGGGTGACACATGCATGAAATGCCTACAGGGACTTGAAGGTTGTGCAAAACCCCCTTGAATCTGAATTACAGGCAGTGATGTGGATGCTGGGCACCAAACCTGTGTCTTCAGGAAGAGCAGCAAGTGCTCTTAACTGATGAGTCACTTCTCTGCTCTGTAGAAAAGGTCTTTTGGTTTCCTCTGCTGGCAAACATACGGGCCAGGTCTGTTTACTCTTAAATTATAGCTGAGGAGGATGAGGAGGCCCAGGAGGATGCTTAGTTCTTAAGAACTGGACTTGAACTTTCAATTGAGGCACTCTGCCTTTAGAGAGAAGGGAACCATGTAGGTGTAAGCACTGATGTGTACGCGTGTGTATGTGTGTGGGGAAGAAGGGTAATGGATTACTCCTTAATAGTTAAAATTAAGGTCTTTACCTTATACCGTATGAGATTTTAACTCAAAGTAGAATTTAAACTCTAAAACTCTGATGAAAAATATAGGAGTCTTTGTGACCCTGGATTAGGCAGTTCTTCCACACTATAATGTCAAAGGCACAGGGAACAAAAGAAAAGAAATAAACAGACACAAGAAGAATGAGTAACTTGTACTTGAAAAGGCCATCAAAATAGTGAAAAATCATGCAGAACAGAAACAACTTTTGCAAAGCAAATATTTGATGAAAGAACGTGTATTGAGACTATGTGACATCTTGGTACTCAATAGTTACAATCCGATAAAAAGTAGACCAAGGGTTTGAGTAATTTCAGTGAACAAGCTATAGAAACAATCAATACATGCTTTAAAAGATCCTCACATCCTTAGTCATTAGGGAAATGCAAATCAAATCTAAAACGAGATACTATTTTATACCCAGCAGGGTGGTTAAAATAAAAATGACAGATAATAACAAGTGTTGATGATGTGCAGAAATTGGAGCCCATATAATGTCGCTGATGAGAGTGTAAAACTGAGGAAGTTGCTCTCAAAAATAGTTTGGCAGCTCCTTAAGATGCTAAGCATAGAGCTGTCACCTAGCAATTTTGCTCCTAAGTTCATATTCCTGGGGAAACCAGAACATATATGGTCCCAAATCTCATATAAAAGTGTTTATAGGATCATTATTCATAATAGACTCAAAAGTGTAACCAACCCCAGTGCCTGCTAAAAAAGGAGTCAATACATGAACCGTTGTATATCTATAAAGTGGAATATCTTTGACAATAAAATGACGAACTGTGGATGTACACTATAACGTGGATGGATTTTTTTTTGAAAGCATCTGTTAAGTGAAAGAAGCTAGTCACAAAAGGACATGCGTCGTTTGAGTCTACGGTTGTGCATTGTTCGGTTAGGCAAATCCAGACATAGAAAGTATATTTAGTGGAATGTCAGCGACTAGAGGAAAGAGAGAATGAGACTGGCTATCTTCTGAAGGTCTCAAAACATTCTGTAGTTAGATAGCGGTGTTTGTAGAATTCCGAGAATATTGCTAAAGACTGTTGAATTGTTTGCACTTTCGATGCTGGGGTTGGACCAGCAGCTTTGCGTTTCTAAGCATCAGCTCGACTCCTGAGTTGCAGCCAGCCTAGCTGTAGACTCTGAAAGGCTGAGTTTTGAGTTGTACAAATCATAGCTCAACAATGCCAAGAGTGTGGTGCCTGGATCCTAAGAGGACAGTGCAGTGGTGGCTTTTTATTTGGATGTGCTACACTTTCCAGAGAAAACCACAGGAGTAGCCAAGAAAGACTTTTTGTTATTTGTTACTAGATTGCCACTTATTGCTGGGAGACCCTTGCCCTAAAATCTGCTGAAGACTTTGCAGGATGCTAAGTTTAGCAAATGAATTCCATGCCTGAATGAAAAGGAACCCTCAGGAAGGAAGAAGTATCTTCTTCCCCCTCAGACATGATACAGTGTACATCGGATACAGTGGCGGCTTAGGGGGAGAGGAACCCCCACAGGCAGGATTGTACATTCCATTATTGTAGGTGTCTTTACTCATTATTCTGATGGAAGGCACAAGCCTCTGCCTCTCAGTCCAAATGAAGACAGACACGGGGTGGCTGCTGGGAGGTGACAACATTCCAGCTGGCGGCTGTAGCTCAAGGAACCCAGAGTTCAGACTTAATCAGCAGCAAATGCAGTCATCCACGCTCTCTGTTGCTTGTCCAGGTCACCCTGAAGAGGCCACCAGCTGGTGTTCTGGGACCAAGCTGATGAGATATTATCGTCTGCCAGTCTTCATTAAAAAAAAAAAATGAATAGAGATTCAAATGCTTGCTTGCAGGGGTATCTGTTTCCAGCTCTCAAAGTGTGCCTGAAGGCTGGGCCACCCTTTCAAGTGTAGTAAGGAAGGAGGGAGGTGGGTGCTTTGAGGCAGCTTGAGACTGCTGTGCAGGAGGACGGGGCCTGGTGAACACACTTTCTTCTCTGTTCCCATCCTAACATCCTTCCCACAGTCAAGTCTTTCTTCAGAGTTTCCTGGACAAATTTCTCTGACATCACAGTTTAGAGCTCTAATAATGATCGCTCGTTTGTTTTTGGTTTTTTTTTTGTTTTTTTTCCCTTCAACTACAAATTTGAAACTCTTGTTGGAAAAAAATTACGTGGCGACTGTTTTGAGCCATAGTTTAAAGTACAAGGCTTTTGCACAGAATGGAAATTCTTCACAACGCGCCTGTCTATTCACTCTCGTGATGCACATCGAGAGTCAGGAGCGTTTGTGTCGTACTCTGCACTGGATGTTCTTAGATGTCTCAGAAGGCGTGGCTCAGGTATAACTTTTATCAAATCTTCCAATTTCTCCAAGAAGGATGAAACACTCTGTAGTGTGCCCACAACGCTATGCTGGGTCCCTTTAGTTCCAGAATGCTTTGCGTGATTGTGTCACTTTCTATTGGAGCTTAACTGCCCTAGACAGGCTCTTACTCACTTCCTACCATAACTAATCTTGGTTGCAGCTTCTCTCCCACTCTCTCTTGCTCTCTGCCCCTCCTCCTCGTTCTTTCTCACTCAATCTCACTCTTGCTCTCACTCTTGCTCTCTCTCTCTCTTCTTTTCTCCTTCTCTCAAGGAAGAAGGTCAACAACAAGGCTGGGAAAGCCAGATTGTTTTTGAGAGGTTGTGCTAAGAAAACTCATAACTTAACACTTTTCCTGTTTCCCTTTGAAAATGAAGTGCACCAAAACAGAAGGTGCTAAGAGCGAAGGCAAGAAAAGAGCAATGCCAGAATCCTCAGCACCTTCGCGATTTGAAACTGGTGTCCTTAACCAGGAAATTAAACTGAGTCCATTGTCTCATTAACGTTTGCCCGGGGAGGGACTAGTTCTCGGAAATTGTATTATCTTTCCAAAGCAACAAGTTGCTAACAACCTGGGATTTTGAAAGATGCTCTGTTTTCTTAGCAGGAAATCCCACTAATACAAATGAGGATCCATGGAGAGAAATTCCATTTAAGTAAAATCCTTAGAGGCAAGATGCAGGCATGTCTAAATTGCTCGGTGTGCTTGATAAATCTCGGTGGCTGATAGAGGACTCTGTACGCTCAGACTACATCTCCACACCGGCATATTGGAGTACTTAAAAAATTTAACTGCCGTACACAGTAATTATGGCTTGATCAACTTCTTTTCCCCTTCTCCCAAGAGATCCTTTGAAATGCAGATAACAATCCCAGCATGCTTGTTACTAGCTACCAGTTTTAACGTCCTTCTAAAGGACCGTTATAAATTTTACATTTGATCAGACTGTTTACATTGCAGCTTTACTTCTTAAAGATGACATGAGGTATCGTGAGATTCTTCCTCCCTACCCCTGCCCCACAGCTCAGCCCCAAGACAGGGTTTCTTTGTGTATCTTTGGCTGTCCTAGAGCTAGCCCTTTGAACCAGGTTGGTCTTGAACTCATAGAGATCCGCCTGCCTCTACCTTCTGAGTGCTGGGATGAAAGGCTTGTGTGACCACTTCCCAGTTGATATTGAGATTCTTAAACTTCCGTTGGTTAGACCAGCACTGCCTTTAAAGGCATCTATCCTCGTGGAAGACTACACTATAGTTGGGGAGGAAAGGAACCTGAACACGGGTCTTTTTTTTTTTTTTCTCCATTTTTATTAAATTGGGTATTTCTTATTTACATTTCAATTGTTATTCCCTTTCCCGGTTTCCAGGCCAACATCCCCCTAGCCCCTCCCTCTCCCCTTCTCTATGGGTGTTCCCCTCCCTATCCTCCCCTCATTACCGCCCTCCCCCCAACAATCACATTCACTGGGGGTTCAGTCTTGGCAGGACCAAGGGCTTCCCCTTCTACTGGTGATCTTACTAGGATATTCATTGCTACCTATGAGGTTGGAGCCCAGGGTCAGTCCATGTATAGTCTTTGGGTAGTGGCTTAGTCCCTGGAAGCTCTGGTTGTTTGGCATTGTTGTTGATATGAGGTCTCGAGCCCCTTCAAGCTCTTCCAGTCCTTTCTCTGATTCTTTCAGTGGGGGTCCCGTTCTCAGTTCAGTGGTTTGCTGCTGGCATTTGCCTATGTATTTGCTGTATTCTGGTTGTGTCTCTCAGGAGAGATCTACATCCGGTTCCTGTTGGCCTGCACATCTTTGCTTCATCCATCTTGTCTAATTGGGTGGCTGTATATGTGTGGGCCACATGTGGGGCAGGCTCTGAATGGGTGTTCCTTCAGTCTCTGTTTTAATCTTTGCCTCTCTCTTCCCTGCCAAGGGTATTCTTGTTCCCCTTTTAAAGAAGGAATGAAGCATTCGCATTTTGGTCATCCTTCTTGAGTTTCATGTGCTGAACACGGGTCTTAATTCTGTTCTTCTGCCAATCTGCTTCACGTTGTTTGAAATTCTCTTTACAACAGAATACACAGGGGACATATGACATCCAGGGTTCGGAAAGGCTGCCACCTCCAACCCCAATGGAAGAGAATTTGGCGTTTTACTGACCTGTGGTGGCCCCAATTTGTTAGCCTGCTCAGAGCCCTTCCTAGGAAGTGTCAAGCAGACATTATGAGGTATGTGTCTACCTGACATCTCTCAAGCAAGCCTCTCTAAATACCGTGCTCTTTTTAAAAAAAATTTTAATTTTTAAACCTTGCTTAACACCGAGAAGATGGAAGGTAATATTTTTAAATCCCCTAAGAGACCGTCATCACCGTTTTTCAGGGTGCATATCTGTGAACACGGCGCTTGGATGTGACAGAAGGGAGTTAAGCAGGCACTCGGCGAGGTCACTTCCTGCACAGCTGGCTTCTACATCTGTGTGGAGGTGAGGCGACGGGGTGCTGCCATGCTGGCTTCGAATTCCCTCAAGGACATTCTTTAAAATCCGCTCTAACTCTGAAAGTAATGAGAATTTATTCTTGAGACACCCGTTTACCCTCATTTACTGGAAATCGTCCTTTTTGGTTCCTTCAGCTGACACAGTAAAGAGGTTGCAAACAGACACGTGACTACTTGGACTGAAAAAAACGCCCCGCAGGATTCCTATACAGAGTTAAAGATCTGCAGAGGGAGACTGAAAGAGGAGGGAACAGAAGCCTCTGCTTAGGAAGAAAGAGACTGCTTCGCAAAGGTGTGCTTGCTAGGCTGAGGAAGAGCATCTGCGCTGACTTTGTGCTAAGGTGGAAGGAAGCGGCGGCTGAATGAGAGCTACAGGTGGCTGAATTAATTAACTCCAAATCCCCACATCCCAGACCATCCGTTGCTGGGATTAGGAAACCAGAGCTGGTTTACCAGTGAGCCCCAAATCGCAGACATTATTTGGATTCAAATTGGAACTGTGGCAGTTGAATCCTGGGCGGGGGCTTGGGGCGGGGCTTGACGTGGGGCGGGGCCGGGTGAATGGGGTGGATGAGGTGCATTTTATTTCTGGGTAAATGACTACTTTATTCTCTCAGCCCTCTGCCTGTTCTGTTTGCTGTCTTCCCCCATCAGCCCCCTTGTGTCAGCATCTCTCACTTCTTTCTAATCCCATGTCATTACTGTATCTCGGTTTTCCTTTGTCGTTTCTTTCATTTGTGGGGTATCTACTACTGGAGGGCACGGGTGTATTGCTTAAATGAGTTGCCACTCAAAAAACATTTGTCTCAACTAAACAAATGACAATCCAAACAAAACAGCCACCAAACTTTGACAAGATGAAAGTTGAAAACAAACACCCATCAAGGAAAACAGCATAAAAGGTGATTTCAAAGATCACATTAAGCCCACCATTAAGGAGGAGACCATGGCGACTGACGGGTTTTATTTTCAAGAGGACTAACCACCCCAATATCAAACTGAAGACTGATGGCTTTCCTCAACTTCCGTGGGGGAAGGGAATATTTCCAAGGGGGAGGGACAAGATAAAAGGGAAATATATACCAGGTGAACGTATCACTCACAAGAATCTTAGAATTAGAGCAGTAGAGTTATGAGGGAAATTGAGGATGGTGGTACCTTTCATCACCTGCACCCGGGAGATTGGTAACAGTGGCATTCATGGAGAACAAGGCTTCATAGGAAGACTTTGGTTTGAATCTGAACCCAGCTATGCATTTATACAACTAGAACCGGAGATGAAAACTGATCACGTAGGGCAGGAACGCTGAAACAGCATTTCTAAGAATATCTTTGCTGGAGGGCAGGGATGCCAGGGGGAGTTCTGGCCTGCCTGCTTCCTTGTTATCTCCTTAATGAGCATCTCTGCCTAAAGTCTGTGCTCGCGTCCCGCTCACCACACTTCACTCCAGTTTCTGCCATCAGTTCTTCTAAAAAGCCCCCATTCTAGCAGTGTGATGGGTCGCTATTTCCTAGGACCCTTCCTGCTAGGCTCCACTATTCTCAGTAACACGCCAACATTCCTGTATCATTTGTTTGACTTTGGGAAGATTATAATATTATCTTAGAATTGGTTCACTTACCTAACAGGTGGAAATGAGGAAACCTAATGACAGCCATTGCCGAGAATTTGCATGAGATGAAAGGCTTAAGAATACATGATCAACGAGTCATGGCAACTATAGTTTCCATGGAAGACTGTTCCTGGAAAGGTTCTGACTGTTAGCCTCAGAAGCTGTTTACAGCCGGCCTCTGAATCCGGCGATGACGTCATCCCTAGAAGACAAGGACCACCCCTTGCGTCTGTTACCATGACAACTATTGTGCACCTCCCCCCACCTCTGCGCACATGTTACCTGCAGTACCTGCATTTCCTGCATCACCTGCGAGTCATCACCTGCGTGTGTTACCTACATCACGGCCCGGATAAAAGACATGGAGCCCAACCATCTCTCTCTTCCTCACTTCTTTCCTCATTCAATAAAGATCTCCGAAAGTGAGAACTCTGCTAGCTTGGCATGAGCTGTCCAGGAAAACATCGCTTTTCAACTAACACTGTTCACGTGTTGTGGGCATAGTCCCTGGAACCCTCATAGTCTGCCCAAAGGAATGTGTCATGTTAACATAAATCTGGAATTCTCTTGCAGAACTTTGTGGAGTGGCTTAGAATATCATTGTAGGGTTTCTACTGCTGTGATGAAACACTATGGCCAAAAAGCACACTGGGGAGGAAAGGGTTTATTTGGATTACACTTCCATATCACTGTTCATCACCAAAGGAAGCCAGGACAGGAACCTGGAGGCAAGTGATGAAGCAGAGGTCATGGAAAGGTGCTGCTCACTGACACAGACTACTCAGCCTGCTTTTCTTATAGAACACTGACCCAGGGATGGAACCACCCACAGTGGGCTAGGTCTTCCCCTATCAATCACTAATATTTCTTAATTGCCTTACGGCTGGATCACTCAGCCTGCTTTTCTTATAGAACACTGACCCAGGGATGGAACCACCCACAGTGGGCTAGGTCTTCCCCTATCAATCACTAATATTTCTTAATTGCCTTACGGCTGGATCTTATGGGTGCATTTTCTCAATGGAGATTCCTTCCTTTCAGATGACTACAGGTTGTGTCAAGTTGACAACAAGAATAGCCATGACAAACTCAAGAAGGATGACCAAAATGCGAATGCTTCTCTCCTTCTTTAAAAGGGGAACAAGAATACCCTTGGGAGGGAATAGGGAGGCAAAGTTTAGAACAGAGGCAGAAGGAACACCCATTCAGAGCCTGCCCTACGTGTGGCCCATACATATACAGCCATTCAATTAGAGAAGATGGATGAAGCAAAGAAGTGCAGACTGACAGGAGCCGGATGTAGATCGCTCCTGAGAGACACAGCCAGAATACAGCAAATACAAAGGCGAATGCCAGCAGCAAACCACTGAACTGAGAACAGGACCCCCGTTGAAGGAATCAGAGAAGGGACTGAAAGAGCTTGAAGGGGCTCAAGACCCCATATGAACAATGCCAAGCAACCAGAGCTTCCAGGGACTAAGCCACTACCCAAAGACCATACATGGACTGACCCTGGGCTCCAACCTCATAGGTAGCAATGAATAGCTTAGTAAGAGTTCCAGTGGAAGGGGAAGCCCTTGGTCCTGCCAAGACTGAACCCCCAGTGAATGTGATTGTTGTGGGGAGGGCGGTAATGGGGGGAGGATAGGGAGGGGAACACCCAAAGAGAAGGGGAGAGGGAGGGACTAGGGGGATGTTGGCCTGGAAACCGGGAAAGGGAATAATAATTGAAATGTAAATAAGAAATACCCAATTTAATAAAGATGGAGAAAAAAAAAAGAATAGCCATCACAAATATTATCGGCTTTTCCAACAAAGGCACAGGTGAGCAAATATTTTAGACTTGTAATTACCCTATTTGCTATTGTAATGACTCAACTTTAGGGCTATATAACAAAAAGCAGTCATGGACAATATGTTTTGCATCTGAACAAATCTTTTATAATATATAAAAGGTCATTTTATATAAAAATTTTAATAGCCAGTTAAAAATGCAAAGGCCACCTTAGTAAGCAGAAAGTACAGAAACAGATAGCTGGCTAGGGCTGATCTCCAGGCTTCGGTTGACTAACCCTTGTCTTACATCTACAAGACACTAAGATAGTGGGTGGCTTCTTTTCTTAGGTCACAGATAAGGAGTCCGCATGAGGACGCTCTGATGTGGCAGCAGTCAGATTATAGCAGAGAATCAGAGCTGGGATTAGAAGTTATATGTTGTAAATACTGATTCAGTGCCGTTTAGTCTGGGTTCTCTTTATATTGGCTTTAGCTTCCTGTTACCTCATTTTGTATTGTTTGTGTCTCTCAGTACCTATCCAGTCTGCCAGTGCACTGATTTCTGGAGAGACTCCATTGCTTAGTAAGAGAGACAAAATCAGGGATGGCTTATAGATCAAGAAGCTAACAAGCCCATACCTACAAGACCACATACAGAGGGGAGGACATGCAGACAGTTAGGGGAGTATCTCATACCCAAATGAGAAAGGTTTTGTCCATCTCAGACTGCTTAGGCTGTCAAGAATGAGCTACAGGTCTCGGGTCTCTTGACATTAGGAGGAGATGCCAGAAATCTCAGTTTCTGTGGGACCTACTCCAGTTTTTCTGAGTCTCTCTCTCCCTCTCCCTCTCCCTCTCCCTCTCTCTCTCTCTCTCTCTCTCCCTCCCTCTCTCTCTCCCTCCCTCCCTCCCTCTCCCTCTCCCTCTCCCTCTCCCTCTCCCTCTCCCTCTCCCTCTCCCTCTCCTTCTCTCTCTCTTTCTCTCTCTCTCTGTTGAGACATGGAGTATAGCTTCAATCTTACTATATATCCAGAAAGGACCTATACCTTCTGATGTTCCTTCCTGAATGCATGCCCCACCATGCCTGCTTCTGACTGTGGAATTTTAAGACACTAACATATCAGTTTTAAAAGGCCTATGACGATAGCCAACGAACACCACTACCGAGAACACGTCAAAGACTAGAACCAGTGCACAGTTAAATTCATAATCTTTATCTTAGATTGTGATTACTGTAAAGCTGTAAACGTTTTGAAAAGATATTCCTTGGTTTTTCTTTTCTGTTTTGTTCAAATATTGACAATAAAAGTTTTTGCTCAAAGATGATACAATGGTTACTTTTCTGGGACAGGTGGCCATTTTGTTGTTGTCATTTATTTATTTTGTCTCACAATCTCACCACGTAGCCAAATCTGGCTCCTAACGTGCTACATAGCCCAGGATGATCTCCAGTTTATGACTCTCAATTTCAAACTCTTTGAGTCCTGAGACTAAGACACGAACCACCATGCCCTGCTATGTAGCTAGTAGAGCTCTAAGAGGTGACTGGCATTTTGAAGGGGACCTGACTGGAGGGAGGGTGTGGCTCAAGGATATAGTTCACATCCTTAAGTGTTAACTGCCTTGCTGGCCCCAGGAACTTTGTTCTGTGTTTCAACCAACAGACTGTCAGCAATCCTGGAGAGTGTTTCGTTTGTTGAAAAGACTGATTTATAGGTGTGTTTCTTGTTCTTTCTTCTTTTCACTGACACCCCAAATAGTACAATTTCCTTCCAAGGTGCTGCCTCTTTGAGGGACTGCATTTCTGCCAGCATTTGTTTTTATGGCGGTTGTGACTTGGATGAAGGGAACTCCATCTATGATGAATGAGGAAGACAGCATGTCCCTAGGAAGAGTGACAAGGTTCTGACACATAAACCAGTCAGATTAGACTTCCCATGTAGGTGTGTTCAGGCTGGGCCTCTTGAGTCCTCTGGCTGTGGTAAGACTTTTTGGTTCTCATTCTTACAATGCCTGAGCCATCGAATCTGGTGTTGGCCACATGGGTGCTTGTGATGCTGAGCTAGAATGGGAGCCACTGCTCCACACTGGTTCTGAACTTGAAGTCCTACTAGCAAGAGTATTATTTTATAGGGGAAACCTGTAGAACATAGAGTATGGAGCCCCATCTAGGGAACAGTGAGGGACAGCATCAGATCCAACAGAAATGGATACTAATTTGAAGTAGAGACAATATCTAGAGACAGAGCCAAGTTTCCATCAAGGAAGAAATCAATGGCAGGGGACTCTTGGCCATATCCGGGCAATGGATTATTAGCTTGTATTGCATGTCATTAAAAAGATATACTCTCTCTGATGCCCCGATATGATTTGAATGTATCCCCACACTCAGGCTTAATCCCCATTCTAAGGTATTAAGAAGTGGGTCTAGGTAGTACTTTAGAAAAGTGATTGTGTTTGAAGATTTCTGCCATCTTGAATGTGTCAATTCATTGATGGATCAATCGACTGATGGTTTGTTTCTGTTTCCTGTGTTTGCCTTTCTTTCTATAAAAGACCTTGTTCTCCTGGAGGTCTGCAGAGAGTCCCAACCAATAAGAAATCCATCAATAAATGTGTCACCTAAACGTTGGACCTCTGTGATGGTTTGAATAGGTTTGGCCCCCATAGCCTCATGCATTTGAATGCTTGGCTCTTGAGGAGTGGCACTATTAGGAAATGTGGCCTTGTTGGGGTAGATGTGGCCTTTTTGGAGGAAGTGTGTCACTGTGGGGGTGGGCTTTGAAGGCTCCTCCTATCCTTAAGCTCTGCTGATTGTGGAAGATCCTCTTCTCCTGACTGCTTGTGGAAGACAGTTTCCTTCTGCCAGCCTTCAAGTCAAGATGTAGAACTCTTATTTCCTTTTCCAGCACTGTGTTTGCCTGGACACTGCCATGCTTCATGATGACAATGGACTGAACCTCTGAACCTGTAAGCCAGCCCCAGTTAAGTGTTGTCATTTATAAAAGTTGCCTAGGTTATAGTGTCTCTTCACAGTAATGAAACCCTGACTAAGACAACATCCGTTCTCCCAGAATTGTGAAAAATATATTTATTTTCTTTGCAAATTGTTCAATCTCAGGCATTTTTGTTGTGGTCACAGAGATCCTTTTACTCACAGAGAAGCACTGGGAGAACCAGGAATGTTAATTATGCAGGAGCGTCTGCTCAAGGAGAGATGCCACAAATACTTTATGGTCTGCTGACCTCAATGCTAAGGACCATAGATCACACGAGATTCTAGGCCTTGTAGCTAGAGAACCCATCTCATGGGTTTTTATGTAGTCACACCTTAAGCTTTATTGTGCATCTGGAATTAGACTGATTGGACAGATTGTTACCTGAAAACCTTTCCCCAAGTTGTACCGGGTTTGAAATATGCTGACAAGGCTGACCTGGCCTTGGATTCCCTGAAGTTTGACCCAGGGTGACGAAGTCAATCAGCACCAGGTTTTCCTTTTCATTTCTTCCCCTGGTTTACTTCCCTTCATGATACCTGCAGGGACCCCCTCATATTTTGTTATAGTAATATCAAGGAGTTCAATTATATTTTCCAGTAGTCAAATCTTGCATAGCAACTCTTACATTTATGTGTTTCTGGGATTCTCTAGTGAGTGAACCTTTTCTAACGGGGTCTACATTGAGAAGAGTTAAACTTCCTATAATCTGTTCTGTTTTAGCAGTCACTTTCCTACAGAAGTAATGCTGTAGTGAAGTGGTTACTTCCACTGTGGAAAACTACTTTGCTTCCGTTCTAGTAAGGAGAGATGAGGGCTCACCCCAAACAGGTCATTTATACTACTTTCTCTGTTCCTCATGGAGTATCATAGAAGTGGGGACTGAAAGAATGCAAGGGCTTGAAGACAGGGAGAAAGAAGCAAAATCCCATCCCATACATATAACATGAGTGGAGGGTGAATGGGGGGAGGCTCATGGATCCTGCTGAATTATTCATTGCTGACAGCCTGAAGTAGAGGGGTACCACGTCTAGTCTCCAGCAATTACCTCCCTCCCTGAAGAGTACTCTTCTCCTTACATTGAGAAGTGGCATGGTTTTCATTTCTGTGAGAGTCTAGGCTCGAGTTGCTGTGGGCTTTGACCAGTGGCTGGCAATGAACTTGTGTGGTAGAAGGGTCTGGGCTTTGCCTCCAACTCTGGCTTCTTTCAAAACAAGCCACCATAGGGGGCATGCGTCAGTGCTGAGGATACCACAGCCATGTGGGGAGGTCTTTTACACATAGAGAGAAGGGGGAGGGACTGCGGATTGAGGTTTTTTCTTCACAAGATGTCAACATGTCTTGTGAGTTCTGTTTGCTTTGGATTTATTTATTTATTTATTTATTTATTTATTTATTTATTTATTCATTTATTTATGAGCTAGTGTCCCAGGCTGGCACTCTTCTTGCCTTTGGCTGTGTAGTGCTAGGATTGCAGGTGCGAGCCACCATGCCTGACTCTGTTGCCTTTTTAAATATGTTTGTTTTCAAGGAGGATTGTATGGCGGGTGCCATTGGAAGACAGAGATAGGCTCTGCCTCCTCTTCAGAGGGCAGACATGTTTCTCACACCATAATAGCAACACCTCCTTGTAAAAAGGGTGGCATTTTTGGTTGATAGAACCTTATAGGACTGGGAGTTTTCTAGAAGGTCCATGCAGCAGCTACGGGATGGGCTTAGGCTGTTAGCATCATCTCCTGGTCCCTGTAACATTGTCCCGGTTGATTTTCAGTGGGCAGGAGCTATAGTGGGCCACAGAACCCTTGTAAACATCAGATTCATGTGGACTCCTGAACCACAGTGACTAGCATTCCTGTTTCTCATGCAGACTTCCTGCCAGCATCTATGGAACTGTGATAAGCTAATTTGTCAGTTGGCAAGCAGGGTGCAATCTCCAATATTTTCCAGTCCTTGACATCTGCCTAGCTCCTAGCTTCTGTTGATATTCTAACAGACACCAGATGTGTGAGTGATGAAGTCACTGTGGACCTCTCAGTCCCAGCAGATGCCACATTGAGGAAAACTGCCCAGCTGAGCTCAGACAAGATGTCACACAGGGGAACAGAGATGTTCTCAGCCAAGTTTGGGAATGGTTTGATTTTCAGCAGGAGCCGAGTGTAGGAGAGAACATGGTTGTTTCTTTCTTCTAAGATCAGCCCAGTTTCCATGGTTCTTCCTGTTCACATGGAAACCCACACAATGACATCAGATTTCACATGTGACAGATCCAGCTATATCGAGATACTAGGAATGAAAACTGAACTTTCAGGATAAGTAACCGCCCATGGCCTATCCTATCCATCACGGATAGGACAAAGTCTTAGGTCCCCTCAATTCTGTCTTTGTCCTTGTGTGAGATTGTCACCACAATGCCTTTATCAGAATTTTTCCTCATATTGCTTTCCACATCATTTCTTCTTTCTGTTAAATCTGTTCTTTGGCAATTTCATACAAGTTATTCTCATTGCTGCCATCTATCTCCCTCCATCCTCTGTCCAGCCCCGCCCTATCTCCTCGCTCATCTTGTTCCCACATTCATGCCTTTACGTTTTGTTTATTTTCCTCTTTGCTTAATCGGGGATGACTGTGTGGCCACAGGATCGGTACCGCTATTGGAGTCTGGTGGATTCACCAGTGGGTACAAACCAAAGACAATGTCTCTCCTTCTTCAGGCTGTCAGCAATGAATAATTCAGCAGGATCCGTGAGCCTCCCCCCATTCACCCTCCACCCACTGTTGAGAGGGCCTGCCTTGTACAGGCCCAGATCAAGTAGTTTTAACTGGTGTGAGTTTGTGATTCCAATAGCCATGCTATATGTATGGGATGGGATTTTGCTGACTTTCTCCCTGTCTTCAAACTCTTGCATTCTTTCGGTCCCCACTTCTGTGATATTCCATGAGGAGCAGAGAAAGGAGTATAGATGGCCTGTTTGGGGTGAACCCTCACCTCACATGTATTCTCAGCATCTTGGGCAGTGAGAGTCAGATCTGCATTCACTGCAGAGAGGCTCCACTGTTAGCGATGATGGTAGACTTTGTCTTGCCAACTGGGTGGACTTTACTCAAATTCAGGCTCCTTCACATGTCTTATTTTATCACCTGTGTGTGTGTGTGTGTGTGTGTGTGTGTGTGTGTGTGTGTTTGTGTATGTATGTATGTATGTATGTATGTATGTATGTATGTATGTATGTTTATATATGTATGTTTGTGTCTGAGGAAGTCAGCAGGAAGCATACGGTCTCTAGAGCTGGTGCCATTGTAAACCACTAAACCGGGTGTCAGGAATTGAGCTCTGTGCAAGAGCAACAAGTGTTCTTAGCTGCTGACTCATCTCTCCAGGCCTAGGGAAGAACTGAGTTGCCCAGTAGTCAAACTGGTAAGAAGGCAATCATGCTCACCACTGTGTATTCATCACACACATATTGACTTTCTCCCTGGGGGGGATAGATTATGAAGGCTTCTATGTGTCATCAATGCTACTACTTCTAATCAATTGCCCACAGCTCCGGGGTCACAGTTTCTCTCATCCCCTGGATCTGTAGGAACTGTTAGTGCTAAGCAGAAGGGGCCTTCTGCATCTGATTGCTGTGTTGTGTAGTAAACCCAGCACTGGAGGAAGGAAGTAACAATAAGCAGTTACTTATATATATGTTAATTTACATATATACATGCACAACCTGCGGAGTCCACAGGTACTTGAAGGTACTTGTGTTTAGGGCTGACCACTTGGGGTTGGATAAACTGTCAGGGAGTTTTCCCCTGGGAAAAACTGATTCTCCCTCTCACAGCAGCAACAGATTGTCTATAGCTTTTCATCTATAGATGGGACCCTGTGATTTTCCCCAATTCATGTTGGCATGTCGACTGATATTGTCACTCTATAGGTCTTGGTTTGGGAGCCATGTTGGTATTTCTTTGGTGCCGCTTCCCCATCATGCTAGAACACACTATCTAGCAACAGAAATCCTGGTCCTTTTGGATTTTGCATCCTTCTATGGTCTCTTGTGAGTTTCCCTGAGCCTTGGGTATAGGGGTTGACCTGAAGATGTATCAACTGGGGCTGAGTACTCCCCCTCTTATTCTTTAACAATATTCTTAATACTGGATTTACTCTAAAAAGTATGAATGCTGTAAGTTTAAATGCCAGAAAAATCCTGAAGTACATACTACACATATTTGCTTATTTCATACATTATATATATATACATGTATATGTGTATATATGTATATATTGTATGTGTGTATATATGTACATATATATGTGTATGTGTATATGTGTACTATGTATATACATGTGTGTATATATGTATATATGTAATGTGTTTTGATCCCATATGCTCCTCTTTACCTTCTCTTATCGCTCTTCCATTCACTCTGGACTCTTTTGCAACAAATTCCTCTGACTTTCGTGTGTGTATGTTTGTGTGTGTGTGTGTGTCCCACTTTGATTAATTATGGCTGCTTGCATGAGCACAGGTGTGGAATTATTTACTGGTGTACAGGCAGCTTACCTGTGGTTACATCACTGAAGAGTACACATTTTTCCCTTGATATGTCATGAGTGAAAGCAGAATAACAGCAATGCAGTGGATTTTGGGGGGTCAAAGGGTAAGCACGTTTTGAAGGCTGTCGACGCTGCTATTAAACCAGAGAACCTGGCTGTTTATTACTGCCTTCACAGCGACGGCGTGGTGCTGTGAAGGACGTCTCCTTTCTCGCTGAGATTGGGTATTTTTTGGTTTTGGCAATGTCAATACTCTCTTAGAGCACTTCTTGGTTATTATCCTTGTGCTTCAAAATGCACAAAGAGTCTTCACAAGTCCCCTTTGATTTCCACAACAATGCCAGGGGTTGGAATGACATATATGTTTCAAATTTCTACTTTAGAGAAATAAGAAATCAAAACGAAGAAAAGGCAATAGCTCGCACAAGAGCCCAGAAGGGAACGCAATGTCTTCTCAGAGCTCTTGGGATCCCTCCAACTCTTTCCTTTGAAGTTGAAGGGTTTGAATTTCTTCTGTGAGGGGTGACTTGCTGGCCCGTCTGATGAGATTGGGGATGCTCACTGGGAGCTGCCTTTTCTGGCTGCTTGTGAGCCTAGCAATTTTAAACTGGCATGTCCAAACTCCAGATTTCCCTCTCTGAATAAAAAGGCATATTAAGGACACCTTGAGGGAAATGGGAAAGATCATCCACTTTCCTCATTAATCACAGTTGTTGCTGTAACCTGGAGGTAAGGAGGCTTAGGGAAAAGGGCACCTGAGAGAGCTGTGGTACGTGTGTTCCTTCTGACTGTTCTCCCCTAAACTGACAGCCAGCCCTGTGCACAGTGATGCCAGATGCCCCGCCCCATTGGCACACCAGCAAACCTCACTAATGCAATGGAAATGATAATTATTCCCAGCCCTGAGTATTTCACTTCCTCTGCCCTACAGGGGTATTAAAGCTGATTAAAAACATATGCTTTGGGCAGACAGCAAGTCCAGTCGCATATGGAGCAATCAGTCTTTTCCTTGCTCAGTAATACAGAGAGACCTCAAGGCCACAAAGAGCTGGTTCTGAGCTTGGGCTAGAAGATAGGAAGTGAGTTTGAATGCTTCATTATAGGCAAACCAGGGGAGAAAACCAACCCCTAATTTTATTTTATTTTATCTTTTTTTAAAAAAAAGATTCTGTGCATTAAAAAGCTCAGAAATTCTTATTAGAGTTAAAGTTTAATTTTAGTAATCTGTGATTTCCCTCTCCATTAAAAAATATGTTCTGATGAACATTAGTAAGATGTGCCCGTCAGTCTAGAGCTTGGTGTTTATGTCTAAATGTATGCACATGTGCCATGAACCACAACCTGGAAGGAGGATTTGCAGTGCACGGGAAATGACTCGCATGCCCCCAGGATTCAATTAGTCCTTAAAGCTGTGTTTGTTAAGGTGGCTTCTCCAGCCTGCAACACATTGTTTAATTAATCACTGCTTGGTTTTCCTCACCACTGGCGTTGGGAAATATTAAGAAGCTATCGAAACACACTCTGGAGTAATTGATTTTGAGATAAGCCTCTGAACTTAATATTTGTCCATCTCAACTGGTCTCTCCTAGCAGTGCCAGGAGGAGTGTTAATAGGCTTTAGTGTCTGCCACTGCTGGGGAGGGGGCTCCACGTGTATGCCGGTGGGATGGATGACAGGTGCTGGGCCGACACCAGGAAGGATCTACGACTGCAGGGTTAGTTTTCTTGGTTGATAGCAGTGTGTTCAATACAGTGAAAGTTCCCCTCTACACAGCAGGGCATGTGAATCACCTCTATGAGAAGGGGATTCATGTAATTGGCATGCAACTTCTTTTTCCTTAATCATATTGGTGTATTTGCGTGCACGTGTGTGTGCATGTGTGTGTGTGCACGTGTGCGTGCATATGTGTGTGTGTATGTGTGTTTGTATGGGTATGTGCACATGTGCATGTGTGCATGTGTGTGTGTGTGCGTGTGTATGCATGCATGTGTGTGTATGTTTGTATGGGTATGTGCACATGTGCATGTGTGCATGTGTGTGTGTGTGTGTGTGCGTGTGTATGCATGCATGTGTGTGTGTATGTTTGTATGGGTATGTGCACATGTGCATGTGTGCATGTGTGTGTGTGTGCGTGTGTATGCATGTGTGTGTGTGTGCGTGTGTATGCATGCATGTGTGTGTGTATGTATGTGTGTATGGGTATGTGCACATGTGCATGGCACATGCCATGTCTTATGAGTGTCAGAGGACAGCTTTTGGAAGACAGTTCTCTCCTTTATTTGGGCTTCAAGGGTTGAACTCATGACATCAGACTCATTAAGCAAGAGCATTCACTGGGAGCCATCTCCCCAGTCCCACAGAAAGATGAAAAATACTTTAAATATTAAAATAATATTTAAAAAATAACACCCATTTTGCCAGTGTGAGCTTTTCTCCTTTTGTTTTTAGATCTTTTCTACTTTAAAAAAAAACTCTAGATAAAATATATTTATGATGCTTATTTTATTGTAATTTATGAATATTTGAGGGAAATTGTTAAAATAGCGCACTTTTCATTCAGAGTAATAAGTGCCAATATTTTAATATATTTACCTTTTTGTATCTATAACTACTGGGCAGAGTTAGGATCATAAGAATTTATCCTTTTTAAAAATTTATTTGGTTTTTGAGATTATACTTTGATTACAACATTTTCGGGTTTCCTTTTCTTGTCCCAAATCTTCCCATATACCCCTTTCCACTCTCCTTCAAATTCATGGCCTCTTTTATAAAAATTGTTATTATATGCATATGTGTGTATACACATGTATTCCTAAATACAAATTGTTCATTCTAAATAATGCTATGGAATAATGCTGCTGTATGTTCAGGACTGCCGTTTGGTACTGAACAACCAGTTGGTGTGCTCTTCCCTTGGTGAGGCCACGTCTCCCGCTCCCAGCTTTCCTTAGTTGTCTATAGTTTGTTGCATGGGGCCTCATGGGCTTTTCTCTTTCTTGGCATGTTGCTTCCTGTCATCATTGTTCAGCTTACATTTGAGTTGTCATGGTTATCTATCTATATCTGTCTGTCTGTCTGTCTACCTACCTGTCTGTCTGTCTATCTATCTACCTACCTATCTATCAATTTATCAAATCCATAAAATATGTATGTGTATGTATGTATGTATGTATGTATGTATGTGTATGTATGTATATATGTATATGTGTATGTATATATGTATGTGTGTATGTATATATGTATGTATGTGTATGTATGTGTGCGTATGTATATATGTATGTATGTGTGTATGTATATATGTATGTATGTGTATGTATGTGTGTATGTATATATGTATGTATGTGTATGTATGTGTGCGTATGTATATATGTATGTATGTGTGTATGTATATATGTATGTGTGCGTATGTATATATGTATGTATGTGTGTATGTATGTATTATGTATGTATGCATGTGTGTATGTATGTATATATGTATGTATGCATGCATGTATACACACACACTTTATGGGTATGACTTCTGATATTACTAGGCAGCACATTCTCACAACCAAGTTTTCGACCTTCAGGCTCTTACAGTCTTTCTGTTCCCTCTTCCCCGATGTTTCCTGAGCCTCACACATGGAAGTCTCTTGTAGTTGTGTCTATCGCTACTGAGACCCACAGCTCTGCACTTTGATTCTCTGCAGATTTCTGTAGTGGTCTTTGTCCACTGCAAAGAGCACGTCCCTTGAGGAGGGAACGAAGGCTACCCTTATTTGTGAGTGTAAGGACAGGAATGTGTGGAGATCACTGTTAGCTATTGTGTTGGATTAGTAAACGAGTGGTTGTACATTCCCCTTTCCTCCTTTTTTAAAGATAGGAATTTGAGGGCCTGGAGAGATGGCTTAGCAGTTGAGAGCATTGGCTGCTCTCGCAGAGGACCTGGCACCCACATGGCAGCTCATGATCAGCTGTAACTTCAGTTCAAGAAGGATCCACATCCTCTTCTGGCTCTGCGGGCAGCACACTTGCATGTGGTACACAGAGTACATGCAGGCAAACACTCATACATGTGAAATAACATAAAACATTTGAAAGGAGGTATTTTTCATGTTAGCAATATTTTTAGATACAACTTTGAGAGTTTAATACACAACTTATATTTTAAAATAATATTATTTTTCTTGACTAGAAGCAAAAAAGATATTCTTACTGGACAATGTGAAAAATAAAGACAGATGTCAAAGAAGAATAAAACTCACACAAGAGTCCATCATGTGACAAGCTATTCATATTTCCATATATATATATATATATAGAACATATTCTCTCTCTATGGAAGTATAAATATGTATTCATATATATGCTGGATATATATATGCTGATTATATATGTGGATATGTTAAATGTTTTGAAAAAGATTAGATTTAATTTAATTGATAATTTTAATCTATAGCTTTTATATTATTATAAAATCTTAATTTCATGAAACAGTATTTTTAAAATAATCATTTATTCTAATTTAAGGTGTGTTGTTGGTTGTCTTGCTTGCATGTCTGTGCATCATGTGTATGCAGTGTCTGGACGCCAGGAGAGGGCATTGGATAACCTGACACTGGTGTTCCAGGCAGTTGTGAACTCTGATGTGGGTACTGGGAATTCAACCCCAGTCCTCTATAAGAGCAGCTGGTATTCTTTTTTTTTTTTTTTATTAACTTGAGTATTTCTTATATACATTTCGAGTGTTATTCCCTTTCCCGGTTTCCGGGCAAACATCCCCCTCCCCCATCCCCTTTCTTATCAGTGTTCCCCTCTCCATCCTCCCCCCATTGCCGCCCTCCCCCCAACAGTCTAGTTCACTGGGGGTTCAGTCTTAGCAGGACCCAGGGATTCCCCTTCCTCTGGTGCTCTTACTAGGATATTCATTGCTACCTATGAGGTCAGAGTCCAGGGTCAGTCCATGTATAGTCTTTAGGTAGTGGCTTAGTCCCTGGAAGCTCTGGTTGTTTGGCATTGTTGTACATATGGGGTCTCGAGCCCCTTCAAGCTCTTCCAGTTCTTTCTCTGATTCCTTCAACGGGGGTCCTATTCTCAGTTCAGTGGTTTGCTGCTGGCATTCGCCTCTGTATTTGCTGTATTCTGGCTGTGTCTCTCAGGAGCGATCTACATCCGGCTCCTGTCGGTCTGCACTTCTTTGCTTCATCCATCTTGTCTAATTGGACGGCTCTATATGTATGGGCCACATGTGGGGCAGGCTCTGAATGGGTGTTCCTTCTGTGTCTGTTTTAATCTTTGCCTCTCTATTCCCTGCCAAGGGTATTCTTGTTCCCCTTTTAAAGAAGGAGTGGAGCATTCACATTTTGATCATCCGTCTTGAGTTTCATTTGTTCTAGGCATCTAGGGTAATTCAAGCATTTGGGCTAATAGCCACTTATCAATGAGTGCATACCATGTGTGTTTTTCTGTGATTGGGTTAGCTCACTCAGGATGATATTTTCCAGTTCCAACCATTTGCCTACGAATTTCATAAAGTCATTGTTTTTGATAGCTGAGTAATATTCCATTGTGTAGATGAACCACATTTTCTGTATCCATTCCTCTGTTGAAGGGCATCTGGGTTCTTTCCAGCTTCTGGCTATTATAAATAAGGCTGCAATGAACATAGTGGAGCACGTGTCTTTTTTTATATGTTGGGGCATCTTTTGGGTATATACCCAAGAGAGGTATAGCTGGATCCTCAGGCAGTTCAATGTCCAATTTTCTTTCTTTTTTTTTTTTTTTTAGGGTTCATATGTCAAGATCAAGTCCCGTCTGAGTAAGAATAGTAACCACTGTGGTGGTTCATTGTTCTTGCCTGCAGCTCTCCTGACTCCTTACATTTCCTTGCATTCATTCATTCATTCATTCATCCACTCATTCATTCAGTTTCTTTTTTTTTTTATTATTAACTTGAGTATTTCTTATATACATTTCGAGTGTTATTCCCTTTCCCGGTATCGGGGCAAACATCCCCCTCCCTCCTCCCCTTCCTTATGGGTGTTCCCCTCCCAACCCTCCCCCCATTGCCGCCCTCCCCCCACTAGTCTAGTTCACTGGGGGTTCAGTCTTAGCAGGACCCAGGGCTTCCTCTTCCACTGGTGCTCTTACTAGGATATTCATTGCTACCTATGGGGTCAGAGTCCAGGGTCAGTCCATGTATAGTCTTTAGGTAGTGGCTTAGTCCCTGGAAGCTCTGGTTGCTTGACATTGTTGTACTTTTGGGGTCTAGAGCCCCTTCAAGCTCTTCCAGTTCTTTCTCTGATTCCTTCAACGGGGGACCTATTCTCAGTTCAGTGGTTTGCTGCTGGCATTCGCCTCTGTATTTGCTGTATTCTGGCTGTGTCTCTCAGGAGCGATCTACATCCGGCTCCTGTCGGTCTGCACTTCTTTGCTTCATCCATCTTGTCTAATTGGGTGGCTGTATATGTATGGGCCACATGTGGGGCAGGCTCTGAATGGGTGTTCCTTCAGTCTCTGTTTTAATCTTTGCCTCTCCCTTCCCTGCCAAGGGTATTCTTTTTCCTCATTTAAAGAAGGAGTAAAGCATTCACATTTTGATCATCCGTTTTGAGTTTCGTTTGTTCTAGGGATCTAGGGTAATTCAAGCATTTGGGCTAATAGCCACTTATCAATGAGTGCGTACCATGTATGTCTTTCTGTGATTGGGTTAGCTCACTCAGGATGATATTTTCCAGTTCCAACCATTTGCCTACGAATTTCATAAACTCGTTGTTTTTGATAGCTGAGTAATATTCCATTGTGTAGATGTACCACATTTTCTGTATCCATTCCTCTGTTGAAGGGCATCTGGGTTCTTTCCAGCTTCTGGCTATTATAAATAAGGCTGCGATGAACGTAGTGGAGCACGTGTCTCTTTTATATGTTGAGGCATCTTTTGGGTATATGCTCAAGAGAGGTATAGCTGGATCCTCAGGCAGTTCGATGTCCAATTTTCTGAGGAACCTCCAGACTGATTTCCAGAATGGTTTTACCAGTCTGCAATCCCACCAACAATGGAGGAGTGTTCCTCTTTCTCCACATCCTCGACAGCATCTGCTATCACCTGAGTTTTTGATCTTAGCCATTCTCACTGGTGTGAGGTGAAATCTCAGGGTTGTTTTGATTTGCATTTCCCTTATGACTAAAGATGTTGAACATTTCTTTAGGTGTTTCTCAGCCATTCGGCCTTCCTCAGCTGTGAATTCTTTGTTTAGCTCTGAACCCCATTTTTAATAGGGTTATTTGTTCCCTGCGGTCTAACTTCTTGAGTTCTTTGTATATTTTGGATATAAGGCCTCTATCTGTTGTAGGATTGGTAAAGATCTTTTCCCAATCTGTTGGTTGCCGTTTTGTCCTAACCACAGTGTCCTTTGCCTTACAGAAACTTTGCAGTTTTATGAGATCCCATTTATCGATTTTTGATCTTAGAGCATAAGCCATTGGTGTTTTGTTCAGGAAATTTTTTCCAGTGCCAATGTATTCCAAATGCTTCCCTAGTTTTTCTTCTATTAGTTTGAGTGTGTCTGGTTTGATGTGGAGGTCCTTGATCCACTTGGACTTAAGCTTTGTACAGGGTGATAAGCATGGATCGATCTGCATTCTTCTACATGTTGCCCTCCAGTTGAACCAGCACCATTTGCTGAAAATGCTATCTTTTTTCCATTGGATGGTTTTGGCTCCTTTGTCAAAAATCAAGTGCCCATAGGTGTGTGGGTTCATTTCTGGGTCTTCAATTCTATTCCATTGGTCTATCTGTCTGTCTCTGTACCAATACCATGCAGTTTTTATCACTATTGCTCTGTAATACTGCTTGAGTTCAGGGATAGTGATTCCCCCTGAAGTCCTTTTATTGTTGAGGATAGCTTTAGCTATCCTGGGTTTTTTGTTATTCCAGATGAATTTGCAAATTGTTCTGTCTAACTCTTTGAAGAATTGGATTGGTATTTTGATGGGGATTGCATTGAATGTGTAGATTGCTTTTGGTAAAATGGCCATTTTTACTATATTAATCCTGCCAATCCATGAGCATGGGAGATCTTTCCATCTTCTGAGGTCTTCTTCAATTTCTTTCCTCAGTGTCTTGAAGTTCTTATTGTACAGATCTTTTACTTGCTTGGTTAAAGTCACACCGAGGTACTTTATATTATTTGGGTCTATTATGAAGGGTGTCGTTTCCCTAATTTCTTTCTCGGCTTGTTTCTCTTTTGTATAGAGGAAGGCAACTGATTTATTTGAGTTAATTTTATACCCAGCCACTTTGCTGAAGTTGTTTATCAGCTTTAGTAGTTCTCTGGTGGAACTTTTGGGATCACTTAAATATACTATCATGTCATCTGCAAATAGTGATATTTTGACCTCTTCTTTTCCGATCTGTATCCCCTTGATCTCCTTTTGTTGTCTGATTGCTCTGGCTAGAACTTCAAGAACTATATTGAATAAGTAGGGAGCGAGTGGGCAGCCTTGTCTAGTCCCTGATTTTAGTGGGATTGGTTCAAGTTTCTCTCCATTTAGTTTAATGTTAGCAACTGGTTTGCTGTATATGGCTTTTACTATGTTTAGGTATGGGCCTTGAATTCCTATTCTTTCCAGGACTTTTATCATGAAGGGGTGTTGAATTTTGTCAAATGCTTTCTCAGCATCTAATGAAATGATCATGTGGTTCTGTTCTTTCAGTTTGTTTGTATAATGGATCACGTTGATGGTTTTCCGTATATTAAACCATCCCTGCATGCCTGGGATGAAGCCTACTTGATCATGGTGGATGATTGTTTTGATGTGCTCTTGGATTCGGTTTGCCAGAATTTTATTGAGTATTTTTGCGTCGATATTCGTAAGTGAAATTGGTCTGAAGTTCTCTTTCTTTGTTGTGTCTTTGTGTGGTTTAGGTATAAGAGTAATTGTGGCTTTGTAGAAGGTATTCGGTAGTGATCCATCTGTTTCAATTTTGTGGAATAGTTTGGATAATATTGGTATGAGGTCTTCTATGAAGGTTTGATAGAATTCTGCACTAAACCTATCTGGACCTGGGCTCTTTTTGGTTGGGAGACCTTTAATGACTGCTTCTATTTCCTTAGGAGTTATGGGGTTGTTTAACTGGTTTATCTGTTCCTGATTTAACTTCGGTACCTGGTATCTGTCTAGGAAATTGTCCATTTCCTGAAGATTTTCAAGTTTTGTTGAATATAGGTTTTTATAGTAAGATCTGATGATTTTTTGAATTACCTCTGAATCTGTTGTTATGTCTCCCTTTTCATTTCTGATTTTGTTAATTTGGACGCACTCTCTGTGTCCTCTCGTTAGTCTGGCTAAGGGTTTATCTATCTTGTTGATTTTCTCAAAGAACCAACTTTTGGTTCTGTTGATTCTTTCTATGGTCCTTTTTGTTTCTACTTGGTTGATTTCAGCTCCGAGTTTGATTATTTCCTGCCTTCTACTCCTCCTGGGTGTATTTGCTTCTTTTTGTTCTAGAGCTTTTAGGTGTGCTGTCAAGCTGCTGACATATGCTCTTTCCTGTTTCTTTCTGCAGGCACTCAGCGCTATGAGTTTTCCTCTTAGCACAGCTTTCATTGTGTCCCATAAGTTTGGGTATGTTGTATCTTCATTTTCATTAAATTCTAAAAAGTTTTTAATTTCTTTCTTTATTTCTTCCTTGACCAGGTTATCATTGAGTAGAGCATTGTTCAATTTCCAAGTATATGTGGGCATTCTTCCTTGATTGTTATTGAAGACCAGTTTTAGGCCGTGGTGGTCCGATAGCACGCATGGGATTATTTCTATCTTTCTGTACCTGTTGAGGCCCGTTTTTTGACCAATTATATGGTCAATTTTGGAGAAAGTACCATGAGGAGCTGAGAAGAAGGTATATCCATTTGCTTTAGGATAGAATGTTCTATAAATATCCGTTAAGTCCATTTGGCTCATGACTTCTCTTAGTCTGTCTACTTCTCTGTTTAATTTCTGTTTCCATGATCTGTCCATTGATGAGAGTATGAGAATGGGGTGTTGAAATCTCCCACTATTATTGTGTGAGGTGCAATGTGTGTTTTGAGCCTTAGTAAGGTTTCTTTTACATATGTAGGTGCCCTTTTATTTGGGGCATAGATATTTAGGATTGAGAGTTCATCTTGGTGGATTTTTCCTTTGATGAATATGAAGTGTCCTTCCTTATCTTTTTTGATGACTTTTAGTTGAAAATTGATTTTATTTGATATTAGAATGGCTACTCCAGCTTGCTTCTTCTGACCATTTGCTTGGAAAATTGTTTTCCAGCCTTTCACTCTGAGGTAATGTCTGTCTTTGTCTCTGAGGTGTGTTTCCTGTAGGCAGCAGAATGCAGGGTCCTCGTTGTGTATCCAGTTGTTAATCTATGTCTTTTTATTGGGGAGTTGAGGCCATTGATGTTGAGAGATATTAAGGAATAGTGATTATTGCTTCCCGTTATATTCATATTTGGATGTGAGGTTATGTTTGTGTGCTTTCATTCTCTTTGTTTTGTTGCCAAGACGATTAGTTTCTTGCTTCTTCTAGGGTATAGCTTGCCTCCTTATGTTGGGCTTTACCATTTATTATTCTTTGTAGTGCTGGATTTGTAGAAAGATATTGTGTAAATTTGGTTTTGTCATGGAATATCTTGGTTTCTCCATCTATGTTAATTGAGAGTTTTGCAGGATACAGTAACCTGGGCTGGCATTTGTGTTCTCTTAGGGTCTGTATGACATCAGTCCAGGATCTTCTGGCCTTCATAGTTTCTGGCGAGAAGTCTGGTGTGATTCTGATAGGTCTGCCTTTATATGTTACTTGACCTTTTTCCCTTACTGCTTTTAATATTCTTTCTTTATTTTGTGCGTTTGGTGTTTTGACTATTATGTGACAGGAGGTGTTTCTTTTCTGGTCCAATCTATTTGGAGTTCTGTAGGCTTCTTGTATGCCTACGGGTATCTCTTTTTTTAGGTTAGGGAAGTTTTCTTCTATGATTTTGTTGAAGATATTTACTGGTCCTTTGAGCTGGGAGTCTTCACTCTCTTCTATACCTATTATCCTTAGGTTTGATCTTCTCATTGAGTCCTGGATTTCCTGTATGTTTTGGACCAGTAGCTTTTTCTGCTTTACATTATCTTTGACAGTTGAGTCAATGATTTCTATGGAATCTTCTGCTCCTGAGATTCTCTCTTCCATCTCTTGTATTCTGTTGGTGAGGCTTGTATCTACAGCTCCTTGTCTCTTCTTTTGGTTTTCTATATCCATGGTTGTTTCCATGTGTTCTTTCTTGATTGCTTCTATTTCCATTTTTAATTCCTTCAACTGTTTGATTGTGTTTTCCTGGAATTCTTTCAGGGATTTTTGCAATTCCTCTCTGTAGGCTTCTACTTGTTTATTAATGTTTTCCTGTGTTTCCCTAAGGGAGTTCTTCATGTCTTTCTTGAAGTCCTCCAGCATCATGATCAAATATGATTTTGAAACTAGATCTTGCTTTTCTGGTGTGTTTGGATATTCCATGTTTGTTTTGGTGGGAGAATTGGGCTCCGATGATGCCATGTAGTCTTGGTTTCTGTTGCTTGGGTTCCTGCGCTTGCCTCTTGCCATCAGATTATCTCTAGTGTTACTTTGTTCTGCTATTTCTGACAGTGGCTAGACTGTCCTATAAGCCTGTGTGTCAGGAGTGCTGTAGACCTGTTTTCCTCTCTGTCAGTCAGTTATGGGGACAGAGTGTTCTGCTTTCGGGCGTGTAGTTTTTCCTCTCTACAGGTCTTCAGCTGTTCCTGTGGGCCTGTGTCTTGAGTTCACCAGGTAGCTTTCTTGCAGCAGAAAATTTGGTCTTACCTGTGGTCCCGAGGCTCAGGTTCGCTCGTGGGGTGCTGCCCAGGGGCTCTCTGCAGCGGCAGCAACCAGGAAGACCTGTGCCGCCCCTTCCGGGAGCTTCAGTGCACCAGGGTTCCAGATGGCCTTTGGCATTTTCCTCTGGCATCCGAGATGTGTGTGCAGAGAGCAGTCTCTTCTGGTTTCCCAGGCTTGTCTGCCTCTCTGAAGGTTTAGCTCTCCCTCCCACGGGATTTGGGTGCAGAGAACTGTTTATCCGGTCTGTTTCCTTCAGGTTCCGGTGGTGTCTCAGGCGGGATCTTGCCGCTCCTGGGCCCTCCCCCACGGGAGCCCAGAGGCCTTATACAGTTTCCTCTTGGGCCAGGGATCTGGGCATGGGTGGGCAGTGTTGGTGGTCTCTTCCGCTCTGCAGCCTCAGGAGTGCCCACCTGACCAGGTGGTGAGGTCTCTTTCCCACAGGGTCTGGGAGCAGAGAGCTGCTGGGGGCCGGGAACCGCGGGTGTGGGACTTCCGGTAAACACAGGACCTGCTGGATCCTAGAGGAATTCTGCCTCTGTGTCCCGATTTCACCAGGCAGCTTTCTTGCAGCAGACAAGTTGTTCTTACCTGTGGTCCCGAGGATCAAGTTTGTTCGCGGGGTGCTGCCCACGGGCTCTCTGCTGTGGCAGCAACCAGGAAGACTTGTGCCACCCCTTCCGGTAGCTTCAGTGCACCAGGGTTCCAGATGGCCTTTGGTGTTTTCCTCTGGTGTCCGAGATGTGTATGCAGAGTGCAGTCTCTTCTGGTTTCCCAGGCGTGTCTGCCTCTCTGAGGGTTTAGCTCTCCTTCCCACGGGATTTGGGTGCAGAGAGTCAATGTCCATTTTTCTGAGGAACCTCCAGACTGATTTCCAGAATGATTGTACCAGTCTGCAATCCCACAAACAATGGAGTAGTGTTCCTCTTTCTCCACATCCTCGCCAGCAGCTGGTATTCTTAACTTCTCTCTAGCTCTACAAAATAGTATTTAACTATAGAATTGTACTGTCAATTACTTGACACATGTTATTCAGATTGGCTACAATGTTTCTTTAGTACAGAAGAAGCTATGCTTACTCTTCAACTCACCGGAATAAAAGAGCCTGCCTCAGACCAAAGTAATGACTGCATTGGGTGAAACAACACAAGTATGGGTGGGGGGTTATTTAGAAAAACAATTGGATCACCTGAAACCTCGTGCCAAACATGGGTGGTGAATTCTGAAACTCTGTACCTCTCTGTATAGTTTTCAGGCAGCTCCATGGAAGTCTAAACATCTCTTTCTGCTGTTTGGATGCTCAGAGAAGAGCCCTCAGCAACTCCTTTTATACCGCTGGGTGGGCTGTGAAGAATCTTCTAAGTTTCTCTGCTGTGCTCTCAGAAATAGAACTTTCTGTTTTCCTCTTGAGGCTCATGAACCACCCTTTCTTCCCAAGCAAATGATTCAATTTGGAGGAAATGTTACGTTTCAAAGGGAACATGCCATATATAAAATAAATCCCTTGAAGCAAGCGGTATCAATGCAAGGGAGTCTGGGAGTCTATCTTACTAACATACCCAGGATTGTTTTCTAGGGCTGTGGTTCCAAGACTACACTAGGGGGCTTCCACAATTCTTTTCCTCTCTTGTAGATCTCTTTGACCTACCTGAGGAAGTTCATCACACAGCTTGTAATTCCACACTCTTTCACTCTCTCATCTGCACTCAAGGGTGGGAAATGGGGAGCAGTGGGAAGAGTAATAACAGTCTTATGTTTTTATTATTTCAGTGTATGTGTGTGTGTGTGTGTGTGTGTGTGTGTGTGTGCATGTGTGCACATGTGTGAATGTCAGAGTGAAACAGGGGAGTGAATCTCTCCTTCTGCCGTGTAGGTCCTGGGGTGCCTACTTAGACCAGGGTCCCAGTCAGAGCACGGGACATGCAAACAGTCTTGAAGGCTAACTCTGATAGATCCTTAAACCAAAGCCAACTGGAACGAATAGCTTGTTTATGCCCAGAGGCAGGAGCACTGATAAAAAAGCAACAGAAGATATACAAATCAACAGGTTATCTGGCACGTTCACCTGCCAGTTGGAGGCTCTAAGGGAGGGCCAGAAATAGCTGTGGCTGTGGAATGTAATTGCCTTGGTCTGTCTAGGGAGAGAAGCGTGAGAGTGCTAATTTGCAGAAGTCACAAACTAAAGTGCTTTGAAATGTACTTTAAGAAACCCCCAGAATGCTGAGACAGCTTTGCTCTCCAATAACCACAATAGGAATTTGAGGTAGTTAGAGTTTTTAATCAGACGTTGAGGGAGTCCATGTGGTTATTCTCTTGGTGGTAGTAGCATTCTTTTTGTTTTTAAATAATGAACCAGACAAAGATTCTTCAGGATGAATATCTGTGACCTAGATTAAGCTCACAGAAAGCCAAACTCTAGCTGTTAACTCTTTATTGGCCCATTGTCCTTTATTTGATTTTCTTTCCATGCCAGAGACAGAACCTCAGGCCTTATTCCTTTTAGGCATGCGTTGTACCACCGAACTACAATCAGAGGTCCTGTATTTGAATGAGATCGTAAAAAACTCTAAAACTGGACACCGCTCGCAAGTTAGTACCAATGCTGTGGACCCTATTCTTGCAGCTGCCCTTGGTTCATTTCTGGATCAGTTTCCCAAGTCCTGGCCCTCTGAGCCAATGTTTTGCTTGTGGATATTTACTGCCCCACGACTGGTTAGTACTAGGAGCAGAAAGTCAGTGTGGATCCAGTTAATACCATGCTGTAATAAGGAGCTGCCACCAAGAGAAACATTTTCCAAATGGATGATTATGGGGCTGAGGGGGATGGCTCTAATGATATCATGATTAATACTGCCAATCTGGGTACAGACCCATAGAAGTCAGGTACTTTCATCCTGCTTTGGTTATGCAGTTGCAATCATTCATGCTCCAGTTACCCACATGGGCCAGATTTGTACAACTACGGACTCAGTCTGCTTTGGTCTGAACTGTCTATGTAATTGGCAAAAACCAATCCAGGAGAATTCAGGTAGATAACGAAATGGCATCCAGATGCCCACAGATAGATGTAAACTTGCCTAGAGTTGTCCTCGTTTTCATAAACAGAATGTCTTAAAGACGGATGAATGGCAGGTGGTAGGGGCTGAGTTTGAATGGGGCCCAAGAGGCCCTGAATGTCCTGTCTTCCTCACTCTCACAGGACAGCACTGTTAGAACTAGTCTACATGAGGTTCTCCCATTAGTGAACTCACTGCGTTTTACAGAGTACTCTGCTGTGGCTCTGTCTTGAGAGCTCAGACGTTCTACCTGCCTTTGCTTCTCAGTCAGCCTAGCAACCAGAAGCCATCTGCATCTTTTGGGATTGCTACCCTTGATAATATGTGGGCTATAGCCTGGGCTATAGAAGTCGCTCGGCTTTGTTCTGTGTAGTTGACTTTTAAGTCAAGGAACAGTCATGGAGGCTCATGAGCGTACCTGCCTTCTACAAGTCTGTACCCAGTACTGGCTCATGTCGTACTCGTAGTACGACACAAATAGCATATAGGGATTGGGGACTCTTTAAAGGTTTCCCCCAAACCCTTGGAAACTAAGCCCAGTTTGGAACACAAAAACCCCACCCTGGCATCTTATTACCTGGTCTCAAGTCCAGACTTCGGCACTTATTAGCTGGTTTGGATCTGCTGTCCCTCAAAGACCAAATGCTTGCTCACCAACCTGCTAGTGCTGCTGGGGGATGGGGCTGCCTTTAGGTGGTAAAGCCCAGTGTGAGGGGGTAGGTTGATGGGATGCCGTATTACTTTGCTATTGCTGTGACAAAACACAATGGTCACGGCTACTTTTAGGGGAAAACATTTAATGTGGGGCTCATGGTTACAGAGGGCTAGAGTCCACTGTCACCATGATGACGGCAAGTAGGCAGGCATGGTGCTGGAGCAGTAGCTAAGAGCTTACATCTTTACCCAAGGTAGGAGGCAGAGAGAGCTAACTGGGGACAGTGTGGAATTTTGAAACCACGAATCACCCCCACCCTTGAAGGGACACTTCTCCTCCAACAAGGCTATATCTTTCAATCCTCAGCGGGACCAGACATTCAAATACATGAGTCTCTGCAGACCATTCTTACTCAAGCCCCCCATATGAGAGTGTGCTCTTAAGGGGAATATTTGTGCTCCCCACTTGTTGTTTACTAAGAACAGAACTTGTGTGGTAACAGTGGCTGCCAAAGCTGGCTATCATTTGTGGGCTACACCTGTAACCTAGTGAGGTGCTGGCTGAAGAGACCTGCAGGGCAAATATATACTGTTGGTCAAGGATGCCCTGATCCATTTAGCTTTATTATTATTCCTACTATCGATGATTGAGAGAAACCCCTTTTAGACTGTGAAGGCCCCCAAAAGAAGGAACAAACCCACGACGGCTTCCTCCTCATGGCCAGCAGGGCTCTATAGTAGCAGGTTTGTGTCTCAGAAATCTTCTAGGCTACAGGTTCTCCAACTTTCCTAGAAAAAGACCCTCACAGAGACTACTCATGCATGACCATGGCCTTCTGGGTTCCAGAGGTCCCTACAGGTCTATCATTTTGCTCTCCATATGATTCTGGGGTGGGTGCCAAGAAGTCTAACTTAAGAAATATTGACCAAGGGATTGTCTTGTCTTGTCTTTCCCCTCCCTCCCTTCCTTCTACTCTCCCTCCTCCCCTCCTCCTTCCCTTCATCCTTCTCTCCATCCTTTCTCTCTTCTTTCTTTCCTTTCTTCTTCTTTCCTTCATTTCCTTCCTTCCTTCCTTCCTTCCCTCCTTCCTTCCCTCCTTCCTTTCTTTCTTTCTTTCTTTCTTTCTTTCTTTCTTTCTTTCTTTCTTTCTTCCTTCCTTCCTTCCTTCCTTCCTTCCTTCCTTCCTCTCTCTCTCTCTCTCTCTCTCTCTCTCTCTCTCTCTTTCTTTCTTTCTTTCTTTCATGTGGTTCTGGAGTTTTCCCTCAGGTACCTTGCTTATGATAGGCAAGTCCTCTACCACCAAGCTGTGTCTGTAGCTTACTGTCCTTGATTTTGAAGATGAGACAGCTCGAGGCCCAAATCTTTCCAGAACATTGATGTCGGTGTGGACTGTGGATCCATTCTGATATTTGTTTATAGAGTCCCCTCCAACAGTGTGAATGATGGTCAAAGACAGACGTCCCAAGAGTTCAAGCGTCTCCGACTTCAGTATCAGGCCATTATTTTTCCTGACCTTTCAGAATTTTCCTTTAAGCTTCAAACTCTCTAATTTGACCATTACAGTCAAATCTGAGAAGACCATTAGTAAGCCCTGTTTAAAAGGGATCTTTGACATTTGCTTTAATGAGTGGTGGCATTTTCACCCATCTAGAGTGGAGGGTAGTGGAAGTGGGAGGGGAACAAGGCTTTGGTTGTTGCAATGAAACTCTTGTAGAAGTTTCTAGAGCCTTTCCTTCTGGTCCTCATTCCTGGTAAGTGGGTGTCTGTGGAGAAACCAAGGGAAGTTTCTGCTTATGGGAATTGTATTTGCTACCCCACCATCAAATGTGTTTTTCCATTAATTTTAAATGAATTTTGCAAGGAGGCCAGCATCACTCCCTGACCCCCTGCCAACTGGCCCACTCTGGCTTTGCACCTGCCTCTCAGTGTTCTCAGGGCTGTCTTACTACTCACTGCTTGGCATTCTGTATAGATGCAGCTGGGTGCCAGCCTCCCTCCTTAATGAAATAATGTTAATTGTAATAATATTATCTCCCGTTTCTCATGTCAAACACTATGCCAAAAGAACTTTGTATGTAATTTCTCACTTCATCCACAGGAGCACTCTGCAAGACAAATGTTACAGTTGCCATTTTAGAACTGTAATGCTGCAGCTGAAGCCTGGGGAATCATCTTTTCAAGGTTGTGCTGACTGCCAGGATCATTTTACTAACTCGTAGAGGGGGCCCCTCTATATTCATGGGTTCTGCCTCCATGGATTAATCCAGGAGTTCAACAGCAGAGTGTAAATCTTCAGGAAACTTCCCTGACATCTCTACTGAACATCTTCATAGTCTTTCTTGTCACCATTTCCTAGACAATACAATATAACAAGAGAATACAATGTAACACAAACATTCACACAGAATTTACATTAGATACCAGAAGGAATCTAGGCTACTGCCAGAGGATGTGTGGATGCTACATCCAAATACTATACCATTGATATAAGGGACTTGATCACTTAAGGCGTTTGATATCTGTGTCACTTCTGCAGGGGACGACAATGCTTAACTAGCCCTTTGTTGTAGCAAATAACATCCAAGATAAAGCAACTGAGAAAGACTAGTTTTATCCTGACTCAGAGTCCCAGAAGCATCAGTACATGTCTGGCTGGCCCCTGTTGCTTTGGTCCTCAGGCTGCAGGGCATACATACCATGGTAGGGATCCTTAGCAAAGGTGTTACCTCTCTCCTGACATCCAGGCAAAAAGAAGTCATTAGGTCTTTTTTTTTTTTTTTAAATTTATTTTATGTGAGTACACTGTAGCCATCTTCAGACACACAAGAAGAGGGTATGGTATCCCATTACACATGGTTATGAGCCACCATGTGGTTGCTGGGAATTGAACTCAGGACCTCTGGGAAAACAGTCAGTGCTTTTAATCTCTGAGCTGTCTCTCTAGTCTAGTCCTGGGTCTTTTAAAGGTTCTCCACCTCCCAATGATGCCTGTTGTTGGTGACCAAGCCCTTTCAGCACACTGGCCTTTATGTGGTTACACATCTCAACTGCAGCTCCATTACTGTTGAAATAAGGGCTGGAAAAGGTGTGTTTGGTACCTGTAGCCTCTCACTGTTTCTCTTCTTAAAATGATATTTTGCATTTATTTGGAAAATGCATCTGGTGTCCAGGTCTTCGTTAGAAGTGCAGACAGTAGGCAGGAGAATTGGCCACGTGTAGACCGGAGGCTCTGGGAAAGGAGAGAGCCATTTGCTCAGATGCACACTGTAAGAAACTGAAACCCACTGAATACCGCTGGGTTCTGCTTGGGCTCAGCCTCTGCTAAAGAAGGGGGACAGAAGGAAGGTTTGAACTTTGGAGAAATACAGCATCCATGCTGCTCACACAGCATTTTGGTGCAACTGCAGATCCCAAGCAGAGAGCAGGCAATAGGCACAGACTTCTGTCCACAGTGAAAGATGAACCCCACTTCCAGTTAGTCCTTCCCTTGGTCCACTTGGGCTCCTGATCCTGGGAAGTTTGGACCTGGCTCTGCCTTGAGCTTCATGCCAGCCAATCTGCTCCACCCTGCTCTGACATCTGCTCACAGGATGACAAGTCCTTTGCAATCCCACTCTTCTCCTGGGAGTTCTTCCTGTGCCATGGTTCCCACGGAATACTCAGTGAAGGAAGGGGGCTAATCATTCTACAGTGGCTGGTCAGTAGGATCTAGAGCAGTGGTTCTCAACCTTTCAAATGCCATGACCCTTTAATACAGTTCCTCACATTGTGGTGGCCCCCAACCATAAAGCTATTTCCGCTCCTACTTCATAATTTCAATTTTGCTACTGTTATGAATCATAGTATAAATGTCTGTGTTTTCTGATGGTCTCAGGTGACCCTTATGAAAGAGTTGTTCAATCCCTAAGTGAGTCATGACCCATAGATTGAGAACCACTATTCTAGAACATTTCATTACTCATTTTTCTTTCTCTCTGTGTTCTCCTTGAGTGCTTCAGGAGGTCTAAAGATGTACATGTGCCCCCTGATAAGAAAAGGCTTTAAGCACTCACCTCATATGCCCTCTTGCCAAATTCATCTGTAATTCCTGCTAAGGGCCCCAAAGTGGAACCAAAAAGTTCATTCATTAGATGAGATGCCAAGGCTGGGAGTGGATGAAAACAGGATGACAGGAGCCTCCCACGTGGATCCCACTTCTTCCCCGTCCTCTTAGAGCAGCTTGTGCTCAACACAAGTGGAAGGATGCTCTGTGATGTAGGTCAGGCTGTGCAGCATCTTGGTTCCCGACCAGGCAAGGATTTGGTTCTCACGCACAACAAAAACCCACTGCCAATACAATTTGTTCCTGTTTCTCTTGCTGCTTGATCATGCTTCCCTCCCTCCTCCCTCCCATTTTCCTTCCCTCCTCCCTTTACACTAGTGGTATTAGTCTCTCTTCTAAGAATGGAGGCCACCACGAGTCACCAAAAATTTTGTGTGTCTAACCCTTTCCTGTGCCTTGGCTGCCCTCACTACCCATCCTTATGGATTCTTCCTTCACTATCTTAGAGTGCTCTGTTAGAGTATCAGCCTTCTCGGGTCATCTTAAACAGAGTAAAGCCTCACTCTTGTTTCTCTGAGCACTGGTACACATTTAATTTTCTTTGGGGCACTTATGAGTAGGGTCTAGTCCATATTTCCTTACTCACTGTACTAGATTATAAGATTGGCAGGAGCCAGGACATAGCTCATTTTGGTTATGTTGCAGGTACCTTGTATCATGCTGAGTACATAGTAGGTGGTCAGAAGATACGTTGAAAAATAAATGAATGTATCAGGTACCATAAAGAATTATTCTCTTAAAGTGATCCGATGTGTCTAGATGATTTAGTGGCTGCTAACGGACTCTTTGTGTCAGCCCATACACATCTCACAATCCCCTCATGATTGAAACTTAAAAACAAAAATAAAAGACAAATTATTTCCCTCTTTGCACTCATGCCATTGAAATGAAGCTGCAATTGTGCCTTTCTTTGTCCCATGAGCACTTCATGAAATTGGTCCATCTTGAGAAGGGCTTAACAATGAAACACAACTGGTCCTGAAACCCCAGATACTCATGTGACCAAGTAACGACTAGCTGGCAGCATAATAAAACCCACATCCCCCAGTGCCCCAGTTGGCAGCCAGCTAATAGCAGAAGTCAAGGCACTGACTTCAGGTATATAAATAAGTCCATTCAAGATCAGTTGAGCTCATGCCAGAATGGCCAAATAGAGCAAGCTGAAGCTGTTAACTTTCGGAGTAGTAACCTGAATGGCTGGCTGTTGTTTTAAGACCAGTTTGTTTTGTTTATTTTATGGGAAAAGCTAAGATATATACATCATATATATTCATATATACATATATGTATACATATATACATATACACCTGTCTTAGTCAGGGTTTCTATTCCTGCACAAACATCATGACCAAGAAGCAAGCTGGGGAGGAAAGGGTTTATTCAGCTTACACTTCCACATTGCTGTTCATTACCCAAGGAAGTCAGGACTGGAACTCAAGCAGGTCAGGAAGCAGGAGCTGATGCAGAGGCCATGGAGGGGTGTTTCTTACTGACTGGCTTCCCCTCTACATAGCCTTAACTTAGCTAGTTCTGTGCTGGCAACAAGTGTTTCCCATGTCAATATCTCACCTGACAGATGCCATGAGGAGTACAGGATCCCCCCTTCCCCCCTATTCTCCCTTGCCAAAAAAATTTCCTGGCAGAGAGCAGAAGAAAAACTCACTTTCCTTAGCCGTCGGGGAGGTAGGATGCTAACTTCCTTTATTCACGAGAGGAATGGAATTGACTGACAGACTAGCGAGAGCTGCTGCTCATTTAACCTACCAAAAGATATTATATGGCTGTAAGCTGTGTTCAGAAGGGCTGAAAAGGTAATAAACTACGTGTGTTGGCTCAGTTCTCTAGGGGAGAAGCAGCTGCAAACTCGGCACTCGAATCGTTTCTTCCTCCCTTTCTTAGGCCCTTGGTGTATGCCATGCTTAATATAGGTAATAAAAAGGCAAGATTATGAAGAAGGAAGAGGCCCATCAAGGAACGAAGGCTCTTTATTTGTTCCGCTGACATGGTGCTCGCGTGGTTTCTCCAGCTTTTCAACACGTACGCGATGAGTGGCAGGTGCTATCCCAAGACTGAATGAGAGGCAGGTGGTTTCAGAAATAAATTTGCCACGTCCTCAATGTCATAGGTATTTTTATTATTATTATTATTATTATTATTATTATTATTATTATTATTATTATTATTGAAACTCACTTATTTCCTCTCAGAAGACTTACTTATTTTTTTATCCAGTTCTCAGAGAGCAGGGTTGCATCTGGAACATTGAATGTCATTGCTATGGGCCCACAGTTTGGTGATGGGGCTCAGGCCCTGGTGATGTGCTGGATCTCCTTAGAAAGGTGGTAAATCTCAGCACATCTTGCACTGATCACTCCACAGTGGCGCACACTGTGGGTGCCCGGTGAAGGTTCGCTTATCTCTCTTCCCTGCCATTGAGGACTCATTACTGATAGACTACAAATGGCTTCTTGTGTAGGTCCTTGTGTCTTCACCATTGAACCATTCCCTAGGATAAGGGTTAATTCTGCAGTTTCCTATTTCCTAAGGTACTGTGCTCACAAATGAGCACCAGAAAGAGCATAATTTGTATTTTTTCTGGAAACTTCCAGGTTTCTTGAAAAGTCTTAACAGGGGCAGTCTCTGTGTGACTGTTACTAATACTTATTAAATGATCTATTATGGTTGTTTGACTACTTGGCCCATGGGGAATGACACTATTTGGAGGTATGACCTTGTTGCAATAGGTGAGGCCTTATTGGAGGAAGCGTGTCACTGGGTGGGTGGGCTTTGAAGTCCTACGATCAAGCTCAATCCAGCTCCAAGCCTCCAGTTTCCTGCCTGCAGGAAGACAGTCTTCTCCTGGCTGCATTTGGATCAAGATGTAGAACACTTGTTTCCTCCAGTACTATGTCTGCCTGCATGTGTTGCCATGTTTCCTGCCATGATGATAATGGATTGAACCACTGAAACTAGTGGTTCACCCAACACTAGTTCTAATTAAATACTGTCCTTTATAAGACTTGCTTTGGTCATGGTGTCTACTCATAGCAATGGAAACCCTAAGACACCTATCATCCTCTATCTACCCACCACACATTTATTCATCTTGGCTCTAGGCTTTTATATAAATTGATTTTATTAATCTCCACAACACAGGATGAGTACAACCATTGTCTCCATCCATAGACAGCAGAATCGCGATGTTGTACAGAGAAGTTTTCCAAGGACAACAGGGGCAGAACTAAGATTCGAACCTCAGAAATGTCGCTCCAGGAAAATCATCTGTAGCTGTCGAACTACTGACTTTTTAGCATCTAACATACTGTGAGGCTTCTACAGTAATCTTGAGTAAGGTTTGCTAAGAATGGAAATGTGATTTTTTTTCCAGGTGAATTAAATTGTTAGAGTTTGTTATGCCCTACCCTACCCCATTGTTCATTTTATAAAGCAGGAAAATGTCTCTTTAGAGAGAATACAAAAGTTCTTCCCAATCATCTGTTCAGTCACTAGTGCAGGACACCATATCTACTACAGGCTAAGGACAAGGGGAATGTGTGGGTCATAATTTCTATTTTCTTGGAGGTTTCTTCCTCTCATTAGCAAAACAAGAAGATGCCCAAGAATACTTAAAACAGAAACGAGAGGCAGCGTTTGGTATGTATGTGAGGAGGTTGCACAGACACCACATTTGGAGAGCTCATGAGGATGGGTGGCTTGACTCTGACTACACAGCATGACTTAGGTTTTGATGAGAACAGAGAAGTAGAAATATCATGCCAGCATGGTGAGGCAACAAGGTGGAGCAGGTCAGAGGCTACTAGAGAGCTGTCTGGAGTGGGAGTTCTTGGGTTCTAATCCTGGGTCTGTTACTTGCTACCTTGCACATGTTCAGATAATCAGGAGTTTTAATCTCTTGAGCCTTTGAGCTCTCTCATCTGTAAGGGTGGAGAGGAGGGTACAAGGCATCCCAGTTGTGACCTTAACAGTCAACAGGATTATGGCCCTTGCAGATAAGGGAAGGATGCCTGCGGATTAGAGTACAGTAACTGTTGAGGGTAGGAGAAAAATTATTTTCAGGTCCACAGGACTGTGTAGAGCTATGTATCCATTTTTAACAAGTGATCTCAGTATAGGTAAAGCTGCACTCCCCAGAGCAGGGCATTTTAGGTGATGGCTAAAGGAACCTGAGAGAGTAGGAGCCAAGACAGCAAATGGTAAAGTCATTCCCTGTCGCTGTCATTCCCTGCCTAGCTCTGCCTCTTTTCTTATTAGTTGAACCTGATCCGGAAGTCGGGATCCTTGAAAAGTGGCAGTAATCACAGGAATTGGGCTCACAGAATGAGAACATGGAGAGTATGACTCTGTGGTGTCAGAGAGAGGGCACCTAGTGTGGGCTGGGGACACTGATTCACATCATTGTCATCTGTCATCCGGCATGAGATGTGTGCCGGTGACTACTTTTGTTAGATCTTGCAAACCAGGTTTTGGATTTTGGACATTGTTGTCCATAGTGGTGGGAGCTATAAGGAAAACGTGAGCAGAAGGATGACAGATTGAAAGAGCAGTGTCAGCATTGGAGGTAGAATGTCAAGAAGGAAGAGTGAAGGACTGGGCTGGATAGCAGACATCTCTGACTTACGCCCCCTGCATGCTTTCCTTGCAACAGTCATCAGCGATCTCCAGACTTTCTTCTCACGGCTGTATCCCCTGCCCATATCTTCCCCTATCTCCTTGCCTATGACTTTAAGATCTACCCTAATAACTGCAGCCTGGACTATTCAGAAAGAAAGAAAGATAAATTTGAAGCTACTCCTGGAGCCACAGTCTCAGCTCTGTCCTGGAGCCAGGCCAGAGATGTTCTGTTGCAAAGAGAAAGTTAATATGCCTCATTACACCCTGCGGCAGAGACTCCCTGACAGACATGCGTGGTAATGGCTCAGAATGAACACACTCCCACGAACAATTGGAGAAGAGACTTTGCCTTGTTCCTTGGGCCCGTAATTGCTTTGCTGTGAAAATGACTGTGTACTACACATTTCCACCCTGAACAACTGGATCAGGTTAAGCATATGAGGAATGAAGTACTTTGGCAAAGAAGCAAGCCTGTGTTTGCAGGTAGCTTCGCCAAACCCGGGTGTTCCTGGAATCAAGTCTGGAGGGGCCTATTCTCTATATCTTGACAGTTGTGTTTGTGTCTGTCAGTCACAAAGAGCTCGAGCTTGTCTTTCATCACAACATTTGAGAGAAGAAGCTTTGTGGGGCTCGGGAACAACTTGAGAAGCATCAGCCTTTACCTCCAGATGCACCTTCCCGTCTCTGAAGAAGATGTTGAGGAAAGATGCTGGTCGATCTTCTCAATTCTTTCAGTCCTGACATTTCAATTATGTTCCTTTCAGGTGCAAAATCTAAGGTGTTACACCCCAAACTAGGGGCAGCACCATGTCCTTAGAGAAACAGTAGCAGGAGGGGGACATATTTCTTCCTTAAAACGTATCCATTCCTGTTCCTCTTATCAAATCATTGGCCTCTCAGAAGGCTGGCTGATTGCAAAGAGGTTAGATTTCAGGGTAAAGCAAGCGCTTGGCCCTTATTTCCTGATGAACACAGATAAAGTTGTAATTTGCCGTCTTCAATCAATAGCACTGAGTGACTTCAGCAAAGGCCACCGACTACCCACGCTTCTGTAATGGAAATCTGAGATCCCTTCATAGATGGGTCTTTAAGGTCAGCATTCTGTCCTTTCCCACCAGGGCCCTCGATTATGGGATGAGCTCACAGGAATCTGGATTGGTCTTGAATTTTGTTTTTGAATGCGCATCAAATAATTGCTTCCAAAACAATACCCTCGTGATTAAAAACCATGGCAGCTAAAAATATTGAAATCAGGAAGCATCCCAAATAAAAGACTTGGCAAAACACATCAGATATGACAACATTTTTTGCTGCGGAATGCAAAATAGATATCAAAAGACCCAGCAACACGCGACATCGTGAGGACCCAGGTTCCTTCTTGTTCTCATTTTCCCGAGATATTTCTACATCTCTATGGAATTTCAGCTAATCATATAAATTCTTTGTTTCACTCTGAAATCTGTTCAGGCTGACACTTATACTTTTGGGTTGATTATTTTTCTTCCCATTTCCGATCTTTTTGACATGTCTTAGAGAGCAAACGGTGGGCAGAGCATGGAATAGAGCGGCAGGGGTTCTATTGAATTCTATTGAATTCTTTTATCCGCTCTCTCCTCCTTTACTGACGCTGACCGCCAGCAACTCTTGATCTTAACTTCCCACCCGATTTTAGGTTTTTCAAAATCTTACTTTTCTTCTTTATTAAAGTTTTCTCCATATAAACTGTGTACAGTGCACATGATTGGGTTTCCTCCCTGGATAGAAGACGTCACGCTGATTCCAACCCGTCGACTCTTATGCTTAGATGGGAGTGGCTCATTCTACATCCGGTGCTATTCTTCCTTTGGTCGGTTCCCTCACCATCTCACCAAATTCAAGTGTGGTCACGGAAAGGACAAACAGTAGTTATGGCCGATACCTTCTCCTGACTCACTACAAGTAAGCTTCACATTGGGGCTTTGAGGTTGGTAGGCAGACTGGGGTGACCCCACGTGAACTTTGAGAGTTTCTATATGGAGCACTGGTTTGGTAGGACCAGAGCAGAAAAAGAGTTATCGTGATAACATGGAACAGAATGTGGTCTCATGCCTGTCTTTTCTTGTAGCACCTGTGTCTCCAATGAGTGGCCAGAGTCAGGGCATCTCCACGGCACGGGAGATGGGAAGCTTCCTCTTCCACGGGTCTTCTTCCTCTTTGGAGCTTCCCTGTGGTTCTTAGCAGGGTAATCGTGAGGTGCAGATCTGGGGACTTTTAGGTCTCCAGAATCCTGAAAGGCCACTGCAGTCTTGGAGCAACAGTACCAGTCTAGTATATATTTCTTTTAGCAGAATTTCGGTTAATTCAAGCCCCTTCTCCTCCCCTTCCCTTTGCCACAGAAACACTCATGTTGTGTGCCTGCAAATCTGTATGTGTACTATGTGCAAGTACCTTTGGAGTTCAGAAGAGGCCTTTTGATCACTGTAACTTGAGGTACAAGCAGCCATGAGCCACCAGATGTAGGTGCTGTGAATGGAACTCAGATCGTTTGGAAGAACAGCCAGTGCTCTTAAGTGCAGAGCCATTTCTCCAGCCTCTCATACTCCCATTTTAATGAGTGCTCAGCTCGAAGTAAACTTTGCGTTGCCATGTGCAGAACATGCTGTCCATAAAGGTGGATATAGCATCATGTCAGAACCAGAGACATTCCACTCAACAAGAACTCAGTAAATGCATTTTGACATTTTTCTATGGATTGATGGTGCAATGAATTCATGGTCGTCTTCTCCATGTAAATATATATTATTTTCCAACTAGACTGTTACTTCTTGAGGGCAGTGTGTCCTGTAAATACCAAAGAATATTTGCTGTTCCTTACACAAAGTAGGTGCTCATTGTAGATTTGTTTTTAGGATGATAACTAAGCTCCGGGCACACACTTTATTGAAATAAATCCGGTGTTCAAATATGCAGCATACACTCAGGATGAAGCCTTAATCAACCAGGATATATATATATATATATATATATATATACATATATATATATATATATATATATATATGGAGAGAGAGACAAAGAGACAGAGAGGCAGACAGAGAGAGAGGCAGAGAGAGAGAGAGAGAGAGAGGCAGAGAAAGACAGACAGAGACAGAGACAGAGGAGGGGGAAGGGGAGAGAGACAGAAATGGAGGAGGGAGTGGAGGGGAGTGGGAGGGAGAGGAAGAGGGAGAGAACCCTTTCCTCTAGGAAGTCAAGTAATAACACCCCTGTACCATCACAATCTAGCTTTCTATCTAGTGGCTGCAACCCTGGGGTCTGCCAGAGAGATTCTTCTAAGCAAAATACGTGCAGGTTTCATTTCTACTCTGCAGAGCCATTTTGGACACAGTTGGGCATCATTGTTTGGTCAGCTGCAGGTTTGGTGCAAGACTCAGATTAAATGAACTGTGTTTGAGGTGCCCTGAGTTGTTTAACCAACAAACTTCATGCGTTGCTTCTTACTTAGCAACTTCTCAATCCGAGTTCAAACCAACTACCAATACCAGCTCTGTCCTTGGCATGGGGCTGAGAGACGAGGTGAATTTTGACCCCTCACTGTTACCAAGGGCTCAGAGCCGGGACACATGACCAGTGCTTACTTCTGAACGTGAGAACAGAGATAAAAAGAACACATTTACAGTGATTAATGTTGACTGCAGTGATTCTAGCAGACCTCGCAAATAAATTGACATTTGAGTTGGCCCTCGATATTGGATTTTGACAGCCAAAGGCTAAAGGAAAGAGCAACTCAGACAGGTGAAACCGGATAAACCGGAGCGTGAAAGTGTGAAGCCTTTTGCCCTAAATGGGCACTGGAGGGCTGGGTTTGGGTGTGGTTTGAATAGAGATTTTTTTTCAAGGCCTGAGACCGAGAAGTTGCACTTGCCTTTTCCAGGTCAAATCAAGCTTTTGGCTAAGTTTGATTTGGCCTAGCACAAGTGTTCCTCCTCCTCCTCCTCCCCCTCCTCCTCCTCCTCTTTTTCTTCTTCTTCTTCTTTTTGAGTTGCTGCCAACATAAGAATCAGGAGATTTCGCATCCATACTAGATTTCTGGCTGCCTTCAAAAGAAATATAACAACACCGAGCCTGCATTTCCTGAAGGCAGCGACCGGGCTGTACTGAATAATGGCTTCTCTTTGGAGACTATCTGTGATAGTTCTGTTTCCCTGGCTTCAGTCACTCACAGGCAGGTGTCTGAGTTTGTACCTGGTGACCTCCAAGTTGTAGCGGCTGCTACATCCTGGAAGAAAGTGGCATCTGCTGCAGGGAGCTTTACCTAGAATTTGACTAAATGCACATCTGGATGGCGCTTGGGGATCAGCGAACCCTTACAGGAAAGCAAAGAGTCAGCGAGTCATCCAGTTGCTGCTCCGAGGAGGACTCCTGTTTGCCTAATGCCATCTTAGGCTGGCCCACCTGAGGGATTTTCAGAGGCTGGGGATAAGGACCCTCGCGCTTTGAAAAGATCTCTCGCCATGGCAACCTACAATGCTTTTGTCAATTTGAGAGCTTGTTAGCATTACATCTTTGGTTTATCTTTTCCCTATAATCAAGTTTTCTTTTCTTCTACCGCGCACAGTAGCAGCATACTAACGAGAGCCCAAATCCATTTTCAGAGCGAAGGGGGGGTGATATATGTTTTTTTCTCTCTCTTTTACTTTCTTTGTTCATCTCTTATGCCAATCAAACGTTCATATTCGTTGGTCATTTGTGAACTACAAACACCCAGCAGTATACATGACAAAACGGTTGTTTGCGTTCTCTGCGCACACGGAGGAGACCTGTGAGCACCGACGAGCTCCGTGCCTGGTGCCTATTAAGGGTGAGAAGTCCTAGCTGACATAACCTTCTTTTCATAAGAATAAAAGAGAAGGTTACTGAGTCTGTGAGCTAATCTGTCTAATTAGGTGCCTCTAAGCAAAATGCATAAGATTTACATGAATTATCCTAACATGTAAAGAATAGAATACAGGAAGAAAAAACTCAAGGAAATTTGCATTTAGATGAGGAGGGGGGGTAGTTCGGGGGTTACCAGCGAGGATCGGTTCTTAAAGGTTTTGGAGCTGGGCTTAAGAGTTGCTGCGGATGGATAGTTAAGGTAGTAAAGACTGCCATACATTCTTGGGCTTTCAAGCACTTGCTCCAAGCCTTGTCTGCCCCATGCAGGGCGGAACAAGCCTGGAGCTCCCAGCAGGAAGCTTCATTAAGGCAGTGCGTGGGAATCGGCTTCAGTCCTGGCGGCTGGCGGGCTGAAGGACAATTCCTTCTACGCCTCTAGGTGGCAGTGTTGTATCTATGCTAAGAAGCCCCGTGCTTTGGCTGGCTAAATAAGGGAGATGGAAAATGGTGAAAAGGAGAGGAAAGAAGAAAAAAAAAAAATGAAAACAAAAAACAAAAACTCCTAGCCCCGCCGTTCACGCTACCCGAGAGCGTCCTTCCACACCATCGTACAGACTTCATGACTTAACTCTATATGGTTTATTAAATATTTAAAATCAGTAGTTCTTGGACGCCTAAGATCTGCTCATTCAGTTGAAAGCTCTACTGCCTAAGAGATTGCTTGCCTCCTTCAGTCCTTCCTGCTTTTCTTTTCCACATGGTGGTTGCCACTCACAGGTTGATGGGGGCCGTTCTAGAAGAAGGGATGTCTAGTCTGTCTTGTCCCCAGAAGACAGGACGGTTGGTAATGAAAATCAGGGCTAAAGGCAGTCCGAGTGATGGGAGGTGGCAGACAGACCGGAGAGGGATTTCGGGGAGAAAGCTAATTGCTACCTTTCTTGCTCCATTCTTGCGGGTGCCCTAGAAACCATGTTTTCTCCTGGGCTGACAGCTCTGAACCAAGGTAAGAAATGCCTTCTGACAACTGGTTGAGGATAGGAGGCTAAAGATATTAGGGCCGCCTGAGTCTCCCCAATGCTGATGGGAAATTCTGCTGACCTACTGGGGAAAACTTCCAGAGATTAGGAGTTTTGGAACGTACATACTGAGCGGCAACAGGAGAGGTGATGTTTAGATAGTACTTTTCAAAACTTCCGTCTTGTTATGTTTTGAACATGAAATGTCCGTTACAGGGTCATCTTTTGAATGTGTTGTCTATTCCTGGGTAGGGGTATTATTTTGGCAGATGGTGGGAACATAGGGAATGGAGTCTACCTGGAGGAAGTAGGATGCTTCAGAAGTTATACTTGGTCCTTGGTTCCTTCCTGTTCCGGTTCCCTGCTTCCGCTTCCTGTTTCCTAAGTGGCAGAGCCACCCATTCCTAAACGATGTTCTGTCCAAACACACGAGGTTTGGCAACCATGAATGAAACCCTCTGAAATAGGGAACCCAAATGAGTTCCCCTGTAAGGTGTTTTTCTCAGACATTTGATGGGCAAACTACCTCTCCTCCTCCCCCTCTTAATAATTTACTCTCCTCCTCACAGCATTGTTTTTAGAAAGACACTCAGAGTATCCTCAAGGTCATAGAGAGAACCAGAGCTGGTGCCCTGAGTTTTCATTCTTCTTTTTCAACCTCGAACGCACACTTCCGTTAAGAAGTAATATTCAAGTCTGACAGAGCAACATTTGCCCTACTCGACACCTAAGAATCAAACTAGATTTTATGCTTAGGGCAAAGTAATAAGAAATGTGCCGGCTTTCTCCCACACTTTCCATTATTTTATCTTCTTAAATGAAAAATCTGACTTTACATTGACTCAAGAAGCAATACCTTTAGGGCACGATGCCTGTGTTCTTGTTAGTTTCGCTCTAGTTTCTTTGGCTTATCGCTTTCTTTCCCTGTGCCTCAGTGGTGTTCTCTGTAAAATAGGCTGACCAAATAGGCATTGGACATCTAGGGAAAATAAATTAATATTTTAAGTGTTACCAGTGCTTTAATAGCAAATTCTTAAGTCCAAAACCTTAGGGAATCCATTAAGAATATGAGATCTCCCTTGCCTGATTACATCTCTGAGTTTTGTAAAAGTTTATAATGGATGAAATAGTACTTAACGGCTTCATAAACCAAGTGTCCTGCACGTTTAAATGGTCCTCGCTCTTATTATCTTAACTAATGAATTTTGCCAGGCATCTCTCTTATAGCCGTATGATTTATAAAGATTATATTTACCTTTTCTCCTTATAAGCACCTAATGAGACCAAATTGGTTGCATGTAATCAGACACCGGCCTTTTTCATCTCTTCAGGTTTTATTTACGAAAGCTTATTAGAGCAAACACGCGGAGCAGCGCGTGGTGAGCGCTAGGTTTTGCCTAATGATCCCAAACAGCTAATAGAGAATGGAATGACGACAGGCTGGGAAGAAAGGTGGTGTTCGCGGGGCTCCTTCTAAAGTCTTTACCTAGGCACAATGCCCATTAGCGAGCCCTGGCCTAAGAATACACACTGTACCGATAATGAACTCAAGACTATATGGTTGATCTGAGAAGCCAAGGGTCTTGTTCTGTGTCCCAGCCATGCAGGACTCATAGTAGGACCGTGTGTAAAGTGTGCATGCATGCAGAACAACGGCTGTAGAAGTTGCTAAGGTGTGGGAACCAATTCGTAAACCAGAGGACACAGTGAACTGGGCTACTCCCCCCCCCCCAATTAAAATGAATATTCAGTACTGATATGGAAGCTTCCCTTCTTGGAGGCAACTGGGTGAAGTTTGCCACTTGTCCATCCTCTCCAAAGACAGCAACAAAACATTACACTGGGCCAGTTGCCTATCGCCACCAGAACTGTCACGACTTTGTCATTGACAGTCTGCACACAGCATCTCCACGCCTTCCTCAAGATCACATTCCTCTATTTCTAGTTAAATAACGACATGTTCCAGTGTCAGCAAAGAATATTTAACTCCCCCCCCTCAACCTCATCACCCCCAGTGATGAGGGATAGCTTGATTGCTTTCCTAGATGTCAACCTTAAGTATTTTGAGTCCTCTGCAATATCCCACTGCTCTGATAACATGGCAATTCATGGCAAACCATGTCTGAGGCCACAGACACACTTATTTCCCCTCTGTACCGCCTGCTGCCATAATGTGTTTGGAGCATTTATTATCCTTTGGGTGAACAGCTTCCTCCGTAAAGTTACAGAGCGTCCCTGTCTACCAGTATTTGGAAATTTGGTGCATAAATCTGTCTTTGCCCTCCATTACTGGAGATTCTATAGTTATACACACTGCTCCCTGTCCCCTCTTCACATTTCAGACATCCAATACCTGCAGACCTTAGACATCCTGGTGTCCTGTGACATATTCTCCTCAGGGTGTCACACGAGCAGAACAATGCTGGGCTATTTATTTGTCCTTTACCTGAACTATGCTGAACTAGCTCAGGATAACCTAAAGTGGGATGGGAGGGTGGTTATAAGACAGGAGCCCATCAGAGGTCAAGCTTACTGTAGAACGAAGAAAGAGAGGCTCGAAGGAGCAGAGCTAGGTAAGCCGTTCAGGGTCACGCTGCTCACTAAAAAGGGATGCAAATTTGAACTGGACTCTCAGAATAACATATTTCCCAGACTTACTGAAGTTTCAGTCAGAAACTCTCACTTCTCTGCTCACCCCATGTAGTCAGAAGTTCCCATAGTCCCAGGCATCTGGGTACCATTACGCTGCAAACTGGTGTTTCCCACACTGCTGTTTTGCTTGCTGCACCACCCACACTGTTAATGGTGTTTCAGCTCACACCTGCCGGGTACCTAGCACCTCAGTAGTGCATCCTGTAGCTCCAAGGTTCCCCACGATTACTAAAGAGACCTTACGGGCTGTTACTGTTGTGCTTTATAAAAAAGAATGAGAGACAGGAATACGTCTGGTGGAGTTGCGGTATGGTGTGGGGGAATGGGGTGCTTCTGCAGACCTGAGGCATCCCTTCCCCCTGAGGGACCACTACATGAGGGTATAGTGTAGAATAGAGTTTATTCAGGGCATGGGGAGGGGAATTGAGGGAGTAGAAAGGTAAAGGAGAGAGAGAGAGAGAGAGAGAGAGAGAGAGAGAGAGAGAGAGAGAGAGAGAGAGAGAGGAGGCTGGTTATGAGCACATGGAGGGGGGAGGGGAATGGGGGTGGGGAAGAGGAGAGAGCAAGAGCAAGAGAGAGAGGAGGGGAGGGGCCAAGCAGCTCTTTTTATAGTGAGTCAGGCACCCCTGGCTGTTGCCTGGTAACTGTGGGGTGGAGCCTAGAGGAAATGCCAACAGTTACTCTCACTTTTCCCAGCAGGCTCTACTGCTGTTTGCTCAAGTGCCTCAATTTATACAGCCCTGCATCAGGACTTTCTCATCTGAGATCACCGTGTCGTGGCCTTCCATCTTCGAGGAAAGCACTTTGGTTACTCCACTCTTCAGGGAGATACTCAGGATAACAGATTCTTATGCAGAGAGAGAATATTTGGGATTTCACAAGTTCTCACTTTGCAGGGAGCTCTTCCTAACTATCAACTGGTTATCAATGCTTACTGCGTTGCATCTGGTCCTTTGTGTTTCATTCGGATCAAACCTTGCACAGCTACACTTCCCTCATTTTGAGACCCTAGAGGAGGAATGTAGAGGGGTAAAAATGATCATGCTATGACTAGACATAAGGCCCAGTCAGAAACAGCTTGGCTATGGCAATATGAGAGTCCCTAAAGAACGCGCACGGCAGAGGGAAGGGGCCAAGGCTTTCCTGCTACTGTGCTGTAGCCTTTTCCCCCCCTTTTTTATATTGCCTCCCGTTTTCCGTGGTTTCTGATTCACGTTTCCTCATTTTGTCTGTTTTATAGTTTTTAATCTCTTTTCTCTGTTGCTCTCTTTGTACCTCTGGCAAGGCCCTCTCTGGCTCATTTCTTCTTGGATGTTACATTGCCCCAGAGACATTTCCTTTGGCGAGTTTTCTCAGTTCTCTGCCTGCTTTAGTTGGCTTTGCATGCTTTCCTGTTGTCTTGTGCTGTTTGAGATCTTGAGTTTTGTCTCAGTTAGGGTGTCCACTACTGTAAAGAGATACCATGATCAAGTCAACTTTTTTTTAAAATTTTTTTACTTACTAAATGCTGCCTCCCTTCCAGATTTTCTTCCCCCATCCTCGCTTCCCTTCGCCTCTGAGAGCCCCTCCCCCCATGCATCAAGTCTGTAAGATCAGCCTGTGTGTGCCCTTTGGTTGGTAGCTCAGTCTCTGGGAGCTCCGAGGGGTCCAGGTTAGTCGACACTGTTGGTCTTCCAGTGGGGTTGCTATCCCCTCCAGGGACCAAGGAAACTCTTATCAAGGACAACATTTAGTTAGGGATGGCTTACTGGTTCTGAGGTTCAGTCCGTTATCATGGACTGGTGGAAAACATGGCAGCAACCAGGCAGGCATGGCGCTGGAGGAGCTAAGAGTTCTGTATCTTCTTCCCAAGGTAAATAGGAGAAGCCAGGCATCCAGGCAGCTAGGAGGAAGCTCTCCAAACCCATCCCCAGAGTGACACCCTTCCTCCAATAAGGCCACACCCACTCCAACGATGCCACACCCACTCCAACCGTGCCTCACCCACTCCAACGGTGCCACACCTCCTAATGGCACCACACCCTAGGCCAAACATATTCAAATCACCATACGTTTAGGGAACCTTTACACCTTTTGCATGCAAAGTATATAAGACATCATTTCAGGGCTTGGAGCTCCTCCTCCCCTCCCCCTCCCCCTCCCCTTCCCCTTCTTCCTCCTCCTCCTCCTCCTCCTCCTCCTCCTCCTCCTCCTCCTCTTCTTCTTCTTCTTCTTCTTCTTCTTCTTCTTCTTCTTCTTCTTCTTCTTCTTCTTCTTCCCATATTGAAGCATTAGAGCCTGAAAGAGTTAATTCCCCAAGCGTCTTAGATCCACACTCCGGGGCATCTTCTTGTAACCATGGTGCACGTTGTCACCTGTATGGTACTTGGCAGTTTGCAGAGCAGATTTACAGGCTATACCTTCAGGTAAGCTGCTGGACGCGCCTGCTCGGTAACCTTCCAAGACTGGACAATCTTACCTCTGTTGCTTTGTAAGCCTAGCGCTAGTGATGCCATGAATTCCTTCTACCACTTCCTCTAGGAGATCCCTCACACAATAGACACTTGGTTTTCACAATGGGCTTGTACATTTCAGTCCTTCTCTGAGATGTTCCCAGCACTGCTTTATCCTAACTTAAGGGAAGTCAACCCTAGAATTTACAGAATCATTAACCATTTTTAGAGCAGAAGGAATCATCACCGTGCTGATAGCCATCTTCTTAGTGTATTTAGGATATATTTATTTGATACGCCAGTTTAGTTGATATGGAAAATGTGCATAGATTTGACTCAGAGTCAAACTGAGAGCATAGAAAAATCACTTAAGATTTAGTTAGTGACTTCTGACTTCATAATGTCATGTGCAGATATGGCTTTGCCATCTAGCAGGTATAAAATGAAGCTTCAGTTAATAGTGGACCACAAATATGGTGGATCATGGGAGTCTAGTAACACTACGGGCATTGTGTGTGTGTGTGTGTGTGTGTGTGTGTGTGTGTATGTGTGTGTGTAAAACTAACTGTACTCTTTGAAGTTTACTTGGTGATATAATTGCCTAGTGGCATATTTCTCAATGTGTCTCCATAGTTAAGCCATATGTTACTGTGCTATGAATCATAAGTTCTTAATTTACCGAAAGGTAAAGACAAAATATGGAGAGACAGAACAATGCTTCTCCAGGGTTTTGTCCAGACCCTCAAATCTATAATCTGTCCTATGACAACAAACCAGAAGGAACTGTGTGTGGCTGCCACACACCCTCACATCCTCTGTCTCTTCCTCTCTTTCTTATGCACACACATCCTTTTCAAGTAGGAAGAGGGTGGCCCCAGTATTATTCTGACCTTGCTTCACCATCTTTTTCAATCTTGTCCCGATTGCTATTCTAGGCTCTTCGAGAACCATTCCTTGCCCCAGAGGTCACTTTCCCCATGCCCACTGCATCATTCCTGCACCTCAGGGCAGGGCAAAGAACCTTGCCATCTCCTTGAACTGGCCTGGTTCCTTGCTCAGCCCAGCCATGGGCAAATGAACCCTCCATGACTCTCTCCTCTAAAGGAAACAGCCAACCTCAGTCCGTTCTTTTCTCTCTCTTGCTCTTGAAAGCCAATTTCCTGTTTCAATCTTATTCTTATGAATAGAAACACAGAGCTTGCATGGAGAATGAGAAACTACTGTATCATAGGAAGCAATCACACAGAACACAAAAAGCCATTCAAAGTAATTAAACTACTCCCATCCCCTTCCCTATATTTCTTTTCAGCTCCTCACTGATGGGCTGTTTATCTTTGCCACCACAACAGCCGCAGCCGCAGTGGCGGCAGGCAGAGGAAACACAAGCCATTTTCTGCAGGGTCTCATGCGGAGAGGGCAGAATTAAGACAAACACTTTCATTCCTAGCTGCCAGAGCATTTTAGCTTCTAAAAAACAAGGGAAACGAACGCCATTTGTGCGCTCCTCCCCCCACTCCTCCAACCCCCCTCACCGGGTATGGAAATAAATAAATAAAGATCTTGAGGTGGTGTGGGGGGTGCATTTTAAGTTGGTTTTTCACTTGTTGGAGGGAGGGAAGGGATTTGGCTCTGGTACAGAAGTGGGGGTGCAGAGACTCATTATCTTGGTAGGCTCTGGAAGCTTTTGTTCTCTTCAGCTGTGCTATGGAGGTGCAGCTCTGCTCCCAGCTGTGTAGAAGCTTGCAAACATCTGAGAAAAGTCTCTGAGACTGGCACTGCCCCAGGAGGGAACGGTTGGGCAGGGAAGTGGACTCACAGATTCGGAGTGATCAGAGATGAGTTAACAGGGCTTCTTACAATAAAACCCACAGAGATGTCTTTCTGGGGACAGCAGCTGAGTGAGTTGAGAGATTGGGCTGAGCGCTCTTTCACAGTTTTCACCCTTCTGTCTGCCCGCAGAGTCTGGCTGGAGAGTGTTTATGGCGGCTGCTTCAGCAGGTGGCCTCTTGAGGTAGCATCAAAAGGACAGGAGAGTTGGAAAAAAGAGGGAGGACTTGGAGGGGCTGGGTAGCCTCTACTCTGCCACCTACCTCTTGTCACACAAGCACCTGCGAGGCTGGTTCTGCTGCGATTGTGCTGCACACAGCTAGTGTTGGTGAGAATGCTCCAGACAGTTGCCAACAAAAGAGCTTCTAAGCACTCAGTGAGCTATCTACTCAAGAGCTGCATTTCTTCGGTGGGGAATGAGAAGGGTCGGAAAAGAATCTATTTGAAGAACTCGCCACAGATGGGCACCTCGCCACAGATGGGCACCTCGCCACAGATGGGCACCTTGCCACAGATGGGCACATTATTGTAAATATGTAAGGCGGAGGAGGCAGGAAGATCTGGAGTTTGAGATCAACCTGAGCCTCACAGAAAGAACCTGTCAACACGCACGCACGCACGCACGCACGCACGCACGCACGCACGCACGCACGCATACGCACTCTCCTCCCCCAAACAGACGCAAAGAATCTACCCCATTCCCCAGCTGCAATAGCAGCAACAACTTCTTGTAACAACAGGTTTCCTGGGGAGCAGGATGAGCATGTATACTCCTTTCTACTTCTAAACACAAACTCCTTTGAGGTCACTGTAGAGTACTCTTACCCTGACTACCTGACCTGATCTACAAACCTTTCCGTCTGTGGTCTCAACCTTCCTAACACTTCCACCCTTTTAATCCAGCTCATGTTCTGATGACCTCCAACCACACAGTTATTTTCATTCTTACTTCATAACTATAGTTTTGCTTCTGTTATGACTCATAATGTAAAT